>NW_027186304.1:37572860-37737774 GCF_028583685.1 Petaurus breviceps papuanus | reverse complement strand
TGTAATGTAATGCCAAGCAAAGGCAACTTCCCAGGTTCAAAATACCAGCATAGGTGCTCTCTATTTTATTCAGTAACAAACCCAGAACAGAGAAGATCAAAACATGACATCATTCAAAATACAGCATTTACTAAGTGTGATTAAATCATCTCCAAGGCCTACCCCACCCCAGGACTTTCCAATCATTCAATCAATTACAAAGTCTCTGTTCCAAATACTTCTCCACCCCTAGGCTATACCTTAATTAAGTCCACCACAAAGCCCCTCTTCTCAAATGGAGATTAGTTTCCAAACATAAGTAAAATACATTCATTTGCTCAACCATAGAACACAAAAAGGTCAAAAGTTCCCCACCCCTGGATCACAATTGAATCTACCCCAGAGTTACATCAAGTTTAAACACAGCACTTAATACCCAAATGGAGGTCTTTTCTTCATCTTGACACGAGGCAAGTTCTCAGCAATCTTAGTTCCTGGAGAGACAAGGCTTAGCAAGGCCATAAGATACATTGCCAGTCCCTTCATGAATTTATCCTCTGTCTGTAGAACAGTCCTAGAACCCCTGAACACATTAGCAAAGCCCTCTCCCAGGATTTCTGTAAACATACAACAAGAAAATCCTTCTTCAGGGCTTCTGAACCAACAGAAAGGCTCCCAGACCCCTGCAACAACAGCACTGTCCTTCACCAGTGGACAGTATTCATTCTGTCTGCCGGACAGTCTCCAGACCCCTGCAACAACAGTACTGTCCCTCACCAGTGGACAGTATTCACTCTCAGTACTGTCCCTCACCAGTGGACAGTATTCACTCTCTGTCTGCAGGACAGTCTCAGGCCTTCTTAACCAAATGCCAGGTTCCAGGACTTCTTCAACAGGACAGTCTTTCACCAGTGGACAAATCTGGCAAAATAACATCAAAACAGACAGACAAAGTACCAGCAAAACAGCCATGTCTCCTCAGTCCTTGGCAGCTCAGGGGGCAGGTCTCAAAAGTCCAGGGCAATTCAAAGCGGCCACCAGCAATCTCTTAGTCTCTTCCTCTCCACGAGGTGCTGCTTCCAAAAAGAACTTCCGCCTCTCTCTTGTCTCTCCAAATCTACGTCACCAGCTCCTCCCAGTCAGGACTTTCTTTTCACATCAAAAAGTCCATCCCACAGGTGGGATTAACAAGCTCTGGGTTTTAATACAATCAATTTGAAAACCAAGCCCAATACAGGGGAATCTCCACATTCCATTACTATCACACCCTCTCCCCCAATCTGCCCTCCTTTCTATCATCCCCCCCTCTTATCCTCTTCCCCCCTACTTTCCTGTAGGGCAAGACACCCATTTGAGTGTGTATGTTGGAATAAGCATTTATATAGATGACATCTCCTATGTATCAAGCACTGTGCTAAGTGCTTTTTACAAATATTATCTCATTTGATTCTGACAACAACCCCTTGAGATAAAGGCAGTTTGTTGAGGAAAAGTTTGTTTGCCTGAGCACTTTTTATAAAAATTATTTCATTTGATCCTCACAACACCCCTGGGAGACAGGTACTATTATTATCCTCATTTTGGAGATGAGGAAACTGAAATGAAGTGACTTTCCCAGGATTTCATAACTAATAAGTGTCTGAAATTGGATTTTAACTCGGGTTTTCCTTAGTGAGGTGGATGAGGCAGCTAGGTGGCACAGTGCATAGAGTACTGGGCCTGGAGTCAGGAAGGCTCATCTTCCTGAGTTCAAATCTGGCCATAGACACTAGCTGTGTGACCTTGCTTGAGTCATTTAAGCCTGTTTGCCTCAATTTCCTCGTCTGCAAAATGAGCTAGAGAAGGAGGTGACAAACCCTTCTAGTATCTCTGCTAAGAAAACCTCAGATGTGACTGAACAGTAACAATAAAAACAAGATGATAATAATAATAATAATAAAAAGGAGATAATAATAGCACCTGCCTTCCGGGGGCATTGTGGGGCTCAAATGAGATGACATTTCTAAAAACTCTTAGGCAGTACCTGGCACATACTAAGTCAGCTTTTGCTACTACTACTACTACTACTACTACTACTACTACTGCTACTGCTGCTGCTGCTGCTACTACTACTACTACTAGTTCACATTTATATAGTGCTTACTATGTTCCCGACTGTGCTAATTGCTTTACAGTCATTATCTCATTTGATTCCCATAACAACCCAAGGAGGCGGATGTTATTACTATCTCCATTTTACCAGAGCTAGCTGTCCCCATTAATAAATGCTTGTTCTCTCCCTCATCCTTTTTGAAGTTCTATTTTTTGGTAAATTTTATAAGGTAAATACTTACTACAGTAGTACACGTATCCAATTTATAAATGGGTAAATGTACATATTTTGGGCAAGGCATTTAGATGAGGATGTAAAACCAATACAAGCTAGTAGAGCACTATTAGAGCAATAGAGAGCCCTGGAAGATTTTTTTTGGAGCTAGTCAAATCTCTTAGGTAAGAAGGTTATTTTGGCAATAGTATAACAGGTAGTAGGTATTGTGATCAGTACCTGGTCATATTTAGCAGTAGGGACTGTGGGATTATGGTTGTCAATCAAGTGCCCAGCCTACCCATCATACATACCACCCAATAGTAGAAGTCAGTCTCTTTCCTGTGTGCCTGTCTCAGGTATTCAATTACCTGCCACTCTCTTCTTGTTACCTATGTGAATGTGGCTGCTTTTCTTTCCTTAGAGATTGGTATGGATTATCCAATCAAATCAAGATATTGAAGCTTCCATACTGTTTCCTAATTACTCAAGTTTCCATGTATAGATAGAATAAATGTTTAATGAAATTAATAAAAACATTGTAAAACAAAAGGACCAGTGGGGGTCAGCTTCCACTTTCATATTAACCCATTCACACAACCACAAGCTTTAATATCCCCTCCCCACCACCCAAGCCCACCTTATACTGCCCAACTACTAAACATTGATGGGAGGGAGAAGCTGTAGATAGAATACTGGGAAATACACTTATTCTCTTACCATAGGAGATATAGTATCTGACACTGTAAGAAATGGCATATATGAAGAATTCAGAGAAATGTGGGAAGAATTAAATGAACTGACAAAGAATGAAATATATAAATAAAGGAAAAATAATAAGCACAGTGTCTGCAACAATGTTAACAGAAAGAACAGTCAAAACAAAACTGAATGCTGGGTAGTTATAATGGTCGTGCTTGGCCCCAGATAGATGCTGAAAAAATGTACTTCTTTCTCTTTATTGCAGAAATGGGGGACTATTAGAGTGGAATACTGCATATATTGTCATTTGGAAATAACTTTTGAAAAGATATTTATTAGGAAGGAAAGTTACCTGGGTAGGAAATGATGGAAGGATATATCTGAAAATGAATGTGGCATAAAAACAAAAGGCATTAATTAAAAAAAAAATACAAGTCAGAAGTGATGAATAGTAACAGTAGTAGCTAACATTTATATAGTACTTACTGAGGAAAGTTGATTCTAGGGCATTGCCAGTGTAAGGGCAGACTTGGAGACAAATACAAGAGATGTTATGATCAGATTGATAGCACATGGCAGCTAACTGAATATGGCAGGTAGAGGAGAAAGAAAACTAAGCTCTAACTCTTAAGGTTTCCAAAGCTAAGCAGTTGATAGGATTAGTCACACCATCAACAGGAAAAGAAAAGTTGGGAGTAGGAGCAAGACTAGGGGGAAGATGCCTTGTAGAGGACCAAAGGCCAGTGGGACTCTGACCCGGAAGGCTGAATGAGCCCTCTCAGCTGAAGAGCCTGCTACCGGGCCGGGATCGGTTCTCCATCCCCCAAGGAAGGCGCTCAAACACACAGGTGTGAGCATTGTGTCTGTCCTTGAGATACGCATGGTATACACCCCCTGGCCTGGGAACAAAGAAGTGCGCAGTGTACTGAGGGGAAAACAATCAATGAGAGTTTATGAAAGCTTGTATATGGGGTAATAAAATCAGCTCGGCTTTGGAGTCTTATCTCTTTTGCATACTCTCTCGAAGCCTCTGGGTAAGCAACTCTTTTTCAGCCCTGCTTCAGGATGGCAGGGCTCCCCATAATACATGAAATTGAAAAGTTTTTGCACAAACAAATGCAGCCAAAATTAGAAGAAAAAAAATTAGAAGAAAACAGGAAACTGAGAGGGGAAGGGAATTTGACAGCAGTTTTCTCCAACAAAGGCCTCATTTCACAAATAAAAAGGGAACAGGGACAATTTTTTTTAAAGAGCCATTCCCCAATTGATAAATGGCAAAAGGATATGAGCAAGCAGTTTTCTAAAGTAGAAATCAAAGCTAGTAAATAGACACGGAAAAGTGCTCCAAATCATTATTGATTAGAGAAAGATAAGTTAAAACAACTCTTAGGTACCACTTCACATCTATCAGCTTGGCTCACATGACAGAAGAGGAAAGTTATAAATTCTAGAAGGGATATGGGAAAATAATACACAGCTGTGGTGGAGTTGTGAACTGATCCAGCCATTCTGGAGAATGATTTGGAAATAAGCCCAAAAGTCTATAAAATTGTGCAAACCCTTTGACCCAGCAATAACACTACTTTGTCTATATTCCAAAGAGATCAAAGAAAAGGAAAAAGGATCTATTTGTACAAAAATATTTGTAGCAGCAATTTTTGAAGTGGCAAAGAATTGAAAATAAAGAGGATGCCCATCAATTAATGAATGGCTGAACAAGTTGTGGCATATGATTGTGATGGAATACTATTGTCCTATAAGAAATGAGGAGCAGGATGCTTTCAGAAAAACTTGGGAAGACTCATACAAAGTGAAGTCCCCAGAACCAGGACAACATTGTTCAGCAATATTATAATGATCAGCCATGACAATCTTAAACTACTCTGATCAAGACAATGATCTAAGACAATTTGAAAGGACCTGTGTAAGTAATGTGGATTTTGTGTGTAAAGTGGATTTTTGTTATTCTATCTTAGAGTTTAGTTTCCCAGGATCCAAAGCCATAATGGTCTCTATTTCCCAGGCTTGTGATTTGTAAACATCACCACCACACTTGCACAGCATTAGATAATGATAAATAATATAAATATTTGTGCTAAAATTGTAAATATTCTTATGACTGTGCAATGAGATATAACAGTAAGATAATGTAAACTTGTGAGGCTATTGTTGGCAATATGCCTTCTTTGTCTGTTACCCTATAAAGCAGATGGGCACTGGTCAGTGAGTGAGGAACCCTTAGGGTTGAATGTACAAGCTGGAATGCTGTGTGTGCCTTGATCAGCCCCCAGGGCTTGGGAGAAATCTCTCTTTGTGTCATCTGGTCCCCATTGTGATTTGAGGGATTTTAGGGGAGTGTACAACCTGTGCCTGTCTCAACTGACCCTATCAAGAAGCAGAGGTAGTTGCCTCCCCCCTCACCAGCCCCTCTGAGAAGGGTGATTAGGGAATTCTGTAGGAGTTGGTGCTCCCATTATCAACAACTCCTCTTTAGAAGACTAGACTAGAATAAAGAAAGATTATTAACCCCTCCAAAGCTGTGTCCTTCCTGTCTGACCAGATCAAGGATGAACCTGTGTTAGCAGCCCTCTTGTATGCTAGTGTTTACTTGTCTTACAACCTGCGATGAAAAATATTTGCCTAGAAAGAAATGAAATCTGAATGCTGATTGAAGCATACTTTTTTCAATTTCTTTATGGATCTTGCTTTTAATTGTATTTTTTTTGCAATATGGAAATATGTTTTACATCATTTTACATGTATAATTGATATCATGTTGCTTACCTTTTGTATCGCCAAGGCAATATTTACAACACCAACTATGACTATGAACATGCTGGCATAGGTTTGAGTCTCAAAATATAACAGACTCTCCATATAAAAGACAGAAGCAAAACATTTATTCAGACACCAGAAAGCCAAATCCCAACACCAGAAAACCGAATTCCAATAATAGAAAGTCAAATACATCACAGCAACAAAGAATTTAATATACCTTATTACTGCAGGAAGCAGTACCATACCTAGCTGTCTTCTTGCCCATGCCCTCTTCTCCCTCCTTTCTAACTACTCTGACTCCCAGTTTCCTCTGGGTTCTGTTCTACCCATTCAGCAAGCTCCTCCTACCACAGGGTCCATGTGATTACATTTGGCCTATTAAGGGGCAGGGAAGATCTTCAAATTACCATACCCTTACACCTTCTCAGTTGGTAGAGGAAGGGAGGGAGAAAGGGAGAGAACTTGGAACTCATAATTTAAAAAAATATATTAATAATAAATAATTTATTTTTGAAAATTTAAAAAAAGAATCAGGGAAGGATAATTCACTTTTGAACACATTGAATTTGAGGGGATAGAGGGATATCTAGGAGGAATTATCCTGTATGGAGTTGGCCATGTGGGAATGGAGTTCAGGAGAGAGATTAGGAAACATTTAGATACAGCAAGGGCCAATATATTTTCTCCTTCCTCCTCCCTTTCTCTTTTGAATAATTAAGGCGAATCAAGTGCATTTGCACCCCTCCCAAGTAGTGACACATGGTAAATGGGAGTGAGTGGCCTAGGCAGAGAAGAGAGGAAAGGCCCACAGAATGAGAATGGGGGCAATAAGAGTAAAAGAGAAGAACTCAAGTTTTTGCCTTCATGGTACCCAAGGGAGATAGCACCAAATTAGTTGACTCTAGAGGATTGGTCTAGTCTGTCCTGAGAATCTGATGTGCTATAGAATATATATAGAATATATAGAATCTGTGCTATAGAGCAATTAAGATGATCAAGAACAGCAGTGACTGACATTCCATAGTTTTAAGGTTTGCACAGCACATACACGATCTGATTTCCATCTACCCATCTCTAGGGCCATTCTACCACATCTTTTGGAACCCCTGCTCTGTCCTCAGTGGATTTACCCACATCCTTAATATGGTCACCAAACACTCCTTTTGTCTCTTTACTTTAACTAAAACCTAATTTTCCCCTAAGGATCACCCATCCCTTAAAAACCTCTCTCTTCACAGTCGATCTATTGTTGATGATTCCAGATCAATCCTCCGTCTTCATCCTATCTAACAGGGTTGTTCTGAGGATCAAATGACATAAGATTTGTAAAGTGCTTAGCGTGGTGCTAGGCACACAGTAGGTACTTAATGAATGTGCATTCCCTCCCTAATCTCTCTGGCAGGTATACGATCCCTTTCAGACTCTTTGCATATGAGAATGGAAGGAAAAATGTTTTTTGGCAACAGAAGAAATTAATATTAATTGCCAAAGAATGTAACATATTGCCACCATTACAGAAGAATATTTCTGGGTAGAAATATAAACTGGGTTTTAATATAAATATATTAAAAATATAATTATTTGCTAAAATATATGTATGAAGAACCACAGTTGTCGGATGGGATTTTGCACAGTTTGGGAGAGAAAATGGTCTGTGGAATAGATTTGAGAGCTCAGATCTCTTTGTTAACAATATGGAGTAAATCCTCCCTTATGTGGAAGCATTTAAATGTCATAAAGAGTCAAGGAAGGGGGTGGCTAGGGGTCTCAGTGAATAGAGCACCGGCCCTGGAGTCAGGAAGACCTGAGTTCAAATCCAGCCTCAGACACCTGACACACTTACTAGCTGTGTGACCTTGGGCAAGTCACTTAACCCCAATTGCCTTGCCTTCCCCCCCCCAGCAAAAACAAAACAAAACAACAACAAAAAAGAGTCAGGGAAAGAGCTTTTATTTATTTAAACAAAAAACTAAAGAAATGTGAGTATAAAAAAAACAGTTTCAAGGACACAAAAGAGATTGAGGACCTCGTTGAGAATTCCAGAGCTGAGACATGAATATCTCCCTTAATTTGAATATTCATATTTTTTTTTTTTACTAAAGAGTGTAAAACTGAGGACATGAGAAGTCATGTAAACATTTGGAGACTGGGTTATGATTGAAAAAGGACTCTGCATTTGATAGCAGAAATGTGAAGAGTTGTGACTTTTTAAGTGAAAGGTGAGTCATTAAAGGTCTCATTTAAGTAATTGTACATGGAGTGGGAGCAGCCAAGGAAGCTGAGAAGTAAAGACATCCGCCAGGAGAAGTGATGGTACTTTAAGGAAATCTGCTTCAGCTTCAGCTTGAGGGAACCCTGACTGGTCAGAGCTTCAGAGAGTGCTCTTGGAGAACCTGGAGTTGGAGAAAAGTGAAACTTTAGTAGGGCTTGTTGCTCTCTGCTGTCTCCTCTGGAAAAGCAGAAGGCCTCCCCCTCACCCCTTTTGGGGGCAATTGCTTAGACATAATGATGAGGTGACTGCGTCAACGTGAACTGTGCTGCTATAAGTCTTTGTTCTTTTTGGACAATGCAGAATCTGGATGAGTGAATGACTAGCTGGGATGGACTATATAACTCAGAGACAGCCAGACTGGTAGACTTGGCATTTGTCAACTTTAAAGAAAACTATTATTCATATTAAGAGTTAACACTTTTTTAAAAAGACAAAACAGAGTTAACACTTTCTGAAAAGCTTCTACACAAAATTAAGGTTATATGAGGATAAGAAGTAAAACTGATGGGGCAGCTAGGTGGCACAGTTAATAGAGCACTGGCCCCGGAGTCAGAGGACCCGAGATAAAATCCTGTCTCAGACACAACACACTATACTAGCTATGTGACCTTGGGCAAGTCACTTAGCCCCAACTGCCCTGCATTCCCCCTCCCCCCCAAAAAAAGAAGTAAAATTGAATAGGGAAAAAATATTTGTATTAAATTTATCTGATTATTCAAAATAGGTAAATAATCAACAAATATATATTATTTGTATGTTATATTAATATTGTAATAATGTATATTATAGATAACATGTATATATAACATTGGTTAGATATTATATTATCTATTATAACTATGCTATATATAATATGTTGTTACTGTATTATTTGTATAGTTATATATTATTTTATGTTATATGTAAATATATAACATATAATATATATCATTTATATATTATTGTATATCATTACTATATTATTTATATGCTACATATAACATTACATATTGTTACTATATTGTTATATATTAATTTAACCCATCTGCCAAGACAGTTTTAACAGAGATGTGGCTGCTGCTCATGCTACATCTTCTTGGAGCCATAGGAGAGAGTTGGGTGACTGAGTGAACCCCAAAGGTGGATGAGCAGCCCTGGAAAGGATTTGGCAAGCCCTCACCTGAGAGGTGCTAGTCCTCCCTTAACACCCTATAGGACAGGCCTCATGCCCGCTGGTGAGTTAGGGGAATGTCTGCCTGAAGCACGTGAAGACATCTCCCGGCTGATGAGAACAATTTTTTCCAATGGCCATGAAGGCAGCTGAAGCAGGTGCTGTGGAGTGCTTAGAGCCCGGTCATACATCAAAGAGGCCAAGGTCATCCACTGTATCCCAGGCCATCACCAGTTGTCCTGACTTTTGTCCTGCCACTGAACTTCAGTGACCCTGGAACAGAGAGTAAGGCTGATGACTTTGTGTAACTCTGCCTCACTTCATATGTTATATAATATTGTAATAATGTTGTATATTGTAGATAATATATTGTACATATAACGTGGTTATCCAGTTAACACCCCAGTCAAGACCTCACCCTGTGATATCATTGGTCCTCTTTGAAAACAAGGACAAAGAGCAACATTTAAATCAGATGATTTACCCTCAAGTTTGAGGTTCCTCGATTATATTCTTTCTACTTTTCAAAACTCACCACTGTCATCCCCAATTCTCTCTTTTTCTCTGGTTATCCAAAAGGCACCCTTACTTATTTCTAAAGCTTGTCACTCTGTGCAATTGATTCTATTCCTTCTTGTCTTCGTCAGCCAGTTTCTGAAATTTGTCTCATATGTATTTCCAATCTTTTCTTCTCCATTTCCCCCTCCTCCATTTATCTATAAATATAGTCAGGTTTTCCTAGTTCCAAAAAATCCCTTCCCTTGATTTTTCTACCCAGTCCATCTACCTCCCTATTTCCCTTCCCTCCACCACTTCCCGATAACACCAAACTTTTTGAAAAAATTTTCTGTATCCTAATGCCTTCACTTCCTCACTACCAACTCTCCCCTCAACTCAGAATATCAGAATCACAGAATTGGAAAGGATTTTAGAAGCCATCTAATCCTGAACCCTCAACATTCTTTTTTTTTTTTTTTTGCTTTTTGGAGGGCAATTGGGGTTAAGTGACTTGCCCAAAGTCACATGGCTAGTAAGTATTAAGTGTCTGAGGCCAGATTTGAACTCAGGTCCTCCTGACTCCAGGGTCAGTGCTCTATTCACTGTGCTACCTAGCTGCCCGAGAATTTGTAATCTTAGAAAAAAGTTAAAAGGGTCTGTATACCATGTGTGTTTAAGTTTAGCAGTATCAATATATGGGCACACATACACATTTGCTATCTGACACAATATTAAGGGGAAAAGAAAAAATCATTTTACAATAATATCATAACACAAAGCTGTGTCTAGTGGGCAGAAGTAAAGTGAATATTAATAACTTTATCATTATTAGAATTAATGTAGTAGCTTGCATATCCAGGCCTGGAGCCGTCAATGAAAGCTATCACACAAAAGAAGTTCATGACTTGAACCTTACAAACTTACAACTACATTCTTGTTTCACAAAGCTTGTTTATCCTCAGATTATATTCATTTTGAAAGAGATATTTCAGAAATTGAATATTTTACCTATAATAAGTTCAGACACTACTTAACTTTTGCTTAAGCCATGGAATGACTATACATTGAAATCCAAACAACAAAATATGTTCTACTTTACTTTAACTTAGCTATAAATTGTCTTTGAAATTAAAGTTTTAGTAGGCCTCCTAAAAATCATACTAGGGATTGAGAAGAAATTTTTTAATATCCCCTTTATTCAAAAGAGTGCTTCATAGAGTGATTCATAAACAATCACTAAACTTTTATGAAGAAAATGAAATGAAAAGTTTTAAAATGATAGCCCTGTTTTTTACCTAAAAGCAAAAAACAAAACTTTTAAGATTGAGATTCATTTAAAACAAATTGGTATAACATATCCTTAAGTAACAAATTCTCAAGGTATTTATTAACAAATTATTGCAGAATTTTTAGATATCACAAAGGTTTTTAGTCAAAAAATGTAAAGTAATTGAATCTTTATGTTGGCAACAAGTAAGAAGCTAATGACAGTACTTATAAAAGCTATTAGTATTAGAATCCCTCTAAACAATGGGAATATTATAAAGTGAGCCTTAAGTAGTTCATATTAATTTCTGTACATATTCTAATTTTTGGCTAAAAATAATATTAGGTTTCCCATAAAGCTAACACAAAAGAGTTCATATCTTCTACTAATTATTCTGATCGTAGAAATTTTGCTATAGAAAGAAAAAATAAGAATATGTGAGTAAAACATAGTATTAAATGCTTTTTATTTTAAGTAGCAATTTTTCACCAATCACAGCTCATATCCAATTATATATTAATTTTATTCCCATGGTGCTGTAATAAACAATAAAGACTTACTAGGTTTCTCCTACATAAAGAATTTCATTTAACTTTTTCTTTGTCAAATTTAAACTTGTCCTGGTATAAAAGTCAACTGTTAGAAATCTTTTTACTATTTTGCAACTTTCTTAGCAAGTTAGATTCATTATTTAGGAACTACGTAACTAAAACAAGTTCTTTTCTCAGGATGAATGACTTTGCCTCTAGAGACAGTTTCCTTGGCAGTTTTACAAAATAAGAATAACTGAGATGGACTTCAGCGAGGGGCTGGTGGTGATGCCTCTGCTTTATCAAATCTCATACATGCAGGAGGAATGGTCTGAATGGGCAGAATTAATATGAATACAATTTTCACTCAGTCTCCTCCTTTCCACATACAATAATCAATTAACAGTTTTAAGTTTTAGCATTTAAACAGTAAAGTGACTTAGGTAATAATTTCCATAAATGATAGCCAAATTATTTTAGCTGTAACCTCCTTTCTAACTACAAGTAAAGGTGCAAATCCGTGGTTTCCTATATAGCATATATAAACATTATAAGACATAAGTGACATAACTGTTTTTACACAAATTCTTTCCTCTATATTTTAGTTTCAACAAAATTCAGATTAAAAGTTTACTTATATAACACTATTTCTGGCTTACAATGATCCCTCAATTTTTAAATGAGAGAATTTTTCTACAATTTAAAAAGACCACAACAACACAAGGACATCATGACATTAATTGTATTTCCAAATCATCACTTGTAAAAAATTATTGATAGAAAATTGGCCTTAGGGGCAGCTAGGTGCGCCAGCCCCATAGTCAGGAGGACCTGAGTTCAGTTCCGGCCTCACACAATTAACACCCACACAAAAAAACTAGCCATGTAACCTTGAGCAAGTTACTTAACCCCAATTGCCCTCCAAAAGGCAAAAAAAAAAAAAAGAAAAGAAAAAGAAAATTGGGTTTATCAAGTGCAGAGATTTTTCTCCTCTCCTCATAGCTGCAGAGCCTGATTGTGTATTTGGGGAGTTTGAATGGAGATGTTCATCTGTTCTCTTAAAGGTGTGGGTTTCAGTGCCCCAGGGCTGTTGCTAGTGGGCTCCTTGGTAAATTGAGTATGCGTCCACCCTTTAGTCAGATTGGGAGGGTTACTTAAATTCTTTATTATTCATCAGCATTCTCTATTTTAATCTGATCTGGGATGAGAGGCTTTAATAAATTTTTGTAAAATGTTTTCAGCTGATTTAACTTTTACTCCAGTAAATTTTATTTATGTGTCCACTCCTTAAAGACTTCTTTAAAAGTGATAGCTTTGAATCTTTCAGTGAAAGTGAGGTGGGAATAGCACCATCTCCCTTCTTTCCCATACTAGAGAACCCAAAAAACCTCATGTTTCTTATCAGATCTTAGAAAATATCTCAATTTGCCTAAATGCCAAATAATGTAATAAATTCTGACTTATCTTTAGTATCAAATTGAGTGATGCTTTTTACTTTTCACATGAATTAAATTGACTTACAGTTGCATTCTGATACACAAAACTTTTCTCTAATAAGTGAGGCAGGAAATGGTTAAATGCTTGTTCATATGTCTCTTTGATCTGAGGGGGAAAAGAATTCCCTTGTCACCTTCTCCTCACTCAACTTGTCCAGAATTGAGTTGGGAAGAAAGAGATTTTCAAACCTTTAAAAATCTTAAAACTTCTGTCCACACTTTTTAATACAAATAGTTTATGCCTCATACTTTTTTCCATACTCTATGACTTGATATAACTATCATATAATCTATAAAACAAAATGCTTTTCCCCTCTCTTTCTCTCTCCTGCTGCCTGTGGAAGAAGGGAGAGGGAAAGAGATAACAGCATTCCAAGGAAAGTCCAGCTGCCTATTTTACCTTACAGGGTGTCAGATTACTCACTCACACTCTTTCACGCAGAGACACATAAACAAGACAGACAAAAAAATGACAGGAAGAGTGCACTCAGAATTTGTTAAAGGTTGTTTGCAGGAGTCAGACTTTATGCTTGGTCCTCCAGCATGGAGGCCAGGTAAAACTTACTTGATCATTTTCTTTTTACCTGTTTCCAACAAAGACAGCTGTATCACAGTGAATGGTTGGAGCCACCCCTGGCACTTTCATTTCATTAATATAATCCACATTAAAAAGGCAGAAATGGGGAAATGCTGGAGTCCCTCCTCCATAAGCCTCTTACTCCTCTGTCTCCCTGTTGTATCTATCCCCTATTACCAAATCTACCATCCCCTTCTGCTCTACACATTCCAAAAATTCTTGTAGCTGATTATTGGTGATAAATAATCCTCCTCCTTTTACTATTCTTTTTAAAAGTCTTAGATACCATTCTAGGTTTCTACTTTCATTTTGTACCTACCCCATTTCCTCCTTAAAGCTTTTTTCCAAGACTGGGCTCATATTTGCTTGTTTGTATTTTCTAATAATCCCTATCATATACTCATGTTAGCCTGGTGAGTTACCCTCTGTAAGTTTTTAACTTAAGAGCCTTAAGAGAAAAATCTGACTTTTGCCTCCTACCTTTAGTCATATTCTCTGGAGTTTCAGGAGGCCCTCCTTTATCCGGTACTTTTTCTTAAGTCCCTGTTGGCAGTGCCACTGATGCCTGTGTCAAAATGGGCATGGGCCGAACTGAAGAGTGTGGAAAGCCTGGACATGAGCCAGGCAGGATCTGTCATAGCAGTTCCCATTTATTGTTCAGAGAATAGGGTTTATATAATGAAAGTAAAGCAATTATCTCTTAGGTTTCCATGAGAAAATATTTAATGTCCTTGTTTATTCACATAAATCCATATGTTTTAATATCCTTGTTCTCTTACATGCATCTATGTCTGGGTCACTGCTAGGTTATCACATCCTAAACTCCTGCAAGTCAGGAAGAGGTGATTAGTCAATCTTAAAACATAATATAGCCTTCATGGGGAGCTGGCTTGGGAGAAATCCTGGACCAGACTATTCCCATTTATAGACTGGGTCAGAGACCAGCCTGCAACATCCAATGACTTCCCAAATAATTAGCACAAAAGGAAAGAGGAAAGGGATACAGTATCTATGTTCTCTAGGCTCTTTTACAAGCATAATACTGTCCTTTTGTCATATATAGGCACAATGAGGCAGGAAAAGCCACATGAATATCACCATGGCAAGATGGGATGGGTCTTCAGTGTTACTCAGGTGCTGTTGTAGGCATTGTTGTAAACAAGTTAAGGGCATGATTCCAACCCTAAGATTCGAGTCCCAGATAAAAACCCACCTTCTATAGAAAGTCTGATTTCCTGATCTATTTTAATTCTAGTGCCTTCCCTTTGTTGACTATTTTCCATCTATTCTTGATATAACTTATTTGTACAGAGTTTTTTGCAGGTTATCATTCCCATTAGACTGAGAGACCATTAAAGGCAAGGACTATATTTTCTCTTTCCTTTCATCCCCAGTACTTAGCATAGGGACCATTAATATATACTTAATGATTGACTGTAGCAGCAAGCAACCTAGCATACCCAAGGTGGCTGCCAACACAGGTTCTTAGATCTGCTTTTCTAAAGGAAAGCAACTCAAAATGGGTTAACAATCTTGCTTTAGTCAAACATATGTCATTTACCTAGTTCAGGGGAAAAAGGTCAGCACCCCAAACTTCAGAGAATACAAACGAGTTACAAGCGGATAACAAATACAGAAAAACATCAGCAGACAGTTTTCCAACTGTCTGACCATTACATCCATACCTAGTCAGTTACCAGAGAGGGAAGCATCAACATCTGGGTTTTCAAAGCTGAGGGGCTCAACGGCTGCCCAGAGTCTCGTCTGGTCAAATAATACACCTCTTCTCAAAGTGAGCCCCAAAACAAAATCTCATATCACGGTATATATAGCCTTCTTCTGGTTCAAAGAATGTCACAACCCTCCTGACCCACTGCCCAATTATGAAGCACCAAGGTGTGGGCATTCCTGAAAAACAAGCCTCCCACCACAGGCTGTAGGTGACCACATTCAGCCTCTTAGGAGGCAGAGTATATTTTCAAATCAAGGAAGGTTCTCAGAGTCACTTAAGCCTATCAAAGGGCCTAGTGGCAGGGAAGATTTTAAATTCCCATTCCCGTAACACAGGGCTAGGGATAATCTTATCAATCAGTCCTGTCCTTCAGTCAGTCCAAAAGACTGACTTTTTACAAGGCCTGGGCCTTAAATGAGGAAATAAAGGAGAAAAGCCTGAATCCCAACTTAATCATTGATTATTAATATAATAGTATATCAATATAGTAGTAAAATAATTTCTCTCAATAGAGAGTAGAAGGTATCAGTATCCTTGGAGTGACCCACATGAGAAAAGGGCAACACCCTCAGAACAATCTGCCAGGTCATAAGGGGTTTTCCAATCAAGAGAAACTTGTGGCCATGAGAGAATTGCTACTGGAAAAAGTTAGTGGACAGAGTACTATTAATGGTCCCTGATCCTGGTGCTGACAGTGAATGACCTTGGGGAGTGCCCAAAAGGCAACTAGCTGGCCCACTAGGTCTCCTGGAGTCAGAAGATCTGAATTTGAATATGACCTCAGACACTAGTAGTGAGATATTGGGTGAGTAACTCAAACCGCTACTTGCCTCAGTTTCCTCAAATGTAAATGGGGATAATAGCACCTATGATGAGATAGTATTTGTAAAGCACTTAGCATAGTGACTGACACATAGTAGGAGTTATATAAATGTTATTGTTATAATAATAATTATTGCCAGTGTCCCCTTGCTCCCACCAAAAAAAGTTGGTGGAGAGCCAAATGGACTATTGAAGGCTAAACCGCATCATTCCAACCTAGCTGAGTTCCCAACTTCCTGGACTATTTCTCAACCTTAGTCCCAGTGGCCTTCTCATGCTGGTTAAGCTAATAGTAGAATTAACAAAGGGCAAAGGGTAGGGGTGTTCTAGTAAATGTTTAACAATTAACTCTTCAAAAAAACAAAAATCCTATGGATGACTTACTTTAGTTTACTCTGCATTAGTAACATAATTCTGGTTTTATTTTCTGATTGGTGAGTTCCTCTAAATCTCTGTTACTCTTAAGTCCAGCCCAGCCCTCCATTGTCTGTCATCTCCAGGTAGCCTTCAGCTATTTCTTACCCTTAACCCATTTCTGGAGTTTGACCTTAGTCCCTTCAAGATCCTCCTTAGACTCCTCCTCAAAACCCTCCCCAAACTCCTTCTCTAGACCACCCTTAGATCCCTCCCACAGTCTTTCTGTATTTAAGATTCATCTTGCCTCCATGAAGGGACTGAGATTCAGTCTATCACAGACTCAGTCTTTGTCGGATTGTTCTGGCCCACTTACAAGCATCACAAATTTAGGCTCCTTAAGAATCTACCCATTATGGCAAATATTTAATAAACTTTGTTTTACTTTGACTGAGAGAAGGTTTGAGTCAAATTCATTTGGCAGGACCTGGTGTGTTGGTATTTTGGGGTCTTGAGTACCCCCAAACCTCAGCATATCTATCCGGTCATCCGTGCTCACTTCAGGGGCCCAACTCAGCCCCTGACCTGAGGACTACTTCTCCACCTTGTCCCTTACAAGTTACCTTCCCTATGTCCTTTTTTGATGTTTCCTTCCTTGATTAGAAGGTAAACTCCCTGAGGTCAGGAATTGTCTTGTTTTTTGCTTGTATTTATATTTCTGGTTTTAGCATATGGGTGCCTAGCATGGGAAGACGAGTTTAATAAATGCTTTAACTAATCTAATCTCACTATGACTGAGTTCTTTGGTGATAGGACAATGGTGAGAGCTAATAAGCAGAGAGTCTAACACTTAGCACAGGGCCTGGCGCACAGTAGATGCTTAATAAATGTTTACTGATTGAGAACAGGAACTATTAAAAAGGGTTTGGGTTTCCAAGAAAGGGCTTAAGGGAAGAGCAATTCAACAAAGCCCTGGACCTTTGCACTATGGGCATCTGTGACACAAGGATTACGGGGACTTCAGCATCTGAACTGATTGCAGGTACACTGGGAGTTGGTGCATAGGGAACTGGCCCTCCAGTCAGGAAAACTTGAGTCAGTCCCCTCTTTTTAGCACCTACTGGCTTTGAATCCCTGGGTAAATCCATTTACCTCTAGACAACAGTTCCTACTTCGACTTGCAGAGTAAGATTGGTAGCTGTTGTTTTCTCATGGGGTGTTCCCTATGCCATCTAATACTGTGGTCTGCTCCAAACCACTACTCTCCCTGCAAACCCACTGCAAACAAAAGAGTGTGTTGGGTATGGGGACCCCAGAAATCCCCTACCCAAAAATTTAAAGTCAGAGGCGTCTTGAGGTAAGAACAGGAAGTTTTTATTCCATTCTCTAGAGAAGAGGGAATCCCTTCCACCAGTTCGGACCAGTGGAATGAGGAGTGTTCCAGATGATTATATACCTTAGTATAAACAAATCTCCTCCCATCACTATCCCTCATTCCCATTGATTGGTTGGGAGGAGGGCTTACAATCTAGGCTCAAAAAGAGACAAAGAACAAGAAGACAGCCCACCTCATTCCCATTGGCTGGGAGGTGGGCTTATAGTCTGGGAGTGAAAATAGACAAAGAACAGGAAAACAGGATATAGTCAATTCAAATGTTCATATCCTTATGCAGGGGGGAAGGGTCCTGAGTTGGGTAATTTCTTAAGAAATCAGGACTTAGGTCTGTCCAGTCTCATAAAAGTTTGTCTCTGGTTTTGAGACAGTTTCTCTCTTTCTCTTTCTCCAATCTAAGGAGTCTTCACAAAAGGGTGTATCCCACTCAAGAGGAATCCCTCTTCTCCCACCACTCTCAACTTTTGCAATGATGAAACACTTAAATAGGCTATTATTTTTCTCTAATCAAGTCATTGTGTGACTGTGGTATAATGTATTTGGAATTAGAAGACCTAGTTTGGGGACAGTATTTTGCTACTTATTATCTGTGTGAATTTGGATAAGGTCTCTAGCAGACTGGGGGCCTCTAGCAGACTGGGTTTCCTCATCTGTGGATGGGGAAAAATAATGCTTTACCCATTTTCCCAATTGAGGTTTTTTTGGGGAGAGGGGGAGAAGAAATCACATGAAATAATAATAATAACTAGAATTTACATAGGACTTTTAAGTTTTGCAAAGTGCTTTACAAATAGTTTCTCATTTTATCCTCACAAAAACCCAGGTAGGTGTAATGTTAATGGGATATAAGATCTCCTCTTCCCCCCCCCCCCCCCCCTATTAATAGGCTTCAGGTGGAGCCCATGAAGGGAAGCTTGCTTAGGGGAGGCTTGCTTGTAGGAAAGGCTTTCATACCTTTTGTTAATTTCCAATTAGGCACTCAGTGGTGAGGGTTGTGATGCCCTCTGGCTCTAAATATATATATATATATATATATAAATGCCTTGGTCAGATAGTTGGATCTGTCTGTTGAACAGTGCTAATTTCTCAGACAGTTAGAAGCCTTGTCTGTTGGTCTTTATTTCTCTGCTTGTATTTTCTCTATTTGGATTTTTTCTGAAGTTCAGGGTACTGACTTTTCCTCTGAACTAGTGAATGTAATTAAAAAGGATTGTTGACCCCTTAAACAGCTAGCTTTCCTAGTAAAGCAGATCTAAGAACATGTGCTAGCAGCCATCCTGGGTATGCCAATGTGGTTTAGTAGGTGGTATTATTCTTCCCATTTTGTGGTGGAGGAAACTGAGGCAGAGTCCAGGGTCACATAGCTAAGAATGTGAGGTCAAATTTGAACTCAGATTTATCCTAACTCCTGGTCCAGCATTCTGTGAACTATGGCATCACCTTTCAGGATGCCATACTTATTATAAATTTAAAGTTCTATCTGTATAACCATCACTATCACCAAAGTGGGCATCGAATTCATTGTCAGTATGCCTGTGTTTGTAAACTTGTGGGTGTATATTTCTCTTTTCAATATTCATCTTCATATTTGTATATCTGTTATCTTGGTGTTACTGTGCTTTTTCCAAGTTTGCCTTTGGCTATATATACACATTTTAAAAGAATATATGCATTTATATGTGTTGGATTGTGTGCTGGCTTGTGGAGGGATGAAGGAGGGAGGCAGAGGAAATATAAAACTTTTGGAAGTAAATGTTGAAAACTAAAAATAACTCAATTAATAAAAAGAGAATATAGGCATATATACCCCTTACCCAAGATGGACAAATCATAGTGGAGATTTCTTTTTTTTTCCCCCAAATAATAGTAAAACTTATTAATTTAGTTTTGGACTCCCTTGAAGCATGTTTTGTTTTTAACTTTATTATTATTCCTTTTTTAAAAATTAACTTTTATTTTTATTTTATTTACGTAGAATATTTTATTATATATTATATATAATTATATATACTATATATGTTATACATACAATTATTTTATTTAAAACATTTAAAACATTCAGTTCTACAATCCCTTGAGTTCCAAATTTTTTCCCTTTCTCCCCCATGACAGCATGCAATTTGATATCGGTTCTACAAATACCTTCCATAGTGGAGAGTTCTGACAAAAGGTGATCCACTGGAGAAGGAAATGGAAAACCACTCCAATATTTTTGTCAAGAAACTCCCATGGACAGTATTAAAATGATTAAAGATATGCCACCCAAAGATAAGCCCCTCAGGTCGGAAGACCTGGGGAAGAGCAAAGGACAAATACAGTAGGCCCAGTACTAATAAAAAGTTGAGCCAAAGCTAAAAGGAAGCTCAGCTGTGAATGTGTTTGGTGACAAAAGAAAAGTCATGAACTAAGGTGAGCTGAATGTGGTCAAATGAGAGACGGAAAGATTAAATATCAACATCTTGGGGGTCAGTGAGCTTGAATGGATGGGAATGGTAAATTTAATTCAGGTGACCAGTCCATAGACTGCTATGGGCAAGAATCCACTAGAAGAAATGGAGTAACCTTCATAGTTCATAAAAAGATGAGAAATATAGTACGGGGGCTTAATCTCAAAAATGACAGAATGATATCTGTTTGAATCTAAGACAAACCATTCAACATCACAGTAATGTAAGTCTGTGCTCCAGCCACTGATGCTGGCGTGGTTTGCCATTTCCTTCTCCAGTTTTATAGAAGAGGAAACAGAGGTAAACAGAGTGGAGTGGTTTGCTACTCAGGGTCACACAGCTACAAGGTGTCTGAGGTCGGATTTGAACTCAGGAAGATGTACCTTTCTGACTCTAGTGATCTATCTAGGTACAGATACTGGACCACCTAGGTGGCCAGGAATTATACCTAAATCTGAGATTTCCTGGATTAACTCTAGGGGGAGGGGGAAAAGAAAAAAAAAGGTTATGACGTAATGGTATTGGTCCCTCAGCATCATCTGGGTCTTTGTGAGTTCAAAGTCTTGGTGGGATGCGGACCAGGGGTCCTGAGTTACATACATTTGCTTTAAGACATAAATGATTGTAAGCTTTTTGAAGGCTGGGGTCTATTTGCAACTCCGTTTGAGGTTTTTTTTTTTTGCCAAGGATACAGGATGGTTTGCCACTTTGTTCTCCAGCTCATTTTACTGAGGAAGAAACTGGGGCAAGCACTTGCCCAGGGTCACACAGCTAGTATGCCTCAGAGGTCCCTTTAGAATTCAGAAAAATGAGTCTTCCTGACCGCAGGTCCAGCCCTCTGTGCACTATGGCGCCACCTAGCGGTCCAAGATAAAAACGACCCAGCCAGCCGAGCAGGGACCGGGCGGGTCATTTTTCCTTTTTATCTCTGTAGCACAGAACCTTGCAGCTAACAGGGCTTCCTGTAGAACTGAATTAAACAACAGAGATTTAATGACATTTATACAAATTACATGCCCCGATGGCGGCAATTAGGGTAGAAGTCGTTCTCCCCCATCCCCCCCCCCCCGCAGCTGTGGTTAGTTTGCTTTCATCTAGGAGAGCTCAGAAGCTCCTCCCCTTCTCCAGCTCCAGACGCCTCGGGGCTCGCAGGTAAGCATCGAAAGCGCATGCCCAGGACCTCGGAAAGGGGCATGGCCCCTTTAAGGAGGCAGACCCGGGGGCGGGCCGTCCGGGCCGCTGATTGGAGGGCGGGCTGAGCTGCGCGAGTCTGTCGTGGCATCTTCTCCGGGCAGATTGCAGCGCCTGGCTTTCGCGGAGCCCGGTTGGAAACGGTCCGCACTCTCTTCCTCGTCCGCCCGCAGAGGATGCTTTGACCGATGCTTGCAAAGAGACCATTCCCGGGTCTCACTTTCTGTGCCTTCTACCTGGCCACCTACCTCACGAACAAGGTGAGAGAGAGGGATGTCACGGTCCGGCGTGGCTTTGGATGCTCGCTGCTTCTGTTGCGGCAGACCTTGGACTCCTTGGATAATTCCTGCTTTGCTTTGTCGTTTTTAGTTAGGACAGCTCAGGGACCTCCGAGGACCCTTCCTGCTCCGGAAATCATGCTCTTGCGAGCCTCAGAATTTCTGTTTAAAGGTTTTTAAGTCCTTGATTCGGGTCACCAAGGAGGGAAAAAAAGCTTCCTAGTTTATTGACCCCTAGAGAATCACAGTCGCATTTATACGGCGCTTCTACAGATTGGTGTAACTGATGCTGCAGTGACTAGCCCAGGTCACACAGCCAAGGGGGCCAAGCTAGGGTTCAACCTGTGGTACCCTAGTGATTAGGGTAAGGGCTAGAATGAAGAATCCTCTTTTTGGAAAAGTGGAAAAACAGGTTAATTACAGGCAGCCTCAGCAGGAGCCTGTCATGGTGAAGAGAGCACTGGACTTTGAGCCAGGAAAGCAGGGGTGCCCGCTTGCTCTGGGACCCTGATCAAGTTATGAGTGCTTTCTGCCTCGGTTTCCTCAGCGGTAAAATGAGATCAGACTTGATGACTGATCCCTTTGGTCTAATCCAGCTCCTGTCTTTTTCTTCCTCAAAGTCATTACTGAATCTCTCTTGGTAAAGGAATCTCTTAGAAGAAATAAAAGCATATATTGTCTCCACCCCCATTCCTCTGAAAACACACAGGGACTCAACCCTTTGTTGTGTGTGTTTGGAAGTCTATAAATGCCTTAAATTTTTTTAATGCATAAAATGAAACACATAAAGGAAGCCAACTTTATTGAAATACAGGCGCTATCAATAGGGCCTACATCCTAGGCCATTGTTGTGAGGATTAAATGAAATAATATTTGTAAAGCACTTTTCAGAGTTTCTGCCACATTCAGTCACATAGGGGATTCTTCCTGAACCCTTTTTGAGGTTTTCTTGCCAAACATACTAAGGCTGTTTTCCATTTCCCTCTCCAGCTCCTTTGCAGAAGAGGAAACTGAGGCAAACAGGGTTAAGTGACTTGCCCAGGGTCACACAGCTAGGAAGTATTTGAGTTGGGTTTGAACTCAAATACTTCTTGATTCCTGGTACAGTGCTTTATGCTTGTAGCAGCAAGCACCCCAAGCGTCCTCAGGGTTTGCAGCTACCACAGGTTCTTGGATCTGCTTTGTTAAAGGAAAGCAACTCAAAATGGGTTAACAAGCTTATTTTAATCAGTCAGACATATATCGTTTACCTTGTTCGGGGAAAAAGGTCAGCACCCCAAACTTCAAAATATACAGGCATAATTATCAAGACAGAAACATCAAGTAGACAGATTTCCAAACTGTCCAACCATTACATCCATACCCAGTCAACATCTGGGTTTCCACATTCTGGGTTTTTCAAAGCCGGGGGACTCTCAACAACGGCTTCCCAGAATTCAGATCAAATCACAAAACACTTCTCAAAGTGAGCCCCAAAACAAAGCTACACATCAGGGCTTATATAGCCTTCTCCTGGCTCAGAGAATGTAATAACCTTATTGACCCACTGGCCAATCAAAAAGTATCTACTGAAAAACAAGCCTCCCTCCCCAGGCTTCTGGTGCACTTTAGCCTAGGGGCAGGGAAGATCTTTAAAATTTACATTCGCATTACAATGCTCTGTGCCACATTTGTAATGTTTGCTGTACAGTTATCAAAATACATGTTTTTTCAAAAGTTCATGGACCCCAGGTTAAGAATTCTCTCCTAAACAGAATTTTTCAACTCTTCTGATAATTCTTGCTCTGCCTACCCTCAGGGCTGTACTGAAGAAAATATATCATGTAAGACCTTGCTGTGGCAGTGAGACCTACTCTCAGTTCTTAATTACTAACCCATTTTTGGTCTTCCTCTCCTTCTTCCCTTCCCCAGGTGTTTTAAGTTATAAAGTATCACAATCTAAACATGAATTCTAATTTTAAAACAATTAAATATTATCACATGGCATAGTTAGGAAATTTGGGTCTTGCAGGAAACAATAAGGTGGCCATTGGATAAAGTTTGGAAATTATGATTCTATACAGACTTTACAATCTAATAAAGGACAAACCAAATCTAGGATATTTTTCCTAGAAGCAAGAAGATCCTAGGCCAGGGCTGATTTGGGGACCAGTAAAGGGAAGAATTATTGTTCTTGTGGGCACTTGTTGAGAAGTCTGCCTTCAGCAAAATTATTTAATAAGTTTTAGACCTGGCATGCCCTGAAGTTAGGTTGAAAGCTTGGGTTCAAATAAAACCATCCACTTCTTTTACAAAAAACAAAACAAAACAAACACATGCCTCAACAGAATAAGAGACTTGCCTAGAATCACAGAGGCCTTTGGCCCAGATTCAACCTCTGCCTCTCTCTCTAAATCCAAGACCCTTTTCATACTGACACCTGGCTGCCTTGGGCGCCTCCCCAGCCCTTTCCCATTCCTTTGCTCCCTTCTTTTTTTAGATTTCTAGCTTTGATCCTTCTTTTTCCTTTGTATCTGTCCCTCCCCAGTCTTCCTTCCCTGCCCCAATTCTAATCTTTTGTTAAGTCATTAGTTACTTGATTTTTTGTTTTATTGTAGAGGGCTAGGGACATTCTTATTTATCCTTTTCTTTTTTTTGGTGTTGTCTTAAGCACTGTGCAGAGTGTCTTAAATATACGTGAATGAGTAAAAAACTCAAATTTTCTCACCACAGTCCTATGAAGTGGATAAGGCTAATGTTGCATTAGGTTCCCATTTTACAGATAAAGGAAAAATCTGAGTGGTTAAATGACTTTTGTATATTTACACAGCTTGTAAGTTTTAGCTGCAACTAAAATCAGGGTTTGCTGTCTTGAAGTCTGATGCTCTTTTTTAATTCTAAATGTAAATATAAAAAGTATTTCCATATTCATTGCAGAACATAGTAAGAGGATTTCCTATGAAATATTGAATCTCTTATTCTCTTTCCATTTAGAAAGGGAACAAATGTTTGTTAAAGTTCAGATATATCTAATACTTGCTATTATTATCCTCATTTATTTGAGGAAAGAGGCAAGTACAGGTTATACGAGGTTACACTGTTAGTAAGTACTGGAGGCTTCCTGACTGCTGGCCTAGCATTCTATCCCACTGTGCTGTCTAGCTGCCTCTATTAAAGTAGTTTCTAGCAGACATCTATACCTTAGTGGAAATCAAAGCCATATATTTCTCTTCTGAGAGCATTTACATTTAAATTTAAATTGCAGGGTACAAAAGTTCTGTTTTACATTTAGGGATTTGAGGCGTGGTGGGGATAGAGGCATTTTTTAGATAGGGGAACTTACCTGAGATGACATCTTGGCTTTGTCTGGGAAGGCTGATGAAAATTCAATGTTTTCATTATAGCAGTAGTGACAGTTATATGGCTTTATACTTGTGTGAGGCTTTTACCTTTATAATCTCACTTAAGTAAAGGATTTTTGAGGTAAGGAATTAAATTGCTTGTCACTCACTATCTCTGGACAGGTTGGTTAATGGCTGTGGCTTCTGTTGCCATTAAAACTCTTGCCCCTAGGCAGTTGATAAGAGTGCTAGGCCTGGAATCCGGATACCTCAGTAAAAATTTGGCCTCTGACACTTACTAGCTCTGTGACCCTGGGTGAATCACTTACCCTCTCTCTGTCTTAGTTTCCTCAATTGTAAAATGGGGGATGATAATTTCCCAGGGTTGTTGTGAGAATCAAATGAAATATTTCCTGGAGTGTAGTAAGTGTTTAATAAATGCTTGTTTCCTTCCTTCCCTCCCTCCCTCCTTCCTTCCTTCCTTCCTTCCTTCCTTCCTTCCTTCCTTCCTTCCTTCCTTCCTTCCTTCCTGACATTCCAACCTAAATATTACTTACCATCAAATTAAGTATCTTTTACTCATAAGAAATAGTATCCTTTGCTAATATTTTCCTGTTCTTTACCACCCATAAATTAAAGTTAAGATTTTTTTTGTTAAAGAAAAAAAAAATCTGTACTGGATAATGGCCTTAATGAAAAAAAGGTCCTTTGCTTATAAAAAAAAAATCACCAAAATCTTTTCTCTTTATTAGTCTTAGGTCTCATTAAAGATTTGTTTGTTCTTCATCTCAGAACACTATTTTCAAATGACTTTTCTCTAGCTATAAAAGTATATTTAGTAAAATATTTTAATATATTCAGATTGTAATGTTGAAGAGTCATGGGAAGTTACTAATTCAGTGTAAATGCCTAAAATATCAAATGAGAGAGATTCCATTACTTTGCTAGTCAGTTTTTCTCCAGTCAATTTTCTCTTTTCTTCCCCTCCCCACCTTAAACATTAAAAACAAAAGAACACAGAACTTTTATGTTTCATATACAAGTTTTATGATTCTTTAACATGTGAAACAAGTATCAGAAATTGGATTGAAAGCTGTAGAACTGTAAAAAAAAAAAGATCTCCCCATGACTGTTCATTTCTTTGTTACTTTTATACATCAACAGTTTCAAGATAGCAAGATTTTTTTATGGATATGATTTAAACACCATATAGCATGGAAGTTCACAGCATAACTTTGATTGTAAAAAAAATTAGACTTAAAAGATGCTAAGAGGTGGGAAATGTGGGCCATTAAGTATGGTTTCCAAAGGTATTACCCCTGCCCTGCCCCAGAGAATTGGAGGAAAAATCAGAGTGTCACTGAAATAGAAAACTATTAATAATAAACATAAATAAGAATCTTTTCTAGTAACTTAAGGTGTAGAAAACACTTTCCTGACCTTGTGTTTAGGCCTTAGTGAACCTCTTCTCCCCCCACTTCCCCCCCCCTTTTTTTTAAGGAGGTAGGTCCTTTAGAATTTTAAATTAGAACTATTCAATCAGTGGACTACTTCCCCTGTTGGACCCTTAATTGGACTAGACACCAGGCAGCAATCATAATGTGCTGTTATTAGAGGCAGCTGGGTGGCACTGTGTAGTACTGGGCCTGCAGTTCAGGAAGATCTTTGTTCAAATATGACCTCACATGATTACTAGGGGTGTGACCCTGGGCAAGTCAATTAACTCTCTCTGCCTCAGTTTCCTTAACTATAAAAGGGGGATAATAACTTCCCAAGGTTATTGTGAGGATCAGATGTTGTTAGGATCAAATTAAAACGATTAGTAATTGAGAATTGTCTTCATCTACCATCGTGGGTGAGTATAATGACTTCAGGAGTTTTTCTGCCCCATTAAGACAGTTCTCACCTTTTTATGTTATAAAGTGAAAATTTCCCAGATCTCTGCTTATGGGGCATTCAGCTTTCACTTAGCATTATGTACATATGTGCGTGTGTAACATGTATAAATGTGTATGTCCGTGTTACTCTTGCTCTCATTTCCACACTTGCAAGTTAAGAGGCTCCGAGTTTCTCAGAAGATTTATGGGAACTTTGGTTACCTAATTGTGTATGCTGATCATCATGCATAGCCTCTTTACTCTGACACAGCTGGCTAATGGAGCAGCTGTTTGGGTAATGTTTTCATTTAAAGCAGAATAATGCACCTTTTGAGAGAAGCCTGGCTTCATATTCTAGCTGACTCTGATGGGCTAATATGCAAGTCAGCTGATTTCTCCATGTCCCAAGGAATGTTTTAAGATGAAATCTGCACAGTTGCAAATCTTCATTTGTAGGGGGAACCCCCTCATTCCCAACACCAGTGAAGGGAAGGAAAGAGAATAAGCATTTGTATAGCTCCTTTTTGAGGCTTTTTTTTTTTCCAGGGGGGAAGGTAGGGTAGTTGGGGTTAAGTGACTTAACCAAGGTCACATGGATAGTAAGTCTTAAGTATCTGAGACCTACTAGAACTCTGGTTCTCCTGACCCTCCAGGCTGGTGCTCTGTTCACTGTGACACCTAGCTGCCCCTCCTTTTTGTTTGTTTATTTTTTTCAGTTATGTCAGACTCTTTGTGACTCTTTTTGGGGTTTTCTTGGCAGAGATACTGGAGTGCTTTGCTATTTTCTCCTCTAGCTCATTTTACAAATGAGGAACTGGAACTGGGGCAAACAAGGTTAAGTGACTTGCCCAAGGTCACATAGCTAGTAAGTGTCTGAGGCAGGATTTGAACTCATCAGAATGAGACTTCCTGCCTTCAGATCCTGCACCCTATCCACTGGGCCACCTGGCTGCCCCTGCATAGTTCCTACTAGGTGCCAGGCACTGTCCTAAGCACTATCACAAATACTATTTCATTTGACAAATGAACTCATGGGTCTGCTGCCCCACCGCCCCATGTACCTTTTATTTCAACACAATATATATTTATTGCAGAGTAGTAAGTACTTCCTTGCAATTTATACCAATGGCACCAGGTAGAATGATGGTTACTTAGGCAGATAATTCACTAGGCTGTGACTGAAATTCACATCGCATTGTCTAGGATTTTCATTGGTACCAGTAGCATCATCTTTTTTGTGGGAAAGATGCCCATCGTAATGGCTTTAGAACACAGAAAGGTTGGAATGTTTGCCCTTTCCATTCTTTGATTCTGTTTTAAAACAGGATCTCTGTGTCAAGCAGGACCAACAAAGGGTTTAATTAAAGGAAGGGTCAGTCACTTGGCCCTGGCTGGGTGTGTCTGTGGGAGAACCAGCTCTTCTCACTATTTTTGTCCAATGCAGAGGCATGGCTTCCCCTAATACATGACTAAACCTTGGGGAGAAATTATGGCAGTGAATTAGGGCCAAGACAGCAGCCAGTCCCTCCTTTCTCTAGACCAGTGGTTTTTGACCATGACTTAAAAAAAATATATTTTGATTACTGTATTTCAGCATAATTGTTTCCCTTGGTAATCCTTTGTGTTTTATTTATGCTTTTAAAAACATTATTTAAAAACATATGGGGCAGCTAGGTGAAAATAGAGCACCGGCCCAGAGGGTCAGGAGGACCTGAGTTCAAATCCGGCCTCAGACACTTGACACACTAGGTGTGAGCTTGGGCAAGTCACTTAACTCTGGTTGCCTTGCCTTACCCCCTCCAAAAGAAAAAAAAAAGAAAATCCTTCTCCTGATTATGGCTGTCAGTCTCCTTTAAAAACAACAACAACATTATTCTGAGAAGAAGTGCATTGGCTTCACCAGATTGATAAAGGAGTCCATGCTACAAAGAAAGGTTAAGAACCCCAGGTTTAGAATCTGAGTACCAAACCAGCAAGGAAATCCTAAGGTCTCAGATGTCTCCTTCAATTCACTCACTTGTGCATCACCTCTCTCTCTTTCTCAAAGAAACACAGCTATAACCGAACTGTCTGCAGCCTTATGTCCCGAGTGGTACTCTTCAGCAACATGAATTGCTACAGTGGGGAATTTTAAAAGCTGTGGATTGCAGTTTCTTTAGAGAATAGAGGCATATTATTTTGCTGACACAGTCACGATGGTGAATATAGCTTTAAGGTTTGGGAAGTACTTTAAATAACTAGGTGAGGCAGATTTTAAGTGATATTAATCCCCATTTTCCAGATGAAGAAAAAGAGGTGGAGAGTTGTCAGAGATGGGAGTCAGACTCAGCTTTTCTGATGCAGAGGTCCCTAGACTTTTTGGGCAAGCAATACGCAACTGAATAAATATTTATCTTTACATTTTATAGAATTAATATCTTGTTTTTTACATCAGTTGCATTTCCAGGTATATCCTTGAACCCTCTCCCTTCCTTGAGAGTTATCCCTTGCAACAAAGGATGAAGAGGAGGGAAAAAAGCAGATCAGCAGAGCTAAGCAACATTGTAACCAAATCTAGTGGGACATACTCTGTTCTCCCTATAGCCTTCAGAGAGATGCGTTTTCTCATTCTCTTCTGGGCCAAGTTTGGTTCTTAGATTTACATGGTATGTTGTTGTTTTGCTCTCTTGAGAGGCAGGTGGGAACACAGTGGATAGATGATGGGCCTGGAGTCCAGAAGACCTGAGTTCAGATCTGGCCTCAGACACTAGCTGAGACACTATGACCCAGGGCAAGTCACTTAACTTCTGCCTGCCTCATTTTCCTCATCTTTAAAATGGGGGTGATAGGGGCGGCCAGGTAGCACAGTGAGTAAGAGCACCGGCTCCAGTGTTGGGATGACCGGGAGATCGAATCCCGGGCTCAGACACTTAGCACCCACCCAGAAACACCTGGCCGTGTAACCTTGAGCAAGTTACTTAACCCCAATTGCTTAGGGGCGGCCAGGTGTCTCAGCGAGTAAGAGCACTGGCTCCAGTGTCGGGATGACCTGGATCAAATCTGGGCTCAGATATTCCACACCCAGAAATAACTGGCCGTGTAACCTTGAGCAAGTTACTTAACCCCGGTTGTTTTTAAAAATAAATAAATAAATAAATAAATAAATAAATAAAATGGGGGTGATAATAGCGATTACTTCCCAAGATTGTTGGGAGGATCAAATTAAATAACATTTGTAAAACACTTGCAAACCTTTTAAGGTTTAACTTTAAAAATGCTAAGCTATTATGTCCATTTACATATGTTGTAGTTATTATGAAATCCCTTCTCTTAAGAAAAATTGTCCTCATGGACCTCTTTTTACTTCCACATTAGGGTAGAAATAACTGGGGCAGCAGGCTAGGTGTGGGTGGGGCAGTAGACAGCTGGGACAGAGTGCTGGGCCTGGACTTGGGAAGACTCATCTGAGTTCAAATTGAGCCTTATACATACTTAGCTGTGTGATCCTGGTCAAGTCACTTAACCCTGTTTGCCCCAGATTCTTCATCTGTAAAATGAGCTGGAGAAGGAATTAGCAAGCCACTCCAGTTATCTTTGCCAGGAAAACCCCACGTGGGGTCACAAAGAGTCAAACAGCTGAAAACCATGAATAGCAACAACTCATGAAGGAAGATCCATTTTCTTTTTTTTCTTTTTTCTTTTATTATTATTATTTTTAAAGCAATCGGGGTTAAGTAACTTGCTCAAGGTTACATGGCCAGTTATTTCTGGGTGTGGTGCTGAGTATCCGAGGCCAGGATTTGATCCAGGTCATCCCGACACTGGAGCTGGTGCTCTTACTCGCTGAGCCACCTGGCCGCCCCTAGGAAGATCCATTTTCTTGATCATTACTCTGCAAAGCACGAGTTAAGTCCAGTTTTCTGGGATGCATCCCTAAGTGGATATGTTGCCCAACAGGAAACATGCCTAACAGAAATCTAATCCACAGCCAGATCTACTGAGGACTGATAAAGCCAAATAAGATACTATTGATTTTTAGAAGTAGAATGTTTAAAGAACTTCAAAAACAAAGAATCTTTGTACAAAGTCAAATAAAGTCACTTGGTTTGGACCCTGCCGGTGATTTCCTGGGTATAGAGTTTGCTGGGTGAGGAAACTTCCAGTAGCAATTAATAAATAATAAAGCACTTATTAAGGCCTTCCGATGTGAAAGGAACGGTACTGAACACTGGGGCATGCAAAAAGAAGTAAGGAAGACAGTTACTTCCATCAAGAAGTTTACACCCTAATGAGGGAAGATACCATAGAAAGGGGAGCCAGAGTTGGAAAGAGGGTGGGGAGCCAAGGGTACCAGGAGGATTGATATCTGCTCTGAAATTTAGTCTTAGAGAGTTGCCTAGGGCAGCTAGGTGGCACCACAGCTCACAGAGTGCCATGCCTGGAATCTGAAAGACCTATCTTTCTTGAATTCAAATTTGGTCTCTTACACTAGCAGTGTGACCCTGGGCAAGTCACTTAACTCTGCCTCAGTTTCCTTGTGTGTAAAAAGAGCTGGAGGAGGAAATGATCACTCCAATGTTTTTGACACCAAAGTGGGGTCCCAAAAAGTTGGAAAAATGACTAAACAGGGACACTGAAGTTAAGTGGCTTGTCCAGGGACACTAACCAATATGTTTCTGAAGCAGGATTTGAACCCAAGTTTTCTTGACTCCAAAGTTAGCTGTCTGTTGACTGTTAAGTTTAGGTAACAGCTTTCAATGGCTCATCAATTGAACCTCCTTGATGGAGATTTTAATCTTCCTGTGAACTGCTTTGAGCAGTTTACAAATTTAATAATGTTTGTTGATTGACAGAAATGTGAGTTATTGTTTGTTGACTGGAGATTAGGTAACTGATCTGAGATGGACATTATGAAGCAGTTTCAGCTTTTTCCTGGGGGAATTTGAATATGTCTATTATTGAGGGGATTGATTATTTGAACCTTCGGGACTTTGAGTGATCCATTGTACTTGGTTCCAGGACAGGACAGAAATGTTGTAAGAGGCCAGGGTACCGTAGTAGATAGAGAGCTGGCAGTGGAGGTGTGAAGACTTGGGTTCAAATTATAACTGTGATACATATCAGCTGGGTTATCTTGGTCAAGAAACTTAGCCTCTCAGCGTTCTAGGCAACTCTCTTAAGACTGCAAGTTGTAGAGAAGATACCAGCCTATGTCCATAGAGGATGTTTCTTCCTCTAGGGAGGAAATCACAGGTTGAGGGATTTCCCTGTGGCACATGAGAGATTTATCACATCTACGAACTTTGTATTTGTTTTTCAGTATGTCCTGTCTGTCTTGAAATTCACCTACCCCACCTTATTCCAAGGGTGAGTACCTTTTAAATACATTTGTGTGAAATAAATGGCAGCTAGGTGGCGCCATAGTGCACAGAGCACCTGGCTTGGAATCAGGAAGACTCATCTTCCTGAGCTCAAAGCCAACCTCAGATACTTACTAGCTGTGTGACCCTGGCTGGGTAAGTCACTGAACCCTGTTTGCCTCAGTTTCCTCATCTGCAAAACGAGCTGGAGAAGGAAATGGTAAATAACTCCAGTATCTCTGAAGAAAACCCCAAATGGGGTCACAAAGAGGCAGACACGACTGAAATGATTCAACAACAAGCAAAAGGGATTACTTGGGAATCCTGATTCAGTCTGCATGATTTCCTCCTTTCCCCTTAAATTTAGTCTAGTTCACTTATTGCTATTTTTTTTTCTCTAGTTGGGGACCTCACAGTTCTTCCAAGTTATAAGAATGAACTTTATTTTTATTAAAAAAATTTTAATATATCTTTTATTTTTACATGGCTTTCTGAATATGATTCTTACCCTTCTATTACTCAATAAGCCATCCCTTATAACAGAATGGAAAGAAGAAAAGGAGTTCTGTAAAATTAATCAACACATCTATTGAGTCCAGGACTTTTATTATCCCAGTGCAGGTTTCGACTCTCTCTCTCTGTCATAATAATTTGCGTTTTAGTGTTGCCTGCCAGAAAGTTGACAGTGTAGGCCACCCTTTTGTACCTTCACTCACTCTTCTTGGATCACTGGTAGAGATGGGAGAGTTAGAATATTCCTTGCTCCCCGTTGCCATTTTCAGGTTTTCTCCCTACTTCCATTACTCAGTAATCTGTCTTCCTTTGGGGATCTACTGTTCATATCTACCACCCAATCAGTATCTTGGTAGCAGTTCTCTACGGACTCCCAAATCATTCCCCTTTATTCCTCAATGAGAAAAGATTTCTAGTCTAAGCTAGATACCTGGCTTACAGTTTTTCTCTTCTCCCCAGCTCCTGCCTCATACTAGGAGACTTCAATATACATATTAATTCTCCCTCAGACATTGTAATCACACAGTTCTTCGACTCATGTTCTTCACAGTTCTTCAACATCTCATGTCCCATGAGCTACTCCCCCACTCCGCCTCAGCCTCCACCAAGATTGTCATATCCTTGGTCTTGTCAAACACACAAATGGACCACCTCCATGGTCAAGAATTTTGAAATCTCTTTATCTGAACACAATCTGGTGACTTTTCACCTTTCCCTCTGCCTTCTTTTACATAACCCTACTTTTTATCTGCACTGTGACTTCTGATCCCTTGACCCCTTCATTCTCTCCCAGGCCATCTCTGCTGCACTAGCCACTGTCTCTTCTTCTCCCCATCTTGACGCCTTAGTGAATCAGTTCACCTTTACGCTGGCCTCCTTTCATGAACAGGACCCAGCTCCCTTATCATATCACTCTATTGCTCCCAGCCAAACTTCAGCCTTGGTTCACTCCTACCACTTGATGCCTTCATACCTATTACTGAAGGAAAGTAGAGAAAACCACAAAACTGTTCTGCCTGGATCCACTACAGATTTATGTTACGGAACCTCAGCTGCACCCTCATTGCTCTGGGCAGTCCTGTTATACCTCCTTTATCAACTTATTGTCGCCCTCTCCACAGCAGCTCTTCCAAACAAACTTTTTCATCCCTCCTCAAATTTGGCTACCCCTTTCACCTTCTCAGCTGAGACCTTGCCTCATAGTTTATAGAAAACAAATTGAGGACAGCTAGGTGGCAGAGTGAGTAGAGCACTGGCCCTGGAGTCAGGAGGACCTGAGTTCAAATCCGGCCTCAGACGCTTGATGCACTTAGTAGCTGTGTGACCTTGGGCAAGTCACTTAACCCCAATTGCCCTGCCTTCTCCCCTCCCCCCCCCCAAAAAAAAGAAAGAAAACAAATTGAGCCAATTTGCCATGAGTTTTCTCTTCTCCCTTCCTCATCTCATCTGGCTCAGGTGCATTCATCCACCTGTAGTCCATGACTGGGCCCCTATTCAAAGTCTTTCTAAGCTGGGCAGGACCTAGCAGTGTTTGTTTCTTAAGAAACCTAGGGGCACTTCCGTGCTACAACAAAGCAAAAGAATCATTGATGTAGGCCTGTCTTATGGAACTGGAGTCTCGGGTAGAAGGGAACATCCTTCTGATGAAGGAGTTATTTAGTTTTTAGGTGCCCACAAGTCTGTGGGCATGTGGCAATAAAAAAGCCCAAACAAAACAACTGAGTACTGCGGTCCTTAGCCCACATAAGTGCATATCATGGCCATGTCTTTAGCAATGATTAATCAACAAATATTTATTAAACAGTTAATGCTTAGGTGAATGACACAGTTTCCACTGGTAGTGCCTTATGTCCTACCAGGGAAGATCTACATTAAATATGATTTCTGATTGAACATAGCCCAGCGACCAATGGTTGTAATGTTCTGTTCAGTGATTTGAAGCATGGAACATAATTTACTAAACTTGATCTACTCTGGCTTCACACTGTTTGGACCTGCCCAGTTTGGAGGAATAAAGAAAGGGCAAGGCTTGGATACCAACTTGCCTCCTTTTTTGCCCCATTCACAGTTCCTCATAGTTGCTTTTACTCTTGAAAATTAGCATGTAGGGGTGGCTAGGTGGTGCAGTGAGTAGAGCACCGGCTCTGAAGTCAGGAGGACCTGAGTTCAAATGTGGCCTCAGATGCTTGACACATAACTAGCTGTGTGACCTTGGGCAAGTCACTTATCCCCAATTGCCCTGCCTTGCCCCCTCCAAAAAGCAAAAAAGGAAAAAAAAAAGAAAATTAGATTTTCTTAGTTACCTGATATGCAACTTGAGAGAACTGGGGCCTTCCAAAATAGACCTACTCCAAAAATCTGAGTATTTTTATTCCATATGGCAGTCAGGAAAAACGGAACATATCAGCTGCTCCTATAGAGAAAACTGCTAGGGGAAAAAATAAAAACGACATCCTTGGAAAATAAGACTTTAGGCAGCTGTGTTGTTAAGTATCCAGATACTTAGTAGCATGTAAAAAATGAGTGCCATAAATGCAATGGACTTCTAGTCCAGTGCTTGACAGAAATAATGGTCATGAAAGTTTCCTGTGTTGTGACCCCTGTCTCCAGGCATAAAAATGGCGGGAGAGGAAGGGAGTGAGCATTTATTAAGGGCTTGCTATGTACCAGGTACTATGCTAAGTGTTTTTAATAATACTTTGTTATTATAGTTTCAATTTGTTTTCATCAAATGTTATTTATTCTTCACAACAACCCTGCAAGGTAGATGCTTTTCTTGTCCCGATTTTATAGTAGAGGAAACTGAGGCAAACAGAAGTTAAGTCATGTGCCCAGGGTTACACAGCTAGTAAGTGACCGATGCCAGACTTGAACTCTACTGCACTGCCAGCAGTCTCTTTTAAAAGGCTTAAGATGTGCCTAAAAAGTATAAATTACATAGGAAACTATTCTCTTCCTGGCCATGTTCTCCTTGAAGGAGGCATTGGCCTCTTTCAAGGAAGGAAATTCATATCTGTAAAATAATTAAATGTGTTTTCATTTGATGTTAGGCCATGAATGTTCTTGGACTGTAGACAGTATGTTTTATGACAGTAATCTTATCTGCTGTGATCTTTCTGTTGATAATTGTATTATTTCAGGTGGCAGACATTAATTGGTGGACTTTTGCTTCACATTTCTTGGAAGCTGGGCTGGGTGGAGATCAACAGCAATTCCAGGTACAGTGAATTCTAACTTTGTATGATTCATAAATTTTGTAATAATAATATTCATTATAATAATATATATAATTATAATTCATTATAATAATAAATTCATCATTGTTTTGTAACGTATGTTGCTTTCTTAAGTTTTTCATCTCACTCTTTGATTTTTAAAAACATAGTGTTTTGGGGCAGCTAGGTGGTTCAGGTTAATAGAGCACCGGCCCTGAAGTCAGGAGGACCTGAGTTTAAATCTGGCCTCAGATACTTGACACTTAACTAGCTGTGTGACTTAAGGGCAAGTCACTTAACCCCAATTGCCCTGCCTTCCCCCCTCAAAAAAAAAAAGTCAAGCACAGGACTTTCATGTAAAGTTATTTGCCCTTTAAAAGAACACTATCATAGCATTATATTTTTACTTTGTAGTAGGTCTTTCAGGGAGCTTCATATGTCCATAGTAAACATTAAGACTTCCTTAGAAAATAAAATCCTGAAAAAATTCCTGTAAAGAATGCACTAAGTTTCAGTTTTCATATAATACAAATCTGAAGAACTGCTGGGGCTTGGGGTCAGCAGAGAGGGAAAGAGGAAGCTGATTCCAACTCATAAAAATCAGTGTTAATTCTCCCCTGAAATTTGTGGCCATATCCCAATAGATTTTAAAGTTCTAATCAAGGAAACTGCAGCTAGGTCGGATTCTAAGGATGGTGTTTCTCTTTTAATCAGTTTTCTCAGCTTGATTGATGGTCCAATTATTAATATGTTGAAAATATGTAAGATTTGCAAATATGAGGCAGTCTCTGGCCACATATTGTCCTGATTCCATAAAAGTGACTCTTGTCTGAGTCATTTTCCTTTAAGGCTTATTTGCCAAGGCTGTTGGTCATTAGCACCTAATCCTGGAGGATCACAGAGCCTTCTGTTTTAAGAAAGATACCCGCTGTTTCTTCAGCCACATGTTTGTTGTTATTGTTGTATAGCAGCTGCTGTGATTGCCAAATCCTTGGAGAACTTTTAATGTGATTTTTCTAACAGATGTTCAATCCCTTGCAGAAATAGTTATGCACTTTTGAGCTGCAATCCTACAGGAACATTGTGACCTTAAGTGCATATAGTACATAGTATTCTGAAGTTTTAATGTTCAGACTCATTGGGCAATTTGTCCTGCTTACAGATCGAAGAATTAGTCCTATAGAATGATCGTTTTCAAGTTACTTAAATTTTACATCTAATACTTTAAAAATAATTTTCTGTAATTTTTCAGAACTTGAAAAGTTGCTTTCAGTCTCCTTCCACTTACCACTTTTCACCTGCTTTAACGAGATAGAAAATCATTTTGAAGTGAGAGAAATTGTACTGGTTACACAAATGCTATATAGCTGTGATTTTAGCTAACATTCTCTTCTCCAGTTTGTGAAAGAAGGTTGCCAGATGCTCAAACAGAAGCTTCCCTAGCCCCCTCCCTAATTTCCCATCAGGGGACCTTGCTAGAGAACCATCAACATGTATCTTGACTAAAAATCCCAAACTAATAGCTATCTTCCTAATAGGCAAGAACAGTTAATCAGGGACCTGTTTATACTTATAGAGTAAAGAAATATAATAATAAGTTATATACTTAGACTTCTAGAGTAAAGAAAAATCAGTTGTTTACTTTAAAGAAATGTCTTCATTAAAAACCAGTAATCATACAATCAACAAATATTTATTAGGCATGTGCTATGTCCAGCATATAAAAATATGCTGGGGATCCAAAGACAAAAGTGAAATAGTTTTTGCCTTCAAGGAGCTTACATTCTAAAGTAGGAAGTCAATACTTACAAATGTTATTTGTACAAGAGATGCAATATAATTTGAAGAGATGGTACTGGTAGCTGGGGGGGGGTGGGGGTGGGGTTAGGAAAAAGCTTCCTGTAGAAGGCGGCTTTTGTTCTGAGCCTTGAAGGAGATCATGGATTCTGAAGGCGTATTCCAGGCATGAGGAACAGGTGGGGCAAAAGCATGGAAACCATTAATGGAGGCTCATATATGAGGAACACTAAGAAAACCAATTTGACTGGACTGATTGTGTGCAAAGGTAAGTAACATGTAAATAAATCTGGAAAACTAGGTTAGGGTCAGGTTATGAAGGGCTTCAATTACCAATATCGAATTTATATTTGATCTTAGAGGTAATAGGGGAACTTCTGGGGTTTTTTGAATGACATGGTCAGACTTGTGATTTTATATCACTTTTCCAGCTGTTTGAGGCCTGCTGTTAGGTAATGATGGTGTGAATTTCCACAAGTAAGTTTGATTTGCATTAGTATTTCATAGCATTGACCCTGCCCATGTTGGTCATATGGGTCTTATGATAGTAAATGTTTATCTTTTTTTTTTCATTAACATTCATTTAAAAGTTTCGAATTCCAAATTCTCTCCCTCCTTCCAGTCCCTCCCCCATCCATTGGGAAGGCAAGCAATTTGATACTCATTAAACATGCAAAGTCAAGCAAAACGTATTTCCAGATTAGCCATGTTGCAAAAAAAAAAAAGGCAAGAAAAATAAAGAAGATGAAAAAATGCTTCAGTCTACACTCAGAGTTCGTCAGTTCTCTCTCTGGAGGCGAATGAGTCTTTTGGAATTGTTGTGGACCGTTGTATGGATCAGAGTCGCTAAATCGTTCACAGTTGGTGGTGATTACTACATTGCTGTTACTGCATACGGGAGTCTCCTGGTTCTGCTCACTTCATTTCATATATTTCATACATGCCTTCCCAGGTTTCAATGACCTTTTTTAACATAGGCAAACAGGACACAGATGCATGAGTTTGCTATAGCTTTTATGTTGTCAAATCTTTTGGAGGGGTCTCATCCTGTTCCACTGAACTTGGAATTCTGCCAAGTTGGCCAAGAGGTTCTACAAAGAGGTGGACAAGAACACTTGGCAAACCATGATTTTGTTGGTCGTTTCTGCTATGTGGCACTACAGTTGCTGCTCAGTTTAGAGGGCCAGGGATGGTAGCACCTGTGACATAGACATACATGGAAAATCCATGTAAAATTTTTTGGCCCTCCCTTCATGCCAGAAATCTGAATTATTATGGTATTAAAGATAAAACATGTTGATATTATACAATACTCTGCATATATTTTATTGCATTTCTGAGTTTCTATACTTTTTCTATGTCATCTGCTGGCTTTCTGGTGTTGTCTATGACTTCTACAAAACTCCCCCCATTTAATTTCTTATACGGACCCACGATATATCAAAACCATGATGGGTAAAGTTGCAGTGTGGAAGGGATAACTGTACTTTCTTCAGCCTCCAGTACCTGTTTTAATTAAGGCTGCTGCCAGATGTAGGGACCTGGGCCTGAGCTAAGAAAATCTCTAGTCCCTAACACCTGGGCAGCAATGAGAGCAGTAGCACCAGACCCCTGAATCTGTATTCTGACTTGACGTTTTTTGCCATTGAAGTCCGGGTCCTTTTGTGGAAGGAAAGAAGTTACTGGGATAAGTGTCCTTGTCACTTCCCCCTCAGGACTGTCTGCGTTGTAATTGGAGGATGGAATTGGAAGGGAGCGTTAGATACGGCCAGAGGCCCGGGGTCCTCACTCACAGCCCCTCAGTCTTTTCACAGTATGGCCATTCTTACCTTTCTTCTGTTTTCCCAGCCGTGTTCCCATTACTCTCATTTTCCTTGACTGATTCCCAAGTCCCCATTTTCTCCCCCTTTTCCTTCTTTTCTCTGACGTTCCTTCACTCCTCACTGTGTTTATTTGTTCTACTTTCCCTTTTGCCGACTCCTCCCTATTAAGTCTCACAGGGGCCCCCCTACCAGAGTTGGGGAAGGCCCTTCCTAAATTCTCCTTATTTTCAGCCACAGTCTGTCTCCTCCTGCAGTAGATCTTGAGAGAATTGGCTGTTATTCTTTCCTTCAGGTCCACATTGACCCAGAGTAAATGGCCATATTAAGGTTCCTCATCTTTTCCTACTGGTCTTGTGGAGAATCCCCTCCATGGGAGAACACAGCCATGGTCCTTATGGAAGCCCCTTTTGATATTCTGTCCATCAGCTCCTTCATGAGAGCGTGAAGCCTTTTCTTCTTGGATACAAGGAAAAGTGTTTATCTTTCTTTTATTCTTTTATCTGTTTTTGGAAGCACTCAGGGTTATGTATTTGAACTCGGGTCCTCCTGACTCCACAGTGGCTGCTGCTTCTTCCATTGGACCAGCTAGTTAGTTTCCTCTTTATCTTTCTTTAAGAAATGTTTAGTATATATTTCCACAGGCAAAAAGTAGGCATTTAAAAAAATGTCTTTTTCTACTTTTACTACAAGGTTGCTTCCAAAATTTGGTCTAGGACAAAAATTGTTTACCATCACAAAATGATTAAATTACTTATGTAGCATATAAAAGTAGCAATTACTTTTTTTTTTTAGCAATTACTTTTAAAATCAACTAACAATATTTAAGAAACATTTTAGGATGTTTTCGAGGAAGTCAAGGGCATACAAATATAGGGACATAATTCTTGAGTAATATTTAAAACGACACACTATTTTCCCTTCCGTAAACCCATCCCTCTGCCATTTATTCATATTTGTAAACTCAAAATTACTCTTACCGTGTCCCTATCAGCTTCTAAAGCAGTCAGTTAGCAAGCCTTGTCGATTCTGCCTCTACAATATTATCCCTCCCACTCATCCTCTTCTCACTGGGCCACTTGCCTTAGTTCAGGCCCTTGCTTTTTCACTTTTGACTGTTTCTGTAGTCTCCCACTCTTTCTCTTTGGGGCCAGTTTCCCCATTTTCCTGTCTATCTTCTATGTAAGTGCCGATTTCATGTTCCTAAGACAAATCTGACAGTGTCATCCTCCTGCTTTAATGAAAACTTCAGTCTTCTCCCTCTTGTTTCTAGTACAATAATAACAATGATTATAATTGTAACACCTGACATATTGTACTGCAAGGTTTATCAAGTGCTTTTTCTTTGATAAGATACTTATCTGCTAAAATGTAAACTTCTTCATTTGGTATTTAAAGCCCTTAACAACCTTCCCACCTACCTTGCCAGATTCTTTTTCATATTACTCTTTCTCAAACTCTGTGTTCCCGTCAAACTGAGTTGCTGCTCCCCAAGTTTGATATTCTTCTCTCAACTGTCTGTCTTTTCACAGGCTGACCTCCCTGCCTTGGTCTTCACTCTTCTTGCTTGTAATGCAGAGTATCCTCTCCCCTACTAGGGAAGGGTACTATACTAATAGGAATTCTTTGTTGATCCCCTAACTGATTTGTACTCTCCCCTGCCTCACAGTTTCTTGTACATACTTGGTGGACTTTGGTATATATAGTATTTCTACTCTTGCTCCACCTTCCCCTTGATCTTGTATTTAGAGACTGTGTGATGTTGACACTTAAGCCTGTTTGCCTCAGTTTCCTTATCTGTAAAATGAGCTAGAGAAGGAAATGGAAAACTACTCCAGTATCTGCCAAAAAACCCAAATGGGGTCACGAAGAGTCAGACATGGTTGAAATGAGTGAACACAACAACAAATCCTTAGAACTTAGCACTGTATACATAGCAATATAATTTCTAAACAGCCATGTATATATAGCAATGAATAATAGCTCATGTTTATATAGAACTTTAAAGTTTTGTAAAATTTTACATCTGTTATCTCAATAGGTAGGTGCTATTATTATCCCCATTTTTCAGATGAGGAAAAGGAGTGTGAGAATGATTAAATAACTTGCCCATGGCCCCTCAGCATTTAAGTATTGGAGGCAGAATTTGAATCCAGAGCCTTCTGACTTCAAGAACAGCACTCTTTCCATTATGCCATTGTAGGTAGTGATTTCCGAATCGCAGTAGAGAATCCAAGGCATGGCTTTAGTGCACCACAATGATAGAATTAGTGGATTAGGCACAATCTCATTTTATTTATGAGACCTTTACTGAGGAGCAGGGCTCCTGCATATATACTACAAGAACACTGATGTGCCAATATTTCCCTTTCCTCATATTAATCAAGAAGAAGAGATCCACTTCCCTTTCTTAACTATTCTGTTTCACTTAGTGAACTTAGATTTCCTAATACCACATTCTCATTCATTCTTCTCTAGGACTGTTAGGTGCAAGTTACACACATTTATTATAGTTTGCAAGCTTTAAAGCTTTATAAAAGCATCAGTTATTTTGGATGGAATTTTGGGGGAATGAGGTCAAAGAAGACTCCTTCAGGGTTTCCCCTGTGGGGTCGTAGGATAGGTAGGTAAAAGCAGCTGAGGAATTGTCCCCCAAAATGGAAATATATCTCGGCCCTAGGTTATCCCTTGGAGGAAAAGGTACAATAGGGGCAGCTAGGTGGTGCAATGAATAGAGCATGGGCCCTGGAAGCAGGAGGACCTGGGTTCAAATCTGGCCTCAGACACTTGACATACTAGCTGTGTGACTTTGGGCAAGTTACTTAACCCCAAGTGCTCTCCAAAAAGCAGAAATTAAAAAAAAAAAAACAACACATGGTCCTCTCTAAAAAAAAAAAGGGCAGCTAGGTGGCGCAGTGAATAGAGCACCAGCCCTGGAATCAGGAGGACCTGAGTTCAAATTTGGTCTCAGACACTTGACATACTTACTAGCCATGTGACCTTGGGCAAGTCGCTTAACCCCAATTGCCCTCCAAATAGCAAAAAAAAAATTAAGTATATGAAGCTGCCTTTTATATGAAGCTTCCTTTTGGTGCTTCATTGGCATCTCCATCCCCCACCTTGGATGGATTATAGGACAAGGGCCATCTTATCCCGAATTCTGCTCCATAGCAATGTTACAGCTGTTTTCCAGTTTAAGTAGGCTGTGGTTTATCAAGGAGATAATAATTCTGAGTGAAGAGGATGAGGATGGAGAAACCAAGAATAAGAGGAAAAACAGAGAAAAGAAATGAGGTGAAGTGGGACAAATATGCCAGTAATGGATGTCTTTGGGAGGTGGTGTTAAAAGGGAGAGGAAGTAGACATCCAGTGTCGTTTTCTCTATCCAAATTGACCCTGTTTGTAGCCTTTTTATTTTTCCTGTTTAGAAATAACTGCCAAAATCCACTAGATGTCAGCAGAATATGGGGAATTTATTTAAAATCTAGACCACTGGGCCTGGCAAGAAAAGAAGGGATAAATTTCAGAGTGTTTTCAAGGAGCAGATGTTCACTCAATAATGCATGCTCTATTTGAAAAACAAGTGATTTAATTTAATTAGTTGTCATCTCAATTACAACAGTTTTATTATTCATGCCAACCAAGTTATGCTAGCTGCCCAGGTTAACACTTGGTTCTTCGGCCTCTCTGCTACTAAAAAACACACCTGCAAAAACTCAGACAAGGCCACAATGCAGGGATTTGTAGTAATAAAAATGTGTTTATGTGCACATAAATCCAAAGTGGTAATAATTTCCAAACAGTGCCCTATAAGGAACAATTAGGGTTTGAGGCAATCAACAAAGCTATAAAATCTGCAAAGGGCCCTTAATCCTTCTGAATCTCTCTTTGGGTCATCTTGTGGCTAACCATCACAATCTACTTTAGGAGTTTGGAGGCCAGAGATGTTTGCAGGGGCCAGAATCTCCTAGATATTTAACTATGGGGACTAGACCCAGTCTAGATCAGGCAGCAGAGATCCAAGTCAGGAACCAGCACTGATATTCTCACTTGGTATGAGGGTAGACGGGTGTTATGCCTTCCTAAGGACAAACATATTTAAAGGGCATTGAGGCAGAAGATGCACGGTTAGTGTATCTATGTGTTTTGTTCCTGCTGGATGAGAACTCTCTTAATATTTGCTTTATTTCAAACTTGAAAACAGTTGGTAGAGTGTGATCGAGTGGGTTCTTAAAAATGTTTTATTGTTTGGGGTTTTTTTGTATAGTGCAGTAAATGCCCTGAAGTTGAGATTTGGGTTCACATTTCATCTATGACTTTATTGGCAATATGAGCTCAGCTCTCTAAAAATACAGGTTATAAAGTGAGAGCCAACTATGAAGAAAATCAAGTCTTAACACAGATATGTAGGTGAAAAAAGAAAGACCGAAAGTGGTCTATGGATCACACTTTGAGAACTGCTACCTTAGAGATTTTAATTTCTCTTATTAGTGACTTGGAGTTATATATAGTTGCTGATAGTCTGTATTACCTTCTTTGAAAACTGCATATGGAGAACAGCTCTTGCCTTCCCACCCTTCCTCTCTCCCTCCCTCCTTTCCTTCCTTCCTTCCTTCTGTCCTCTCCTTCCTTCCTTTCTCTCCTTCCTGCCTGCCTGCTTACCTTACCTTACCCCCACCTTCCCTGCCTTGTTCCTTCTTCTCCTTCATGCCTTCTCTTCCTTCCATCAATTCTATATATATCTTAGATATAAAATTTAATGATAGAGTTGATGCAAAGACTTCCCCCCCTTTCTACTGTTTCTTTTATCTTTATTGTTTTTTGCAAAAGCTTTTTTTATTTTATCTAATAAAAGTTGTTTTTGTTCTTTTACGATCACCTTTATCCCTTGCTTAGTTAAGAATTCTTCCTAGTCACAGAACTGAAAGATACTGCCATTCTCCAATGACTTTTATATCTTAGGCGGTGTATTTATTTGACTCTTACTGTATGTAGCATATGGGGTAAGATACTGGTCTGAACCTATTTCCTGCCAAATTGTTTGCTGGTTTTCCTTGAAGTTCCTGTTAAATAGGGAAATCTTTCCTTAGTAGTTTGTATTTTGGGGTTTATAGAACAATGACCACATTGTCCGGTTGCTTCTGGTTGTTGCTTATCTTTCTTTTCTGGTCTACCTTCCTGCTTTTTAACCAATACTAAAGTTTTGATGATCATTGCTTTATAATATAGCTTAAAATCTGGTAACCTGTGCCCTACCCAGTCCTGCTTTCCCCCCATTATTTTCCTTGAGATTTTAGATCTTTTATTCCTATGAAAATTTTTGTTGTTCTTCCTTCCAATAAATATAAAATTGCTCTATAGAAGGGAACAACAATAAAAATACAATCTGGATTTTATTTGAAAAAAAAAATGTACAGAGTAGTGGAATTAATGAGATTTGTTAGCAGTAATAAATATTAGTTTTATTGGTTTACCAACCAAATGTTGGAAGGATCCTTGATAATTGGCAGAGCTAATTAGAATTTCAAAGTATGCATGTAATTTTAATAGGATTATCTGTAGGTTAACCCAGCACCTTATCCATATTAGTTTAACTCCCCAGTAACCAAACCCAGAGTTATATCAAAGACCATTAGAATTTTTTTCAAAAATAGTTTCCCTTCTGTAAGAATTACTTTTAAAATTTCTTTTAGCATAACATGGAAGAGTGCCTACAAAGTCACACCTCACTTTTCTCCTGCCTCAATTGAGTCCCCAAAAGCCAGTTAAGAAGTATTATTGCTACCATGTGATTTTCGTGGAAACTCACTAACATCATCAGAGGGGAAGGACAGGGGGAGGAAGGAAGGAGGGAGAGACAGAGACAGAGACAACGAGAACACTTTCTATTCCCCCAAATGGTTGGAACCTTCTGAATAATATAAATAGGAAACCATGGCCAGAACTGGTTACATAAAACATTAGGTGTTACAACCTCAAGGTAGGATTTTTGGTGTTGCCAAGTCTTTGGAAGTTCATTAGCTGTTGAGAGTGGCACTCTGCCAGGGGGTAAATTTTACAGAGGAAAATAAATCTTGCATTTTTTCCTCAAGATTTTGGGGGTAAGGAAGTACAGGACACTTTTTCAAGTATGAATAATACTAGTGCTTACTGGAACACAAGGGGATAGATCATGACAGTGTATGTTAAGGGTAGACATTTCTATATGTACTAGAAGTGCCCAGAAGTAGGACCATGAATAGAGATTTGGAGCTGTAGTTAATGTTAGTAAAACTACTTTCCAGGGGCCCATCATATCAGGAATGGGCACCTAGTTTATATTTAGAGAAAGATGACAGTTCTGGATCTTAAATTATCATCTTCCTGGGACTCAAGGAAGCCAAGAGAAGAAAACAAAAATATTTATTTCACCAAGACCTCCTACCTGATGGCATTGGTCCTTAGGGTTTTATCTCGGTTATGAGGGATGATGCCTTTCTCTCTGTAAAATACCTATAATTACTTATATATTCAGGTGTTGTCTTACTTGTCTGCATCCATGGAGAAAATATTCCATATGGGAGAAGGTGGGGATTAACAAAATAACAATCCTCTAAAAAATAATACTCTTTTGAAATTTGAATAATACTTGATCCCCCTCCCCTGGCCCCCTTCCCCCTGCCCCCAGTGTTTTTCCTGCTGTTTCCAGTATCCATGACAGCAGTATTGCCCATTTCAGTTCTTGGATTTATGTGAAAAGATTTCAGAAGACACCCCTATTCTGTCTAACTACAAAATAAATAGGGTCCCACTGGAGATGGAGTCCTCTTTTCTTTACTCTGTGCAGGGTTTTTCTGAGCTGTATTTACACCCATGTGTGGCAGCCAGTTCACAGCTTAATTACAAGTGGTGTTTTTTTATCATGATTGGTAGATAGTGCAGGGAATATGTAAAGCCTTTCTGAATAGTGTTATAGTATTTCCCCAGGATATTGTTTATTATATATCTTCAAATTGTTGACCCCATCCTTTCTCATTCTGAGTTGTTTTCATACAAGTCCAGAATGTATCTGTCTTATGGCTTATGGTGGGATAGCCCTCCCAGCATTACCACTGCTAAGCTTCTGCCCCTGAAGTGACAAAAAAAAGAGGGAAAGGCCCATAAATGCAAAAACACTCTTTCTCTGTGGTAGCGAAGAACTAGAAATAATGTGGTTGCTTATCAACCAGGGGATGACTGAACAACTTTTGATAGGTAAATGTAATTGTACCATGACTTGATGAAAGGGTGGTTTCAGAGAATCCTGAGAAGACTTATATGAACTGATATAGAGTGAAATGATCTGAACTAGGAGAACAGTTTATATGATAACATCTTCATTTTAAAGACAGACAGCTGTGAAAGATTTAAGAAGTTTAATCAGTGAAATGACCAAACACAACTCCAGAGGAGTTATTATCATCATGTTATATGATGCTTCCTACCATTTGGCAGAAGGGTGATGGACTAAGGGGTGCAGGCTGAGATCTGCATGTTCAGACATGACCATTTAAAAAATTTTTTTGCATGGCTATACTAATTTGTTATAAGGGATGTTTTTGGGTTTTTTTTTGTGTGTGGGAGAGTTGGGGAAAATGGTACCTATGGTAATACTTAAAAAAAAAAAGGAAGAAAAGATTGTCAAGAAATCCTTTAAAAAAATAAAGAGAGCAGAAGGAATTTCAGAAGGGGAAATAGGTAAGCAGGGTAGTCTTGGAACTACTCTATTAAATTTGAATTGTACCAAAAAACAAAACAAAACAAGACCCCCAAGATTTATGTGGGAGTATCTGGATGGTTCAATGGATAGAGCACTGGGCTGGGAACTGGGAAGATTCATCTCCTGAGTTCGAATCTGGCCTTAGACCCTTCCTAGCTGTGTGACTCTGGGCAAGTCACTTAACCCTGTATGCCTCAGTTTCCTCGTCTGTAAAATGAACTGGAGAAGGAAATGGCAAACCATTCCAGTATCTTTGCCAGGAAAACCACAAATGGGCTCATAGAGAGTCAGACATGACTGAAATGACTAAACAGCCACTACAATAACAAAAAGATGTACTTAATGGAAAAAATGAACATAACAGAATTTTCCTATCCAATCATTCCCTTTGTTTTTCTTTGTCTATTGAAATATTCATGTGTGTTGATATTTAAGGAGTTCATGATAAAAAAAGAAAATTAAAAACCTGCCATATGTTCAGTTCAGTTCATACTCAATAATTCAGTACACAGTTCCACACACTCATCAGTCCTATTTCTAGTTGACTTCCATTGCGCTATTAGAGAAATTGTTTTTTTCCTAATTTTTATAGCATTGCATTCTTCAAGCTCTGCATGCTTTAACTGGATTAAATTTACTTTTTTAAAAAAAATGTGGTTTAAGGCAATGGTTACACCCAACATTTGTGCAAAAGTGTTTCTTCCCAAGTATTTAATTTAATTTGTTTGCTAGTTTGTGGTTGAGAGAGGGATTTTTTTGGTCTTGGGCTTTGTGACCCAAATCTCTCTCCTACCAAAGTGTACTCAGTCACATAAGGTTAGGGTGATGGTTATCAAGAAAGGTACCAAAAGCACAGTTATCCTACCCTATGAATTTTAGAGAAAATATAATATTCCTCCGGGCAGCTAAGTAGATCAAGGAATAGAGTCAGGGCCTGCAGTCAGCAAGATTCTTCTTTCTGAGTTCAGATTTGGCCTCAGAGACTAGGTGTGTGATCCTGGGCAAGTCACTTAACCCTGTTTGCCTCAGTTCCCTCATCTGTAAAATGAGTTGGAGAAGGAAATGGTAAACCATTCCATTATCTTTGCCAAGAAAACCCTAAATGGGGTCACAAAGAGTTGGACGTGAGTGAAAAGCAACTGAACAACAAATAATTTTCAGCATTTTTCATTAAATGGATATCTTCATCAACAGTGTCTCAATAAAGGCAAACCACTGTCATACATGAGAAAATTATTTCCCCCATTTTGTTGATTAAAAAATGGGGGCACGAATGCAGACTGAAGCAAACTACCTGCTCTCTCTTTTGTGTTTTGTTTCATTCCTTCTTTCTCGTTACTCACCTTCATTGGTTATAATTCGTCTTTACAACTTGACTAATGTTTAATGTGAAGATATTTGTAGAACCTATATCAGATTGCATGCTGCCATGGGGGGGGGTCAGGGGAAGGAGAAGGAGGGAGAGAAAATTTGGAACTCAAGGGATTGTAGAACTGAATGTTGTAAACTAAAAGTAAATAAATAAATTTAAAAAAAAAAGAAATGGGGGCAGAAAGAACTCAAGTGATTTGCCTTAGGTTTCACATAATGATTATTATAGCCCTGGAGTGTGTTTAGTCATTTTTATTCATGTGTCTTATTTATTCACCTCTTATTAAAGGTACTAGAGTGGTTTGCCATTTCCTTCTCCAGCTCATTTTACAGATGAGAAAGCTGAGCCAAACAGGGTAAAGTGACTTGTCCAGGGTCACACAATTAGTGAGGGTCTGAGGCTGGATCTGAACCCAGGTATTCCTGACTCCAGGTCGAATGCTCTATTCTCTCTGCCATCTAGCTGCCCCCTACATCTAGAATGGATTTCAAAGGCCATCCAGTCCAACACCCCTCCTCAGTTTACAGGAGGGGAAATTAAGGTCAAAGAAGTTAAATGATTTGCCCAAGGTCATGAAGGCAGTCAGCTGCAGTTATTGTGCTCAAATCCATGTCTTTTGTTTTCAGAATTTGTATTTTTCTTTCTTTCTACCACTTAGTGAGAAAGCCAGGAATAGCACCTGGTTCTCCTCACTTTCAGCTCTAGGCTTTTTCCAGTGGACCACATCACTCCTTGGCTCATCTAATGTTATCTGCATAGGACTCAGTGGCCAGACTGGAAGGTGATTTATTTCTCAGCCTAGGCCACTTTTTTTTGCCCAGAGATGCTTCTCAGCCTGTTGACATTTCAGTATGATATAGTGGAGAGAGGCCTGAATTCCACCTCTTCTCTTGACCGTTTATATGATCTCGGGCAAGTGACTTCGGCTGTCTGAAAGGTTTCGTTATTTATGAAATCAGGATATTGGCATAGCTGACCTTTAAGGGCCTTTCTAGCTGGAAAAGTCTGTTCCTCTGATCTTCTAGCCCAGAGGTGTCAACCCATTGCCCAAGTAGCTGCATGTGACCCACAACACTTCCTGAGTGTGGCTAGCCAGGAGCCAGATTAAATTGTAATTGTAAATAAAACAAGATAAATAAAAACACAATATAACATAGGTTATGTGGGTTTCTAGGTTAGTAAGCAGCTGCAGAGATCACTGTGTAAGGTTTAGTGGTCATGTTCTATTTGAGACTGACACTACTACTCCAGCCTAATTTAGTCTAGATTTTATTTGTTGGCAGGGTCCCTGCTTACAAGGATAAGTAATGATAGAGCATAGGAGCAGCGGGAGTTTTAAGGCTTCTTGAGAAAAAGAAGGCCCATAATAGTGATAATAGCTCATTTTTATATAGTACTCTAAGATTCACAGAATGTTTTCCCCTCAGTAACTCTATGAGATAGCCAGTATGGATATGATTATCCTTGCTTCACAGAGAGGTTAGGTTACTTGACATGGTGTCTGAACTGGGATTTATGCTCGTCTGACTTCCAGTCCATTGCTCTTTCTGTTATAGTACGTTGGCTCTTTAAAAAAGTTTATTTCCTGATATCTTTTGTTTTCATATCAGCTATATTCTCTGTTGCATCTCTACCTCCCTCCCATTCCACAGAAGCATCTCTTTTAATACAGAATTAACAAATAAGAATTTTCAAAAGAGGAAGAAAAAAAAAGTTCAGTAAAACTAACCAGTGTATTGAAAAAGTGATCTATACCAGGGTCTCCACATTTGCAAAAAAGGGGTTGGGGGATGAGGAGTGTTCTATCTTTTCTTTGGGGCCAAATTTGCAGTTTGGGTTGTTTTATTATTCTTTCCACTTACATTGTTAAAATCATTGTATTTACAGTTTTACTGGTTCTAATTACTTCGCTTTGAATTAGTTCATATCAGCCTTCCTTGCTTCTCCGTCTTTTTCGTAGTCATCATTTTTGCAACATAGTAATATTCCATTATGTTTGCGTGCCACAGTTATTTAGCTGTTCTCTGACTATAAAAAAAATACTGCTATAAATATTTTGGTATATATAGGGACTGACTTTCTTTTTGTCATTGACCTTGAAGCATATGGCTGGTATGTTGACTCTTAAGAAGAAGCAATTTTGGGTGGGAATCAGAGCCAAGATGGCAGAGTGGCAGGAAGTGGTGCAGCAAGCTCTCCCAGAAAAAATCCTCTAAACTGAATGAGAAAATGCACCAGCTTGAATCTTGTTGGGGAGATCCAGCAGAAGTCACAGTGAGTCATTTGTCCAGCCCAGCTTGGCATGGTGAGTCAGACAGAGATCTGTGGATACTTGGGACAGAAGATAGACCAGGAGCATACTGTGTTTGGAACACTCCAGCGCCCATGAAGAAGCCATTTTGAACTGAGGAGAGGAGATCCTAGACCCACACCAGGGTACCACCTACCCATAGTGGGACAGGTGAAAACTGGCAGTTTTTTGGTGTATTACTGAGTAACAGATCCAGGGTGGATTGAGAAAGTGCCTGTACCCAAGGGTAGCCTTCTGTAGCAGCAAGCACCCCAAGCGTCCTCAGGGTTTGCTGCCAACACAGGTTCTTGGATCTGCTTTGATAAAGGAAAGCAACTCAAAATGGGTTAACAAGCTTACTTCAATCAGTCAAACATATATTGTTTACCTAGTTCAGGGGAAAGAGGTCAGCACCCCGAACTTCAGAGTATACAGACAGAATTATCAAGACAGAAACAGATCAAGTAGACAGATTTCCAAACTGTCCAACCATTACATCCATACCCAGTCAACATCTGGGTTTCAACATCTGGGTTTCAACATCTGGGTTTTTCAAAGCCGGGGGGGCCCTGGACAACGGCTTCCCAGAATTCAGATCAAATCACAGAACACTTCTCAAAGTGAGCCCCAAAACAAAGCTACACATCAGGGCTTATATAGCCTTCTCCTGGCTCAGAGAATGTAACAATCTTATTGACCCACTGGCCAATCAAGAAGTATCTACTGAAAAACAAGCCTCCCACACCAGGCTCCAGGTGCACTTTAGCCTAGGGGCAGGGAAGATCTTACAAATTTACATTCCCATTACACCTTCTTGGGTAGGGAGGCTCTGGGCAGTATGCTGAGAAGGAAGAATTTCAGAAGCAAAAAGCTGTATGACTCAAAGCACCAGGAAGAGAGTGAGGACTCAGTTGCAGCATCTAGCCTACCCTGCAAAGGAATAAGCAGGACAGGAATCTCAGATCACAGGGGAGCCTACAATTCAGGCACTTTGAATGAACAAAACTTTCTAACTGGCTGATAGAGGCTGCCTACTGTGCTCCACTGTCACCAGTGGCATCCTGCTATCACTCAGATCCAAACCCAGGTCAGGAATTTGCTGAGCTTAGACCAGGGGACCCCTTTGGGAACATTGAAAACTTGCAGGTCCCCAGCTTTTCTTTGAGTTCCTGGAATAACCTAATCCTCGATACCCCAAGGAAGCAACACCAGGTCCAGCTGAGACTTCCCCTCCAGAAGCGCTAACCCAGTTCTGACATCAAGCCCAAAGTCAAGAAATTGGCTGGAAGAATGGGTAAACAAACAAAAAAAGAACCCCATCATAATAGCTTTTATGGTGGCAGGGACACTCAAGACACAAATGCAGAAGAGAATGATGCCAAAACATTTAAAGGCGAGAATCAGAGTAAGGGCAACTAATTTTCTGTTTCATGTTCAAATGAAAAGGATCTGGGGTTTTTAGCGGACCTTATGCTCATTATGAATGAGCCATTGTAACATGGTGGCCAAGGAAGCTTTCTTAGGTTACGGTAACAGAAGCATGATGCTCAGACTGAGGCTGGTTTTTTGTACCGTGCCCTGGGTCAATTGTGGGCACTGCATTTTAGGAAAAACAGTGATAAACTGGGGTGGGGGTAATCAAGATGATGAAAGGCCTGAAAACTATTTCATAAGAAAGAAATAGGATGTTTAGTCTGGAGAAGGGAAAACATCAGCTGCCTTCAAGTATTTGAATGCCTGTTGTGTAGAAAAGGCTTTATTCTTTTCCTGCTTGACCCCAGTGGGTGAAACTAGAAAAAATGGGTGGAAATCTCAGAGAGGTAGATTAAATATATTGGATGTAAGGAGAAGCATTTCCCTCCCAATGAGGGCTGTGTCACAGTAGAGTGGGATGCCTTAGAACGTGGCTATTTTTTTCCTTATTGAAATGACCAGTTGGGGGTTCCTGATAAGGACTGCTTGGATGGACTCTGACTTCCCTTCAACTCAGTCTGTGCTTCTGATGACTTTCAGATGACGTTGGAGGTAGCTTAGTTCAGTGTCTGTCATTGCCCTATGGCAACCAGGTACCAGCAGGTACCAGCTCCCACAGTATATGTATGGTCAGTGGCCCATGCAAAGATCTATAATCGTTCCTGCTTTAGGAGGTTGTGTGTGCAAATGCAAAGCAACAAATATTTCAGTAGTTTGCCAAAATCTTTTTGGTTTAAGCCATGAATCTTGTTTGAATTTTGTTTCTTTCCTCTAGTTTTTTTTTTTTTATTGTGTTTTGGGTTAAAAAGATAAATAGACAAGATGTTCCCCAGCAGTGTTTTCTTTTCCTTCAGGTCTACTGACTTTTCAACCTTATTGGTGTCTCTTGGAATATCCAAGCCAGCAGGAGTTTGCTTTGTTTATTTCACAAGAGGGAATCAAGAACAAATATTTGCAACCTCATTGACCTTACATACCAAGGCCCTATGCCTCCAGCTGTACCAGGCTCCTTCCTTAAAGGAGCTGCTCCGTTCTTGATGCTCTGTCCTTCCTACTACGATACCACACTTGACTGTTTCTGTTTCAGGCTTGAATCCTATATGCAGCACCACATGTCAGCTAGAACAGAGACACTTAATGCTGAAGCTTTTTCCTGGAAGAAATTTAGCAACAGACTGACCCTTCTTGAAATATTAGAGAAGGTTTTGGCCCCAAAACAAGATTCTGTTTTCCCCACTCTGTTTGCCTTGGGGTTTAGATTGCAGACTTTTCTTTACTTCAGTGCTTCTGGGAGCCAGGGAATCTCTCCCAGTGATTTGTATTTTAATTTTGTCTTGCAGTAGGCAAGGAGCTGTCTGTCTTTCAGGGTTCAGCAGCTGGAACAAAGGAAGGTATGATCCCGTATGGGGGTGTGAGCGATGATGTGTCTGCACATGCACTCCAGACCTTTGAAGAACTTACTTATGAGCAAGTGCTGTTCACGTTGGGCAATTTCCGATAACTGACACTCAGCACTGGATTACCTGAAATGAATGCTTTTTGCTGGAATAGCTTCATTTGTTTGCATCGGTTGTTAAATCACTAGGAGTTTCAATCACTAGCTGCAAATCCATTTATCAGTGACAGGCACCAGTGAGATGTAGCATCAGTAACCTGTACCCTGGACTGCCCAGGGAAAAGGAGTGCTTTTCTTGTTCGGGACAAGATTATAGCATGTTACAAGCTGTAAATCACACTGAAAAGGCGTTTCCTAGTAGTGCCATAATTGAATCAAAGAAAATTTCTCCTTAGTCCTCGAAGATTCCCAGAAACTGGGTGTACAGGAAATGTCAGATTAATGGTTTAAGCAGCCATTGTGAGGCTGTAAAGATGGCTTTTCATCACTCTTCATTTGGCTCCTGTCCTGTAAGGAAATCATTCCTTTTGCTTTGGTTGGGTGGAGCTGTCGGGTACATTCGTCAAAAGAAGCTTTCTTAGTCAAACCAAAGGAACAACAATCAGTCTTTTTTTTTTTTTTTTTTAACAGTTTGGCACTAGTCTGTGGCTTTTATTTTTAACCTATTTGAGAGATAAAGAATAACTCACTTATTTGCAGAGCTGTAACTAGGAATTTTTGCTCCCAGAATAATCACAGAACTGTAGTTGGAAGTTCTTAGAGGACTTCTGCTTTGTCCTGTTTATTTTACACATAAGTCACTGAGGCTCAAGGAGTTTAGCTTACCTACTGGTATTATTAATATGGGTATTATTAAGATTCAGGGGTAAGATTGGAACCCAGCGGGGAGGCCAGGTGGCTCAGTGAGTAAGAGCACCGGCTCCAGTGTTGGGATGACCTGGAGATCGAATCCGGGGCTCAGACACTCAGCACCACACCCAGAAATAACTGGCCGTGTAACCTCGGGCAAGTTACTTAACCCCGATTGCTTAAAAAAAAAAAAAAAGATTGGAACCCAGGGTCTCTGAATGCAGAGCCAGTGATTGTTCTTTACATTTCACCACATTGTCTCCCCAAAGTCTGCCTAGAGACATTGGGGTGGTGCAACGAATTGAACACTCTGCCTGGAGTCACAAAGACCGAGTTCAAATGTGGCCACAGACATTTACTAGCTGTGTGACTCTGGACAAATTACTTATCCTTTGCCTCAGTTCCCTCGACTGTAAAATGAGGAAAATAGTAGTATCTACCTGCCAGACCTGTTGTGAGTATCAAATGAGATAATATTTGTGAAGTTCTTAGTACAGTATCTGGCCCATAGTAAGCACTCTATAAATGCTTTCTTTCTTTACAAAATACCACAGACCATTCCTGGGGCAGATGTTGCAGAAGGCACTCTCACTTGAAATTGAGGACTGTGGGAAGTCTAATTTGTTTATTTCACAACAGGGAATCAGAGCTTCTGGGGACCCTGCTGTGTAGGGGGACCCTTGTAGGGAAAGAAACAGAGGTGGGGCAAGGAGGAAGCTCACCCCACCCCATTCCACCATCTAATCCTTACTATTTTAATTACTTATCCTTGTCAACTAGGTGCTAAACTCTTGTTTCTACACTGCTAAAGGATTGCAGATTTTGCCAGCACTTTTTAAATTCAGAACCCTGGGTGGAATTCTTCCCCCTTCCCTCCACCCTGTTTGACTCTGGTTAACATTCAAAATCTCTTCTTTCTTCTGGCTTGTAATACTCTCAGTTTCCAACTCATATCTCATATTATAGAAGCAATAGTGCTAAGTGAAATCAGTCAGAAATTTAAAGGGAAATTAAATAGGAGTGTAATTTTCTTTATCTTCCTTCATTCTTTCCTTCCTTTGCCCTTCCTTCTTTTTTTCCTTCTTTCCTTCCTTCCCCTCCTTTCCTTTTCTTTCTTTTTTCTTTCTTTGTTTTCTCTCTCTTGCTTTTTGGAGGGAGGATGGGGCAATTGGGGTTAAGTGACTTGCCCAAGGTCACATGGCTTATAAATGTTAAGTGTCTGAGGTTGGATTTGAGCTCAGGTCCTCCTGACTCTAGGGCAGGTGCTCTATTAACGCCGCCACCTAGCCGCCCCTAACTCTCTCTTTCTTTCTTAAAAGAGTAAGGGAGGACTTTGCCTGACTCGTTTTTCATTGGGTACAAAAATACATCTCACATAACCTGTCAATTACTGTCAAATCATCATTCTTAATCTTTGTAGTCTCTCTGCAGGCTCCACTGCTAATTAGTTGTACCTCTTATGATTGACATGCTGGTTGGTAATGAACTGTGAATTTTTCCCCCCAGGGCCAAGGTTCTGGCATGGCTTCCCTCTTCAGTGATGTTTGTGGGGATAATCTACGCAGGTTCTAGGGCATTATCTAGATTGGTAAGTAATGAGGAAACAAGAATCATTGAATCAATATAATATTGTCTCTTCTTAAAAAGAACTTGGTTTTCTTAACATTATTTCCATTGTTTGAAATAGCACTCAAATTGTTTTAGTTAAAATCATGATGTTTCCATGCCAATATGAACATATCACTAATTAATTTTCTTAGATTATTCCTTAGATTATTCTTAGATTATTCCTCTTAGTTTTTTAAGAAAATATCTTTGATATTCTGTTGATTTGTAACTTAAATTTGGTGCATAAAAAAGGGAGGTTTAAATTCTTTAAAATGGCTTTGGATCATGTAAGCTAAATTTTTACCAAATGGTTTAGAGTAGAAGTTAGGAGAGATGATTTCCCCTTCTGCCTGTGCCATCATGGGCTTGGAGAGCTCGTTCTTTCTTTGTAGTACTTAGCTTTCTCACATGGAAAATGAAATTGAGAAACTAGATGCTAGATCATCTTTGGCTCTGATTATTTATGGTTAAAGTTCCTTTCCAGGGACCATACAGATCCTATAAATGAATAGACTAATCGAATTGAATGTACGTGCTTATCTCAAAGTTGTATTTTGTGTTGTGGATCCTTTTTTTGTTTTTGCATAGTTTGCTAGGGATCTCTATAATAATGAGCTTTCTACTGGCTTATCTGATTTTAATAATAATAATAATAATAGTGATAACAATACAATAAATGTCACATTTACCTGGCATCATAAGGGAGTGAGGTATTCCAATAAATGGATTTTTAACTAACTAAAGCTTATACCTTTTAACTTGTAAGATTACTATTTAAATAATTTTGAATGGAAATCTTACTAGAATATATTACATATTTCTTTGCTCTCTTCAAAGAAGAGTCAGAAGATGTAAGGGATAGAGAGCTGGCCTTGAAAGGCAAGAAGACTTGGGGTCAGGACCTGTCTCAGACTACTGGCTATGTGACCCCAAGTCTTAACCTCACAGTGTGCTAGGCAACTCTTGTTAAGTTTTAAGTTGTAGAGAAGATGCTGATTGGCATTGGAAGAGGGATTTTCTTCCTGTGGGAGTTTTCTGTATCAATGGAATTAGAAATCCAGTCCCTATTTCTTTTTTTTTTTTTTTAAGCAATTGGGGTTAAGTAACTTGCTCAAGGTTACATGGCCAGTTATTTCTGGGTGTGGTGCTAAGTGTCTGAGCCCGGATTCGATCCCCCAGGTCATCCCGACACTGGGGGCCAGTGCTCTTACTCGCTGAGCCACCTGGCCGCCCCTCCAGTCCCTATTTCTTAAGCAGTTAATACTGAACCTAATTTAATCTTTTCTTAGTGATTCAGAGCCTTCCTCATTAACCTCAGTTATTGAACTATATTGCATCACTGTGGAGCCCTCTGGGATTATTGAGGAATGCTTTATTCTGTCACTAAATGGCCTCAGGCTGCCGTGTTTGTACATTAGTAGTTCTCTCTCCACCGCCTAAGCAGGGTTCCTGAATGAGGAATGGAGGGATGCTTCGTGTTTGAGGATTCAGTGGGGCCACCCCAGGCTGTAACTCTATGACAATGAGGAAGAAATGTAGCTTGTGCTTGATATGTTTGTGGAAAACAGTGAATATAAAACACCTATGTGGGTTTTGTAAGCTAATTAGAAAGAGAATAAGCAACATTCTGAATGATGAGTTGCCTCTTTCTCCAGAAGAGAAAAAGGGCGTGCTGTTTCCCATTGTAGCTAAACCTCGGACTTCTAATTTGAGAAGCTCATAGAGAAATTTAAACTTTCCAGTGTGTGATGTACTCTCTCAACGACAAAATCCAGAGTTCTTTGGACACAGATAGGGGAGGGACAGAGCACTGTTTAACTTGGGATGTCACTTTTGCTATAAAATTTAGAGGGTAACCATGAGATGAACAGGAAGAAAACAGAGAGATGGTTAGTACTGGTAGAGAGGTGAGGAACTTTCTCTACCAAAACAGATTAACATCTTCTCTGCAACTTCTTGTCTTAGAGGGTTTCCTGGGGCCCTTGAGGGGTTAAAGGACTCGCCCAGGGTCACACAATCATTATGTATTAGGTTAGGGATTCGAACCTTGATTCTTCAGGCCTGTTCTCTAGCTACTATGCTGCATTTGTGATAATAGAAATGTATGTTGTAGTAAATTTTCTCTCAAATATAAAAATTTTCCAAAAAGACAATAATTAAACTGAAAAAATATATAATAATAATCTTAAAAAAATGTTGAGTATGAGAAACAAGGGGAAAAGTACCTGAAGAAATATATGCTGAAACAAGTATGCAAGAAAATGCAAGAAATCATGAGATGCTTAAGTGGATAATAGACAATCAGAAAACCAAAGTATATGGGCAGTATTTAGGAGTTTTCTTAAACAATTAGACTTTAGAGTGTGAAGTATTAACTACCTAGGTAACCTGGCCTCAAAGTGAAGATATTTCTTAGTTTAATATGATAGAAATATGGGGCTTTGGTCATTGGATCAAGGCAGCTAAGAGGATGTAGGAAACTCCAACTAATTGACTGGCTGAGGGATTAGAAACACATAGCCTTTAAAAAGTATGAGTCAGCTCTGTGGAGAGAGTTTTAAGATTATCTATCTGTTATTAATTATTATTAGTCATCTCCCTTTTGCCTTTTGGTGAATATAACAAAGATACTCCTTTACAAAAGGAAGCATAAAAATTATTAGATTATGAAAGGGATGAGAAGAACTGAAAGCAGCTAAGAAATTATGGGAAGAAATAATAACAAAACCCATCAAAATATCAGGGAGCATTTGGAAATGTTAATGATGTCACCAAAAGCAGAATTAATACAATGGAACAGAGAATGGACAATAATATGAGGAGAAATAAATTCATGGAGTGACTCAACTGAAGAAAAGACCAGGAAACAGTGACGGTCTTGGAGGATGGATCAAGGCCACCAAACCCCCGATTTGTTGGGAACTGGAAAACATTGACAAAATAATTCATTTCAAGGATGAAAATATCATGAAGGCAAATTGAGAAGTTATTAGCTGCTTGGCTTTAGGCAGACAGAGAAGGCTCCAGCAGATGTCTGGACAATTAGAAGACCTCCATCACTGCTGTGTCATGCCTTTGTGTCAAATTTGTGATCTGTTTCTTTTTTCCATCAGGGTGGTCTGTCTACTCAGAGGACAGTATTACATCTGTTTCTGCCTCTGTTGATTTTTGCCTACTTGCTGTCCAGTGTACTTCTTTTCTTCCTTCTGGTTTCTGGATTTCCTCACATGAATATAATTCCATCTGCTATTCTGTTCTACCCTTCCCTATCTCATCCCACTTAAAAGAAAATCTATCCTGTTCCTGAACCATGGAAAACTATGTTTTCCAATTTATCCGTTTTCAAAGTCCAGGTTTGTGGTCTAAACTAAGCATGTGTTCTCTCTCTCTCCTATTCCCTTTGAAGACAGATAGAACGTAGCACAGTGAATTGGTCTTTGTGAAATGTCATGTTGGTTTTTAGGAAAAAGAGCCCTAAAAGCTAAGCATTGCCTAAATAATACAACTAGGTGATATAATATATAGAGACAATCCCTGGCTTTTAAACACCTGATGTATACATACACGTCCCGTGCTACCTTACTCTCATCTGTGACCTTTGACATTGTAGCTCTCATGAAAAAATGTGAGTCTTGGAGAGACTGAGCATTTGTAAGTAGAAGTCAGGAATAAGCTGTTCTGGGGAGGTCAAATATAGCATAATGCAACAGATTTTAGGGTCTAGATTAGATTCCCAGGCAAGGCCAGGATGGGGAGGGCCTAGGGTCCAGGGTGCCTTCTCACAAAACAGCATCTTCCCCTATAACTGACTTTTTCACTTTTTTTTCCTTACTAAACCTGAATTTCTATCTATTAGATATTCTTGTAGGTTGACAAGTATTCTCTTTTAAAAATAAAAGTATAAAAATCTTAGGTATGATTCAGTTCTGGACATGGATTTAGGGAACTCCTGGTGAGAAAATTCCCTCTACTAATGCAAATTGGCACACTCTTTGCAACAGTGCTCTTAGAGAATCGCGAAGTTAAGTGACTTGTCCAAGGTCACCCAGCAATTATGTACCTGAGGAGAGACTTGAACTCAAGCCTATCTAATCTGATACCAGCTCTCTGCATCATGCTACCTTGACTCAAAGGTCTTGTCAAGAAAATTAAATCACAGATCTGTCTTAGTGTAATGGATAAAGGGCTGTCCTCTGAGTAATCAAGACCTGAGTTCAGATCTTGCTTTTGACACATCCACACTGACTGTGTAACTACAAGAAAGTCTCTTAGCTTGGCAGTACTTCTCCCCCACCCCAAATGTTTCTAAAACTAGAAATCTCAGAACAGTTGCTTTTATACATTAGTAGAGGGAGCTTCCTCACCCGGAGCAGATCATCTCTTTGTATTTATGAAATCATGACTGAGTTCTGATAACACAACTTTTTTTTTTCCCTCAGAGGGGAATAAAATAAATAGTTTTGATGTATGGAGTACTTTAGTGGGGAGTAGGGTGGGATATCTAAGTGTGAAAGGCTAAGGTAACCCTGTCACATAGGAAATTAAGAAAACTTTTCCTTTTTCCTTCTTAAACCTTGTGACCATTTGTTTCCAAGATTCAGAACTATTGCTAATTTAGTACAATAACACTTTGATTTTTAGTAATCTGGCAGTCTAGCCTGGAAACCTAACATTGTTTTTATAGTAAAAGCATTCTGAGTTTTAACATTCAGTTTATGGTCAAACTTTTAGAATGTGTAACTATTTCATTAATTGGCAAACCAGATTAAGAACAGGAAGCACAAAATTGAAAATTAGAAAAAGAGTAAGCAATCTAAAATATAACTTCAGACATAAAATTGACATGTATTTTTACTGACTCATGCATTTCGTTTTAATAGGTTTGATTTTGTTTTGTTTTTGGCAGGGAGGGAGGTACAGATTTGTACTGGGCAAAATCAAAAATAGGATGTTTGATCAATCATAGCAGTTTATCCTGGGCCCAAGATAGCTTGAGCACTGCTGTCTTTTGTCCCCTCTTGATGTTGTCTTTATTCCAGTTTGACTTCTGATGCTTACTAACTGGGTGTACCAAGCAGGGTGCTTGGCACATAGCAGACACTCAAATGTTTATTCATTGATTATTGATGAATTGATTGAAGTCACTTAGCCCCTCTCAGCCTCAGTTTCCTCAACTCTAAAATAAAGATAAGAATAGTACCTATATCCCAGAGTTGTTGTGAGGATAAAATGAGATATATTTGTAAAGTGCTTGTCATATCCTAAAACACTACATGTTGTAGTTATTATCATTATATGAAATCTTATTTACACACAGCTGTCTGGCCTGAAAGATTCTCTACTTTTGCTCCCTGGTAAAGTGTACAAATATTATTACCACTATTTATTTGTTCAGAGGCTTTCTTCTTCTTCTTTTGGCTCTACAACTGTGTTGTGCATAAAAGTAGCATGGTAGAGAGAATTAGAATGTCAGACTTTGAGATGAGAAGTTATGGGTTCATATCCTGCTTCAGACATTTCATCTTTGTGACCATGGGCACATCACTTGACTTCTTTGAACCTCAGTTTCCTTATCTGTTGAATGGAGACAATAATTCCCATAGTACTACCTTGAAGGGTTGTTTTGAAGCTCAAGTGAGAATGTATGATAAAGCACTTTGCACACTTTGTACTCTATAAATGTCAGCAGCAATGGTGATGATGGTAAGCAGAGTGTTAAGTTAGATTTTCCCAGCACTTTAAATGCGTTTTTTTTTTCCCAAAGGAGCATGTCATTCGATCCTTAAAACAAGTGGTGTAGTTGATCATATTACAAATATTCTCTTTCCTGATTTGAGATATGATGACAGAAGTACAGAATGTTCAAAGAAATTAAGCAGCTTATCCAAGGTGACAGAAATGATTAACTTGGACCAAAACCCAGATCTCCTGACTCTTAGACTCATACGCGTTCAGATCCTGTTCACTAGAACAGTCACACAGAACCCACTTTTTGAGGGTAGCCCCGCATAGGGGGCAAAGCTGAGCTGTGTCCATTCTGTCTCTTTCTATGCTGTTGTAACTCACCCAAGAGAAAGAAAGCCTTATTTTTTTTTAAACAAGCAAAACCTGTTTACTACAGATAGCATAATCTAGCATCCTCTTGGATCTTTCTGATTTTTTTAAAAAGACAATTAAAATGAATAGATAGATACCATCAGGTATGGAACTTTAGTTTGCTTGAAAATGGCTATTGCCACAGTTGGCCAGTTCATTCAAGGCATTAGGTAGAGATGATGGAAGAAGTATTCTCTACCTATGGGTGTGCCAATGTGTTTGACACATACTTCCCAATGGGGTGGTCATTTTACCATGCATATAATGGGTGCTTAATAAATGCTTACTGACTGACCAACAAGGCCATGAAACCTTGCTCTGATATATTTATGCCAGAGCAAAAACACATGGGTCAGAACTGAATTAATAAATTTAAAGTGCATTTTGAGTGGTATTTAACAGATTTTCTCTTTTCAAAATTCATAGCTGACTTACTTACATCATTAGTTAAAGGAATTGTTATTATAGCGATGTTATTGGTTATTAGAATGTCTGGGCTTCTGTAATAAAGAGCAGAGCTTTCACTTGCTCCTTTGTCTAGACCTCTGGCTCTTGGGGCCAGGTCTGCTTTATGCCAATAATTTGCCTCTGTGTCCCTAAAGTCCCTCTGCTGCCTATAAACCATAAATGGGTGATGCAACAGTTAGGATTGTTGGAGGAGAGAAAAGATTTCAATTCACTTTCCAGGTACTTGGAATAATAGATCCCCACCCCCCCCCCCCCCCCCCCCCCCCGTACTTAATAAGCTCACAGAAATGATGCTTACTCAGGCAGCTTGCAGGAGGAAGTATGGCACTACTTTCATAGGGCCATACATCCAGTAGCTGTTGGTTATCCGATCCAACTGACATTTTTTCCTTCCTAGAACCTTAATTCTTCTAGGCCTGATGATTTTCCTTCAAGGATTTAGCTTGGAACATTCTATTCTTCACTGCCTCTTCTGCATGTGAGCAGGTTGGTGATCAGAGTCCAGTTTCCCATTTGTACAGATATCAGGTGATGTCATCATAACTTTGGCTACCCACACCAGAGGGTTTTTCTGCTTCAGAAGGATAAGGTCGGGACTTAGCAGGGTATTGCAAGGCAGCATGAAGGCCTATGGACAGGAAGGTTGGCTACTCCACTTATTCTTTGATTTTGTTTTCCTGGCTTCACATCAGAGTCTGTCTGTGTCCTTTCCTCTCCCTCTCCTCTCTTTCTTTCCTTTCTCCTTCTCTTCTCTCTCTTCTCCCTCTCTCCTCTCTCTCCTCTCCCTCTCTCTCCTCTCCCTCTTCTCTCCCTATCCTCTCCCTCTCTTCTCTTTTTCCTCTCCCTCTCCTCTCCTTTCTCTTTCTTCTCCCTCTCCTCTCTCTCTCTTCTCCCTCTTCTCTTCCTCGCCTTTCCCTCTCCTCTCCCTCTCCTTTCCTACCTTCTTTCTCTCTCTCTCCCCCTCTGTTTCTTAATCTTTTTCACAGTCTTTAGCATTAAACTCATTCAACAGATGAAGGTCGTGTGTGTGTGTGTGTGTGTGTGTGTGTGTGTGTGTGTGTGTGTGTGTGTGTGTGTGAAAGAGAGAATCCACAGGAAGGATGAAACCCATGTGGAGTTAGTTAACTTAGCTGGGTAAATGAGCCAATTTTGGTTCCAGGGCACATTTTAAAAAATGTAACTAATGCTACATAATGCAAGTTGGCTCCACAGAGGATAAATATGTAAATTTTAGTGTTAAATTCTCTTGACTGTTATTTTCTATAGTGTTTTTCTTGTGGAGGTGGTGTGGTGTAGGGCACAAGATGCCCATAACAGAAGGTCCTAGTTGAAATTGTTTGGTGGTGGTGGTGTGTGTGGGGGGGGGTTTGCAGAGTCCAGTTGTGGAATTAAGACTGTTTTTACATTGTCAGCTGTGCTTTCCTTCTCAGTGAAGTACTCGAGACAACAGCTGATTTCTTAACTATCTTCTTATCCGTTATAAAAGTGTTGAACACAACCGTTAGAAAATGGTAGCAAGCAGGTATTAAAACTAGATTCATGTTGAATTTTATTAAGGACTAGGGAAGAAAAGGATAGTTGAGATCATAGGCACAGAGCCTCAGACCTGGAAGGAACCGACCTCAGGAACCATCTGCTCCAACCTATATCTGATCAAGAGTTACTTTTGTAACAATATTCCCAATAAATAGAACATATGGAGGATGTGCAGTTAGAAGGCCTGGTTTTTGAAAGTCTTAACTCACCGACTTTCTAGGGGGTATGACTTTGAACAAGTAAGTTATAGCCCAGTGAGACTTGGTTTCCTCAACTGTAAAATGGGGCTAATTACAAAATTAAAGAATCATGAAATCCAGGAACCAGAAATAGTGAAATATGACAGATTATTTGGGAAAAAGTCAAAAGAGACAGAAACAGAAGAGATTTTGTCCATTGGAGCATACTTGTATGAAAAGTGTTTTGTAGTTGTGTTCATATAGGTCCTGGGTTTGCTTTGGCAGGTAGATTCCCAAATATTTTATAATGTCTACAGTAACTTTAAATGGAGTTTCTTTCTATCCATTGGAGTATACTTAATATTTATTTGGGCTAAAAGAGGAAATACATAAAGAGTTTGGGAAATATCATAGGCCCAACACAGAGGAATGCTAGAGTAGTGATGGGGACTTCACTTATCCAGACATTTGGAACTCTTCCTACCAAAAGTAGAATGACCAATCATTTCTTTATTTGCATTATTGATAATTTCATCCTTCAAGAGGTAGAAGATTCAATAAGGGGAAGTTTTATTCTGGATATGATGTGATTACTGGGGTTGATGGATACTTTGGTGGGTGGGGGCAAGGGGAAAGTAACCACTCCATCTTGGAACTTGTGATAGAGAATGATAAGAAATCTGGACATAGTCTGATGTGAAGCCTAGATCTGGGGAAAACAGATTTCAAAGGGTTCAGAGGAAAGATAGGTAGGATCCCATAAAATAAAATACTTTAGGTAAAGTTAGCCAAGGAGCCGGGCATGTTTACAAATTTTTTTTTTTTTCTGAAGACATAAAAGGAAACAATTCTAATGAGGAAGAAAAATCATATTTGTCTGAAGAGACCAATTTGGATGCATGGGGAACTAAGCACACAACTTACATTTGAAAAAGAAATGAACAGAAAATAGAAACAAGGCCAGACAACACACAATGAATATGAGAGTGGTAATGTCATGTAAGAATAATGTCAGGAATGCTAAAACTCAGAATGAGCCGAAGCTTGCAAGGGAAGCTAAAGACCACAAAAAAGGGCTTTTTGGGGGTTTGTTTTAGACATATCAAAGAGAAGCATCAAAGAAGGCCTAGTATAGATGGAGCTTTTGCTTAGAGTAAATAGGAGGATGACAAAGCCAGAGAGAAGGAAGAACTGCTCAGTTCTTTGACTTTTCACTTTTATATTTTGTAATTAAATTTTTTCAGTTGTTAAGCATTTTTTCTCCCACCTTTCCCCACTTCCCACTGAAAAAAGAAAAGAAAAGGAAAAAATCCTCCTGTAACGAAAAAGTATAGTCAAGTAAAACAAATTTGGCCACATCCAAAACTATAGCTTTCAGCATCTTAAGTCCATTACCTCTTTGTCAGGAGACAGGTAGGATTGTTCATCATCAGTCCTCTGCAGTAATCATTAAGTCTTTAAAAACTGGTCATTTTTGTAATGTTGAGCATTTAGTGTAAATTGTTCAGCTTTTGCTTACTTTATTCTGTATCAGTTCATACAAGTCTTCTGAGGATTCTCTGAAAAGGTCTTTTTCATCATTTCTTTTATAATCTGTTGAATTATTCCCCAGTTGATGTGCAACCCCTTATTTTCCAGGTCATTTATGCGTGTGGGGGGGAGGGGAGAGAAAAAGATATGCTCAGATCTCATTTTGTTTCACTTGTATCAGCCAAGGAGAAGGACCTTTGCGCTAGAAGTGACAGAACAAAATTGACTAACAGGGAGGTGATACTCAAGATAAATGAGAGATTATGAGATAGTAAGGTACCATTGATAGATAAATGCAGATCCCTTGTCCCAGATGAATTATGTCATCAAATCCTGAAATAGGTAGGAATAGTCAGATATCTTTCTTTTCAAATAGGATGTTTTGATTAAATGGTTTTGGCTGGCATTTATTATCTAGAGCCTCAGACTTGGAAGGGACCTCAGGAACCATCTGGTCCAATCCATATTTGACTAAGAATTGCTTTCATAATGACATCCCCAACAAATGGAATATACAGAGGATGTGGAGTTAGAAGGCCTGACTTTTGAAAGTCTTAACTCCCCAACTTTCTAGGAGTGTGACTTTGAACAAGTAAGTTGTAGCTCAGTGAGTCTTGGTTTCCTCAACTGTAAAATGGGGATAATTATAAAATTAAAGAATCATGATGGCTTGGCTACTGTAGATGTTATTTGAAAGATCATCAAGAACAGAAGAAGTAGCACAAGATTGAAGGGAAAATGTCCTCATTTTCAACAGAACCAATAAAAGGGAGAGAACAGAATCTGAAAACTATAGGCCAATGAGCTTAAATTCAGTTTCTGTGAAAATTCTAGAACAGGGCATTAAAGAAATTTCTAATGAGTTCCTAGAAAGGGAAGCAGTGATTACAAAGAACCAGCATGGGTTGATCAAGAATAGGTTATACCAGGCTAACCTACTTTCCTTTTTTGATAGGACTACTAAAGTAGTAGATGAAGAGGATGCTTTGGGTATAGCTCACCTAGATTTTAGCAAAGCTCTTTTTTTAAAATAAAAAATAGACTTCTATATATTTTTATAAAGTCTTTTGCTTTTACATCATCTAGATTTCTCCCTGTATAACCTCCTCTTCCCAGGGAGCAGTTCATATTAACAAAGAAATTTTTTTAAAGAAAAAGAGAAAGAAGAAAAAATTTGTCAAAACTGATCAATATAAAAAAAACCTAACATCCCATGTTCCATACCTGTGAACTCCTGACTTCTGCAAAGGAGTGGGAGGACATGTCTTCTCATATCTTTTCTTTGCAGTCAACCTTGTTCTCTTTAATTTTGCAATCTTTATTTTTTATTATATGATTTAAAAATTATTAATCTAAGAATTAGCAAAAACCACAAGCATTTCAGTATACAAAGAGCAAAAAAGACTTGCATGTGAACTCATAAAATTATGTTACATAGTTTATTAAAGTGCATATTTAATTCAACAAAATAGTAATAAAATTTCCCTGCTTGTTCATGTATCCTTATGAACTTGTCTTTTATTTTTTCTGTGTATATTAAATGTTTTATTGGTGTCTTTTTTTTAATCTTTTTCTACACTACCTCTGTACAACAAAAACATTGGCCATGGCTTAAAATGTTCTTCATAATTTTGCAACATTAATTTTCAGTTGTTTGTAGTTGTTGACCTTTCTGTTTGCATTATTGTAATAATTTGTTTTTATAGTTTTATTCCTTTACTTTGTATCAGTTCATATATGCTTCTCTATATTCATAATTTCTTTTTTTTTTAAACTTTTCGGAGGGGGAAGGCAGGGCAATTGGGGTTAAGTGACTTGCCCAAGGTCACATGGCTAGTAAGTGTTAAGTGTCTGAAGTCACATTTGAACTCAGGTCCTCCTGACTCCAGAGCTGGTGTTCTGTTCACCGTGCCACCTAGCCATCCCCATTTATCATTTCTTAACAGCAGCATAGTAGCATAGTATCCCATTAATGTAACACAATTTGTTTAGTCACCCTAATTGATGGGTATCACTTTGTTTCTGATTCCTTGTTGCCTGAAAAAGTGATCTTATAAATACTTTATGTATCTGGTCCCTTTCTTTTTGTCGATAGGATATATACCTTGCAGTGGTATTTCTGGGTCAAAAGATACAGACATTTTAGTTGCTGTATGTATATAACTCCAACTTAGCAAAGCTTTTGATAAAACATCTTATATTATTCCAGTGAGGAAGATAGATTTATGGATTAGATACCCCCCACCCACGGAGAAAGCAAGCCATATGATATCAGTTACACATGTGAAATCACACAAAACTTATTTCCATATTCCACATTGCAAAACAAAAAGTAAGAAAAATAGTGAGAAAACTATACTTCAGTTTGCCCTTGGAATTCATCAGTTCTTTCTCTGGAGGTGGATAGCATTTTTCATCATGAATATTTGAATTGTCTTGGATCATTGTATCGATCAGAGTAGCGAAGTCTTTTACAATTGATCATTGTTATGGTCTTGCTTGTGTACAATCATCTTATGGTTCTTCTCACTTACTCTGCATCAATTCATACAGTTCTCATGTTTTTCTGAAACCGTTCCCTTGTCATTTATACACAATAGTAGTTCATTGAAATAATGTACCACAGCTTGTTCAGTCACTCTCCTCAATCCCCTCAACCTCCAATTCTTTGCCAGCACAAAAAAGAGTTGCCATGTATATTTTTGTACACATAAGTTCTTTTCCTTTTTCTTGTGTATCTTTGGGATACAGACCTAGTAGTGGTATTGCTGGGTCAGTTTTATAGCTGGGCTAGTTTTATAGCCCTCTGGGTGTATTTCCAAATTGTTCTCCAGAATGATTCTGGAATTCACAGAAGAGCTCACAAACTCTACCAGCAGTTCATTAGTGTGACTATTTTCCCTCCTCTCTTTCGGAATTTGTCTTTTCTGATAGGGTTGAGGTGGTATCTCAGAGTTGTTTTAATTTGCATTTCTCTAATCAATAGTGATTTAGAGCATTTTTTTATATGAGTATAGATAACTGATTTCTTCCCCTGAAAACTGCCTGTTCATATCCCTTGACAGTTTATCAAGTGGAGAATGGCTCTTATTTTTATAAATTTGACTCAGTTCCTTATATATTTGAGAAGAGAAGTCTTTAGCAGAGAAACTTACTGTAAACATTTTTATATCACTTCATTCTCTGTGGTACCTTTCGTCAGTAGGGACTTCTTGCCTATTTTTTTGTATCCTCAATGCTTAGCATAGTTTCTGGTAAATAGTAGACAGCTAATAAATGGTTATTGATTGTTTTACTTGTTCCTACCAGAGCAGCAGAAATAGTATAAGGAGATTTCAGAGTAGGTTGGTCCCCTGTATCCATCTGCTCATCACCTTCCTTGAGGCACATTTCCTTCCTAACTTGGATAGGGTTTTGCTTTAGGGAAAAGGGGTTGGGTACAGATTTTTCCTGTATCCTGTCTTGACAAATTATGTGACTAGACCAATTCCTTTTACCTGCTAGCCAAACTGTCTAGTAGGTCTCTGTCGTAAACACTGGGACAGGATCTCTGGTCACATAGCTAGTGAATTGGGGAATAGGAGTGTTAGAGTGCTTAAAACTAAAGAAATATATATAGGCTTGGGAATGAGGGTTGGGATTCCTGAGTTCAGGTTATTCCGTAACCTTAACTATGGACTGAATGCTTTCCTGATGTGTTTTCTGTAAGAATATCAACTAAGAGTCATAATTGTATTTAATTTTTTTCTTTCTTAAAGTAATTTTCTGTTCAGTACTACTACCTTTAATAGGTTGAAAACTTTGACTTTCAGCTGTATAGCTGACTTTGACATAGATAAACCAGCAAAAGAAAGATTTAATTTTATTTTTATTAGCAGAAGCTCAGAAGAGAGATATAGCATGGTGGATAGAAAGCTGACCTTTGTGTTAGGATTTGAGTTCTTCTTTTGACACACACTGGGTATGTGACCTGGGGCAAATCGCTTAAATTCTCAGGGTCTTAGACATCTCCTTAAGACCATAAATTATAAATGAGTTATTGATCTACTTTGGTGGAGGCAGTTTCCATTCTGGAAGTTTTGCATATCAATAGCATCATAGGCCTGGATCAAAAAAAAAAAATAAGGCTTAATAAATGAGGTGACTTGCTCAAAGAGCCAGGACATAAACTGAGGGATTATTCTGGTATTGACTCCAGTATCCTTTCCTACCTGAAATGCTTAGCAAAATTGACATTAGTGGCAATATTTACATAGTCTTCATGGGGTTTTGAGTTTCAGAGTGTCTGTAAATAATAATCTCTGCAAAGAAGTTTTAGAAGGAAAAGAAGGTGAACTTGGGATCTTTTTGTAATGGCAGTTTGAAGAATAACATGACTGGGGTCTTTTCCTTGCCAATTGGTGAGAAAGCCCCCAATGTAAAGACTTATAGTGTCTTGTCATAAACAAAATAAACGAAAGTGTGTTTATGCTACTGTGCTAGAAGATTCTACGTTTTTGTTTTACTTGTTGAATTTTTCTTAAAAATAAAAATCAAGTCCATCATAATAGAAACATTGCTGGATGGGGCGGCCAGGTAGCACAGCGAGTAAGAGCACCGGCTCCAGTGTCGGGATGACCTGGATCAAATCCGTGCTCAGATACTCAGCACCACACCCAGAAATAACTGGCCGTGTAACCTTGAACAAGTTACTTAACCCCGATTGCTTTAAAAAATAGATAAAAAAAAAACATTGCTGGAAAATGTGCTACTAATTTCTGATGGTCACTTTCCTACTTTCCTTTCAGTCCATTCCTGTGTTCTTCACATTGCATAATGCATCGGAAGTTATTGTCTGTCTGTACCAGAAGTGCATTTCAAAAGAGGTAACTAATTGTGCAAATGGGTAGTACCCCCTGCTCTGCTTTAGACAGAGAAGAGGTTTGTAACACCCAAATGGAAATGTAGTTACATTCCATGCCTTCGGTCGACTAAATTCTGCCTTACAACTCACTAGTCAGTTACTATTTCAAGGATCAAGTTTTTGACCTTTTGGGAAATTAGAAGTACTTTGCATTTACCGAGAGGGTATTTGACCTGGTCTCTCCTCTCCTTCCCACCATTCTTATTTAGCTATTCTTATTAGTTCTTTTTACGAATTTAACTTCATTTTTAAAAGTAGATAATGATTTAAAAGAGAATCCTACATTTGTATTCGTATGTACACATGTGTCAAGGTGTGACTAAAAGTAGTGACTTGTCCAATCAGGCTTTTTACTTTGCACATGACATAGCTTGAAGACTGAAGTATTGTGATGATCATTGTCTGTCTGGTATATATGTCATTCCTTCACTGGTAATAAGTTTGGCTTTGGAAGAAGTGTACTCCTTTTTTCAGGATACTGAAGTACTATTTAGCTTGAAGGAACCTAACTTGCCATCTGAGCAAAGGGGAGAAGTGGATCGTTAATAAGTTATTTCCTAGATAGCAACATAGCTAATTATTTTGCCCACTCACCATTGTTTTATTTCTGATGTCATCTGGTCAAAAGATTATCTGAAAGTAAAGGGTTCACTTCTGGAAATTGAAAGAACATTCTTAGTCATTGGGCTAATTTCAGTATTTTAAAAGATGAAATTTACCAAGTCATGTCCTGAAAAAAGCAGACATATTACCTCTGGGTGAATGTGTAACTACAGAATACTTTAAATTCACAGCCAAAATGGAGATCAGAGCCCTGCATCTTTCTCCTTTTAAACAAATATTCTATTGTTGGGTGTGTTTATTTACATATTATGGTCTCATTGATAGGTTATATTCATAGGGCAGTTATTTAGATAATTATAGCCCAATAAATAGCTTTACCTTAATAACTTTATATTGTAGATTGCCCCCAAAGGTATCACCTCTGTGATATAATTTTCCGATTGCATGAATAGATTTGTTTCTTCATATCATAAAACCTGCCCCTGCAATTTGGGTATCCTGCCGCCAGATGGCAGTGACAAGTAATAGGTGAGCTTGGTCTGATCAACAAGGGCATAGGATCAATAGAGGGAATTAAGGATAATCAGCAAGGCCTTTTGGTAGAAAGTGGGATTCCTTAAAATCAAAGTTTTTTTTTTTAAAGGGAGAGTGAAATTTATAAGGCTCTCCTCCTACCCCCAATCTACAACAAGCCAGTAACACTTGTTTTTATTAGTTTCATGTGAAATCTTAAGGTAATCATTGCATCCAATGACAGATTCATGCTACACTTCTCTAATCACTTAATCTTTTAGAGGATTTTTTTGATGAGAATATATTTATTTGTATAGTAAATGGAACATATTTTAATTTGTTTCCTTACACAGATTAAAGTGGTATGTGTGTCCACATGCGTTTCTATGTGTGTAGGACTCTGAAATATTGGTTCCAGTTTTCGTCGTTCACATTCTCCATTTAACTATCAAAGGGATCTTGCTAAAACTCAATCTGACCACACAACCTTCCTATTGAATAAGCTGTAGTGATTTCCTGTTTCCTTCAGTATCAGTCACAAAATCCTTTGTTTGGATTTCAAAGTCCTTCATAACTTGACCCCCTCCTACCTTTCCAGTCTTCTATCGTATTTTATTCCATATACTCTGTGATCCAGTGACTCTGGCCTCCTGGCTGTTCCTTGCACAAGACATGCCATCTCTTGGCTCTCATCATTTTCTCTGGCTGACCCCCATGCCTAGAATGCTCTCCCTTCTCATCTCTACCTCCTGGTTTCCTTCTCTTCTACCAAGTCCCACCTAAAATCCTGCCTTCCTACAAGAAGGCTTTTCTGATCATCTTTAATTAATTGTTAATTACCTTTATTAATTATTAATAATTATTTATTTATATTAATATAAATATATTTATTATATAATTATTTATTATTAATTATTTATCGTGTTAATTATCTATTAATTAGCTTCAATTTACCCTATATATAAGTAGTTTATGCATGCTGGTTTGCATGTTGTTTTTCATTAGACTGTAAGCTCCTTCAGGGAAGGGAATGGAGGTGGTTGGCTTTTTTTCTTCTTTGTATCCCCAGTGCTTAGCACAGTGACTGCCACACAGTAAAAAGACATAATGGGTGCTTGTTGACTAAATGGCTAACTGCTGCACATGGGTAGAAACAGCTGTACAGATACTATGTGGATTCCATAATTAATAGTAAAAACAAAACAAAAAAGCCCTTGATTTGCAAACTCAGGAAGGTTTTATTGAAGTGGCTTACCCCCCAAGATCTGACTCATTCTTTTGCCCATTCAAGAGCATCACTAAATTTCATTGTATTATAAGGTTTCAAGCCTCCACTGTTAATGTATTTTAAATCTGCCTCCTTTCATGATTATTTTTAAAGACGTGAGTTTTGATTCTGGTCTCTTTATTTTCATCCAGCTTACATCTCCCGCAAAAATCTGGAGGTAAGTCATGAAGTCCCTGAGCCTAAAACTGAACATTTGTGGTCATTTTGATCCAGAAGAAATATTTGTATTTGTCACAGTAGAACAGAGACATCAGTGAATTGTGGATGCTGGCATTTTACATACAGAAATCCTATTGTCTTTGGCATTGTTCGTGTAATTTTATTATTTTATTGTTTTTTTCCCCAAAAGATTCATTAGATAATTGTTCCTGGGGGTGAGTGGTGATGGGGGTGGGAATGGATCCTTGTGCCAGATTTTAGTATTGTTACTCAAACATTTAATAATAAACTGTTGTGGAATAGGGGGCAACTAGATGGTGTGGTAGCTAGAGGGAGTCAGGAAGACATGAGTTCAAATCTAGCCTTAGACACTTACTAGATGTATGACCCTGGGCAGGTCACTTAACCCTGTTTATCTTAGTTTCCTCATCTGTAAAATGAGGTGGAAAAGGAAAAGGCAAACCAATTCCAGTATCTTTACCAAGAAAACCCCAAATGGGATCACAAAGAATCAGACGGGATTGAATGATAATTGTGGAATAGTGATGTAGAGACAAAATATAAATAAGGGGAAAATTTTGGGCATTTGGTAAAATTTGGTATAAAATTTGGTTATTCACCACTTTATAGATAACCAGTGAGGCGATACAGAAAGAGCACTGGAGATATAGCCAGGGGACATGAAACCAGGACTGATAACACAAGCCAGGAGTCCAGACCGCGCTCTGCTGTGTGCTGCTGAGCAGGGCACTAAACCTTTTGCCTCTGTTTCCTTGTCTTTAAAATAAGAGCTCAGTCTGGAAGCAGAGTTCTACTGTGGCAAAGAACTCAAAAGTCAAGTAATTGGCTGGCAAGATGAGCAAGCAGACCATAGAATCCTTTTCTGGGGGACAAAAAGGATTAAAATAAGAGGTCAGATCAGCTGATCGCCAACGTTCCTTCTGGTTTTGCAATTTTATTATTACCACCTGAGCAAGTCTTCATTCATTTAACCAGCTCCCATCCTCTTGTTCGGCAATATAGACAGAAACTCTGAAGGGATGAAAGCTTCCTGATTTAGGATTGATGGTTTCAAACATTCCATTGCCTCTGGTTCCCTGGTCTAGGTCCAGCCTCGCTCCGCCCCTCCTCCCGCCCTCCTCATTGTTACTACTGCTAGGTGGGGGTATAGAATACCCAGAATTCCGGGCACACCCTCCTTATTAAAAGAGATTAATAGGAATTACAGAGAGGTGTTAAAGACCTGTAACACCTAATTGCTACCTTCTTCCAGATATAATCAAAAGATTTAACTGAGGATTGCCAAAGAACTTTGGGAAGAAAAGTGGGCAGCTGACTAAAGCATTTTATGCCTCCCTTGGATGGCCCCATAGTCAATAGACTGGGCACTTCTGTTACTGATCAAAACCCTTCCTTGCCTTCTGATCTTATGTCCTTCTCTCTTTCCATCAGTCTTCCCTAGAGAATCCATTTCATGAACTAGAGACATTTCTCCTATTCTTTTTACTATGTCGAAGAAATCAAGCAGTCAATTCAAGTTGACTAACCTGCTTCCTTTTCAGGTTACCTTTCTTTTCCCCCTTTAGTCCACTACTCATACCTAAAACCCAAGTCCCAAAATATCCATAGAGGACTTTGGTAGAGGAAATATTTTATATGTTGACTTCATCCAGGGCTATCTGGAATTTATTACCTAGGAATAGGGAGGGTATATACTGTATTTTATGAAAATTGTATCTTTTTTTGCATAAACACCAAATCAATTAACTATTATTATTTTTTTTAATTAATGTTACTACTACTACTACTAAGTCTGCTATTAAATCAGCCACCCTTCTGTCTAACCTCTGCTAAGTCAAATTTTTTCTTTCTTCAACAACTCACCATTGACACAGTTCTTTAAGGCTTAGCTCCCAGCAATGGCAGGTTTCCAAGTATTATTTCCATTTTACACATGAGGTCACTGAGTCCCTGAGCCGTTGTGCCTGGGGTTGGATTCAAAGCCTGTTATCTAGATTTCAAGTCCAGTGCTCTAGACTAGTGCTTACTTTCATAAAGCCCTCTGTGACCACTCCAGCACAGTTTGACCTTCTCCCTGAGTTATTGATTGCATTCATTACATTAACATCCCCTTATTGACATGTTGCCTTGGAATTATTCTCTTGCTCTTTCATGTATGTATGCATGGTAATTCTAGTACCATTTAAGGAATAAAGGCCATTCTTTAAAGCGGGTTTGTTTCTTCTTTTTTCATATCATAACATAGTTTTTATCTAGGATTTCGTTTTTCCCCAGTTACATGTAAAAACAATTTAAAACATTCATTTCTAAAACTTTGAGTTCCAAATTATTTCTCTTCCTCCCTCCTCAGCCACCATCATTGACAAGGCAAGCAATTTGATATAGTTACACGTGTGCCGTCCTACCAAACATATTTCCATATCACTCATGTTGTGAAAGAAAACAAAGGACCTCCCCCCCCCCCAAAAAAAAAAAACTCAAGATAAAGTAAAAAAAGTATGCCGTCTGTATTCAGATACCATCATTTCTCTGCCTAGGGATGGATAGCATTTTTCCTTATAAGTCCTTAAGAGTTGTCTTGGATCATTTTATTGGTAAGAATAGCTATGTCATTCACAGCTGATCATCTTACAGTGTTGCTGTTACTTTGTTCCAGGTACATTTCACTTTGCATCAGTTCATTTAAGTCTTTCCAGGTTTTCCAGAGAACTCCCTGCTCCTCATTTCTTATGGCATGATAGTATTCCATTACAGTCACATGCCACCATTTGTTCAGCCATTCCCCAATTGATGGGCATCCCCTCAATTTCCAGTTCAGTCTGTTTTCTAAGAGAACAGTGTCAGGTGAGCCCTGGGATCAGATTTAGATTTTACTGCTTACTAGTTGTATGACTGCTGATGAGTCACTTAAACCCTCTGAGGCTGACCTTTTTCATCTGTATGTATAGAAAGGTGGGTGGTATCTACCTGTCTATGAGGATCAAATGAGATGTTACAATTAAGTAAAAGACCATATTTGGCCACTGCCTCGATATCCACAAGGGGATGTTCACCCTCTTTCAAGGAAGATAGTTTGAAGGCATCTTGTTTGTCCTTCGTTCTCAAAGAGGATCATGACTTCAGGGAGGTGATGCCATGACATGTGAGTGTTGGGGTCATTTGGTCCAACCTCCTCATTTTACAAGTGAGGAAACTGAGGCCCACAGAGGTTAAGTGGCTAGTCCAGGGTCACACAGATAGTTAGAAGATCAGAATTCAAACCACGTTCTCCTGTCTCCAAATCTATCATTCTTCCCACTGTATGATGTAACTTCTCTAGCTTTCCCAGGTTCCTCCCCACCCTTGAACTCAGTTGAATACAAACACTCTACTTTATTTGGATGGCAATGGTTCCTTGAGATGGATTGTTTATGGTGCTGAGTAGGACCAGACTGTTCTGTATCACTGGGCGTAAAAAACAACACTAAACAAGTCTTAAACAAATAGCACGTCTTTCGTACCTGTTGTTGCTTAGTTGTTTAGTCATTTTCCCTTGTGTCCAAATCTTTGTGACCCCATATATATATGCCTAAACAAAATTCTTGGCAATCTCATCAAGTATTTGGAGAAGGAAAACTCTCCCACCTATTTAGACTTATTCTCCTCAGCTTAGATGATAGGTTGAAATTGCTTTACTCTGCTCAAAAATTTTTGTTGACTCCCTTATTAAGTAGAGTTTAGACTTTTTTTTCTTTTGGCACTTAGGATTCTCTGCAGCCTTTTACCCCCTTGTCATTCCAGCCTCATCTCATGTTACTCATGTTCAAGAATGCTCTACTGGAGTCAGACTGGACTGCTTTCTGTCTCCTAAACCTACCCACATTTCCCCAATGCCGTGTCTTAAGCATGTGATTGCTTTTACTTGAAATGTCATCCCTCTCTTTACCAGCTGAATTCCTACTCATACATTAAAACCCATGTCAGTAATAGCCTTCACCTTGCTAATCCCTTAGCATTCATCATAATTTATAACTCTCCCAATGTGCTTATGTATAATAATCTTTATGATAGTTTGTGATAAAATATAATTCTATAACATAGTACACAATATAACATTATTATATTATAGTATTATTTATTCGTTGTGTAGTCCTGTTTGACTCTCCATGACCTCATTTGGGGTTTTCTTGACAAAGATGACAAAGATATTGGATTAGTTTACTATTTCCTTGTCCAACTCATTTTACAGATGAGGAAACTAAAGCAAACAGGGTTAAGTGACTTGGCCAGGATCACAGTAAGTGTCTGAGGCTGGATTTGAACTCAGATCTTCCTGACTCCAGGCCTGGTTCTCTATTCACTGCACCCCCTATATATCCTATAGTATCATAGGCTTCTGTTAGTGGACTCTAAGATCCACCAAGTCAGGGAATTATTTAAACTTTATATCTTCTCCAGGCCTAACAGTGCTATACACACAGCTAACATTTTGTTGAATGAATGAATGTGACCTGGACCTCTGACTTCTGACTGTTTTGACTCACAGTAATTTATGTCCTATTTATAACGTGCATCTCTGTCAACTTGGAGGGAGACATCTATTGGTGTGCCTTAGGAAAAATAGGTGCTTAGCCCTTTGCTTTTTGCTTATTAGTGATTTAGATGAAAGCATCAATGGCCTGCTTATCAAATGTGCTGATAACATGAGCCTGGGCAGAATAGCTCACATGTTGGAAATCAAAAATTTCCAAAGGATCTCCAAAGATTTCAACAGGCTGGAGCGATGGGCCAAACCAATGTGCTAACATCTAATATAAGGAGGTGTAAAGTCCTACAGGGTTGAAAAAAATCCACCACATGAATATCAGATACTTTGTATGAAAAAAACAAACTAGTTTTACTGGATTGTAAGTTCGATATATGCCAGCAGCGTGTTACAGCAGCTAAGAATTTACCCACCACTATCAAAGCATTAAATGAGTCCTGCTATCCAAAACAAAGAAGGTGAAAATCTCCCTGCGTTCTGCCCTAGTCAGATCATAATGGGACTATTGTGTTCAGTCCTAGGTACAACATTTTAGGTAAAAGACATTGATGGTAGAGGTATGGGGGAGGGAATATGCATTTATATAATGCCTACTATGTACCAGATGCTGTGTTAAGTACTTTACAAAGATTCTTTTTTTTTTTTTTTAAAGCAATCAGGGTTGAGTAACTTGCTCAAGGTTACACGGCCAGTTATTTCTGGGTGTGGTGCTGAGTATCTGAGCCCAGATTTGATCCCCATGTCATCTCGACACTGGAGCTGGTACTCTTACTCGCTGAGCCACCTGGCCGCCCCTAAGCAATCGGGGTTAAGTAGCTTGCTCAAGGTTACATGGCCAGGTGTTTCTGGGTTGGTGCTAAGTGTCTGAGCCCAGATTTGATCCAGGTCATCCCGACACTGGAGCCGGTGCTCTTATTTGCTATGCTACCTGGCCGCCCCTACAAAGATTATTTCTTTTGATCCTCACTTCAACAATTGGAGGTAGATGCTCTTATTATTGTGATTATACATATGAGGAAACTGAGGCAAACAGAGGTTAAGTGACTTGCCCAGGGTCATACCGCTGGTATCTGATGTTAGATTTGAATTCAGACTCCAGACCCAGTGCTCTATTACCTAGCTGAAATGTGTGCAAAAAAGGCGATAATGAGGATAGCGAGGAGTCTGGTAACTGAAGGAGGTGGAGCCTAGAGAGAAAGGCCCGCCTGCTGGGACTTCATGTGTTTGAAGAGAAGTTCTGGGGAAGGACCCAGATTTAGAGATGGAAGAGGCCTTAAAGGATGTCAGGTCCATTTTATAGATGAGGAAACTGAGTCCAAGAGCAGTTGAGTGAAGGTCGCCCAGGTGGTAAGTGTCAGGGATAGGAATTGAATATGGGTCCTTGGACTGTCCTGCTTGCTCCAAGAAAGGAAGACTTAGGAGTAATGGTTGGGACCTACAAAGACACAGATTTCAGCTTGATGTAGGGGAAAGCTTCCTAATAGCTAGAGCTATCCAATTCCGTTCAAGTCCTTAGTAAGGGTGGATAAGCCCTGTGGATGTAAGGGCTGGAGATGCTGAGACTAAAACAAGACAGCCCAGCTACCTCGGGGGTGGATTCTTCATCACTGGAGGGCCTCAGTCAGAGACCAAATGGCCACTTTTGGGAATGGGATCAGGGCCTTGATTTTCATTTATGGGTGAGACCAGACAGGCTTTAAGGTCATTTGCAACTCTAGTGGTACAGTAGATAGAGTTACTTGTCTGAAGTCAGGAAGACCTGAATTCAGATCCAGCCTCAGATACTGTGTGACCCTGGACAAGTAACTTAACCTCTGACTGCCTCAATTTCTTCAGCTGTAAAATGGAGATGATGATAACACCTACCTCTCAGAGCTGATACAAAGAACAAATTAGATAATATTTAGCACAGTGCCTGGCTCGTAGTAAGAGCTATTATTATTATTATATGATAATTTTGGTTATTCTTCCCTGTCCTCTTGTGTGCCAAGAGAAATTTGGGGAAGTTAAGGAAGTATAGATGATGAAAGCCTGGAGGAAATGAAATAACCAAAGGGAAGTAAAAATTTAGTTTAAATCACTTGTAGAGGGGTGACTAGGAGTGCAGTGAATAGAGCACTGGCCCTGGAGTCAGGAGGACCTGAGTTCAAATCTGGCCTCAGACACTTAACACACACACACAAAAATTGGCTGTGTGGCCTTGGGCAAGTCACTTAACCCCAATTTCCCTACCTTCCACCCTCCAAAAAGCAAAAAAAAGAAAAACCAAAACAAAACCAAAAATAAAAACTCAAAAAACAAAAAACAAATCACCTGTAGAATATCAAGTTTCTATAAAACAAAGAACATTTTCATTCTAAAATGTAAAGCAATTGGAAATATTGTCATTCTGTTGGGAGAAATTCTTAATATGCTTTGCATGGTATTTTCCTTCAGTAACTGAAACTAACAATTAACTTGGTCTGTACTGGTTTTTAATTACTTCACCTTTCTAGCTTTGTTAAACATAACTGGTCAAAATCCCCTTTTATTATGTACTAAGCAGTATTTAATTTTCTTGATTGAGTCAGTAAGGATTTGGACATGTATTGCAAAAGGCTTTTTCCTGGCAAATGACTAATTCAAAAATTAAATTACACTTAAAATTTACAAGGTACCCACTATGTACTGAGTCCTGTTAGGCATTTGGAGGTGGACTTATAAAGTTAGGTAAGTTGAAATACCTCTGACTGTAGAGCTTACAATCTAGAACAAGGCTTTTTTTCTACTTTAATAATATTTGGTTTTTATCCCAATTTCATGTAAAAATAATTTTTAACATCCATTTTTTTTTAAATTTTGAGTTCTAAATAATCTCCCTCCCTATACTTTCTTTTTCCCTGAGGCAGTAAGCAATTTGAAATAAGTTATACATGTGCAATCACAGAACAAGGGTTCTTAATGGTTTTGAGTTTTTTTTGAGAAATCTCTCCTCAGAATAATTTTTTTTTAAATTTCATAATTGAAAGAAATGATCATTTTCTTTTTTTTTTTTTTGGCTTTTTGGAGGGGTTAAGTGACTTGCCCAAGGTCACATGGCTAGTTTTGTGTTAAGTGTTTGAGGCCGGATTTGAACTCAGGTCTTCCTGACTCCAGGGCCAGTGCTCTATTCACTGCACCACCTTGCTGCCCCTGTGATACTCCTTTTTTTTTTTTTTGAGAGGGAAGGCAGGGCAGTTGGGGTTAAATGACTTGCCTAAAGTCACACAGCTAGTAAGTGGTATCTGATACTGGATTTTAACTCAAGTCCTCCTGGATCATTTTCTTTTAAAAATATTTTTTATTGGGGTGGCTAGGTGGCACAGTGAATAGAGCACCAGCCCTAGAGGTCAGGAGGACTTGAGTTCAAATGTGGCCTCCTCAGATACTTAACACTTACTAGCTGTATGACCTTGGGCAAGTCACTTAACCCCAATTGTCCTGCCTTCCCCCCTGCAAAAAAAGTCTTATTTTTATTTCATTAAATATTTCCCAGTTACATATAAAAACTTTTAGCATTGAAATTTTAGCATTAAAATTTCTAGTCTCCATTTCTCTCCCTCCATCTCATCCCTCCCCCACTCTTTGAAAATGCAAGCAATATGACATAGGTTATACATGTAAAATTATGCAAAACATGTTTCCATGTTAATGTTAGCCATATTGCAAAAGAAAACAGATTTTTTTAAAAAGTATGCTTCAATTTGTACTCCAAGTTCATCAGTTCTCTTTCTGGAGTTAGATAGCATTTTTAATCATGAATCCTTTGGAATTATCTACAAGAGCTGTCTTGATCAGAGTAGCTAAGTCTTTCACAGCTGATCATAATTACAATATTGCTGTTACTGTGTGCAATGCTCTCTTGCTTCTTTTTTTAAATTTTTTTTTTATTTTTAAGCAATCGGGGTTAAGTAACTTGCTCAAGGTTACATGGCCCGTTATTTCTGGGTGTGGTGCTGAGTGTCTGAGCCCGGGATTCGATCTCCAGGTCATCCCAACACTGGAGCACTGGAGCCGGTGCTCTTACTTGCTGTGCTACCTGGCCGCCCCTGCTCTCTTGCTTCTGCTCACTTCACTTTGAATCCGTTCATTTAAATCTTCCCAGATTTTTCTGAAGCCATCCTGCTAGTCAAAATGATCATTTGCACTTAGAGACCAGTTTTGTTTTCCTTATCCCAGTTCACAGACCCCTAAAATCTGCCCATGGATGCCTCAGATTAATAGAACAATTGTGCTAAATCAGTAGAGGGCTGCAAGATAAAGCATTTGGTGGTAGGTAATGCAGACAACTGAAAAATGAAGAGACAGCCTGTCCTGCCCTCTTTTTTTGTCATTCTTTGGTCTCCAATTGCTTGTTTTCTCGAGGGCCTGCAAATAGATCTTCAGGTGTCAAGCTCCCTGTTGTCAAATACATGCCTGCCACTTCCCAGCCCCAGACAAGAAAGCTGCCCAAGTAATGTGGGATGACAACCTGGGCTTAGAAAGAGTGATGAGAGGTAGGCTTGGTCCTGCAGTCTTTGGTCTCTCCTCCTTCACCACAACTAGGGAGGGTCTGTGAAACACTTAACCATGAAGACCTAATGTCTCCACTCCTTGTCTTTCTCTCTACAGTGCTGTCTTCCTCCTGGTTGCCACAGGATGTCTCCCCTTTTATGATTCACAAGTAAGTGCAGATCCATAAACTAGTTTTTATTTTCCTTCATGTTGTCCGTGCTCTTAAATATGAATTATAAATATGAATGTACTAGATTATTTATTATTAATTACACATCAATATAGTAATACTATATATTATGTGTATAATATATTAATATATAATGAAATATAATATATTAATAATTATTAACATGATAGTATTTATATGGTGCTTTTAGGTCAGCAAAGTGCTTTAGTCATATTAAGTAACTTGATCTTTCCGTCACCCCTATGAGCTAGATTGATTCTATTATTGTTTTATAGTCATTTTACAGATAAGGAAACTGAGGTAAACGGAAGTGAAGTGACTTGCCCAAGGTCACATAGTAAGGGTCTGAGGTTGGATTTGAATTCAAGTCTTCTGGTATCATCTTGCTGCCTGCAACCTACCTGAAAGCATATACAGAACTTCACTTTTTACTACACATTCCATGTGTATGGAGATTAATTCATTCTTTGTATTCATATCCCCTGGAGAAGGAAATGGCAAAACACTCCGATATCTTCACCAAGAAAACCCCAAATGGGGTAATGAAGAGTTGGATGTGATTGAAACAACTGAAAGACAAAAATGTATATCTCCAGTGTCTAGCCCATAGAGTGTAGTAGGCACTTAATCGATTCCAGTTAATTGATTATCAATGACTTGGGATAGCCCAAGTTCTTAGAATTCTGACAAATATAGGGGAAAGAGCATTAGGCCTAGAGTCAGATGGCCTGATTTTGAATCTAGGAGATTTTACTTACTATATATAGGACTGTTGGGGCAGCTGGATGGTGCAGAGAGTAAGTAGAATACCAGCCCTGGAGTCACAAGGACCTGAGTTCAGATCCGGCCTCAGACACTTGACACATTTACTAGCTCTGTGACCTTGGGCAAGTCACTTAACCCCAATTGTCTTGCCTCCTCCCCTCAAAAGATAGATATAGGACTGTGGACAAATTGTTGTGAGGATCAAATGAGATTATAATTATAAACACTTAGAATAATTCCTGTTGTAAATATCAAATGAGATTATAAAGTGTTCCACACAGTGCCGGGCACTATATAAATGTTAGCAATTATTATTCAATTCAGTAGAGATAAATGTAACGTCTTATACTTCGGTTCAAAAAAACTTCACAGTACTTCACAGGAACAAGAGAGGGGAGGCCTGGTTGGTAAGCAGTTGCTCTGAGGGAGAGATGAGAGTTTTAGTGATCAGTGTGAGTCAGCATTGGGATGTGGCATCTGTAAGAAGCTAATATGGTCTTGATGTTGAGAAGTGTTAATCCCTCTGTTTCTCTGCCCCTATCAGACCCTTGGGGATTATCGTTTTCAGTTCTGGGTGCCAGAGTTTAAGAAATACATTGATAAACAGGAAAGGATTCAGAGGACAGCAAAGCAGATAGTGAAAGGCTTTGAGTTCATGTTATATAAAGATTAATTGAAAGATATTTAACTTGGAGAAGAGAAGATACAGTGGGGGAAACATGATAGTTATATTCAGGTATTTGAAGGGCTGCCACATGGAAAGATTTCTGATTGAATTCTGAGGGCAGAACCAGAAACAATTTATAGAAGATGCAAAGGGACCAGTTTAGGCTTGTTGTCAGAAAAAGTTTCCCAAATGATTAGAACTATCCAAAGGTAAAATGGGCTGTAAAGAGACCTGATGGATTCCTTCTCCTTTGAATTTTCAAGCAGTAGCTTTATGTTCCTGTGCTGGGTATGTGTTCCTGAGTATTTCTTTCCTGTATGGGGTGTCCCCCAAAATCTTAATGATTCCCCCAAGTTGAAAGTACATTAGGACTTTTGGGACACCCTGCACAAGATAGATTAGATCAGAGGTATCACGTATGTGACCAAGTGGAACCAAATTAAAATGTAATTGGGAAACATTTAACAAAATAAATAAAAGTACAGTAGAACATTGATAATGGCAATATGTGGTTTTCTAAGTCAATATGCAGCTGCTGGGATCTTTAGGTACTGTTTGGCAGCTCCCTCATTTCTATTTGAATTTGACACCCCTGAAACAAGCCCTTTGCAACACAAATATTTTGATTCTGTCATTCGTGGAGAAATGATAATATCTGTTCAACCAACTACTTTGAAAGGCAGCTGTGTGGCATAGTAGTTAGAGTGATGGGACCTGGAATCAGGAAGACCTGAGTTCAAATCCAGCCTCAGACATTTATTTACTAACTTTGCGACCCCAGGCAAGTCACTTGGCCTGTTTGCCTCAGTTTCCTTAACTGTAAAATGGAGATAACAGCAACACATACTTCAGAGGTTGTTATGAGGATCAAAGGATATATATTTCATTCAAATAAGATACATTTTCATGTAAAGAAGGGGAAATTTAGACAGAGGGAGCCATAGAGGTGATATAAAATAGCAATTTTTTTTTGGTAATCTCCTGGGTATATTGCCCAAACAGGGATCCAGGGGAGACATCCAACTGCATTTAGCACAGGGCCTCCTTAGCACATAGTAGGTGCTTTTTGTTTCCCCTTCCCTTCAACTGTGGTGAGAGACTGGTGGGTGAAACGTTCAGCTTTGAAGTTGTGTTTTGAAGTATAGTGTCCTGAAAGACTTCCCTTACTGACAACCCATCAGAAGGTTAAGAGGGTCTTTAAAGGTTCATTGGCCCTGGTCACCCTGGTCACTCTTATTCCTGGAGCATGTCAAGCATTCTGTAGTTACCTCTGTGCTCGTTGCCTTGTGGCTCCAGTATATGGGGTATGTCTGTTTCTGTCTAAAATAATTCACTTATTTGTCATTTGTTTCAGTTTGATCCAGTTGGATATTTCTGGGCTACCATCCACTTGTTCTGTGTAGGTAAGTTTAAAAAGTATGCCAGAAAAAAATAATGTGGATTTTGATAATAGGGAGATATTTAAGATTTGGAAGAGAGGAGAAACAGCTTTGAGAGAGTCAGATCCTGCTCATGCTTCTTCATATCTAAGACTAGAACATACCTCCTTGTTGGAGGAGGTGTGGACTGGAGGAGGAGCAGACTCCAGACAGAGTAGAATTGGATGGTGGTTTTCTGAATTGCTCTGGCTTCTTTGGAATTTTCCCTCAATTATATCAGTCTCGACTACCTCTTCCTGTCATTCATGGAAAACTCTAATTAAGATACTGTGACTTAAGATTTACTTCCCCAGACCAATTTATGGAATGTTGGCAAGTCTTTCCTCAAAATCCTGGGAATGTGCATGGAGGTTTATGTCAAGGTCATTTGCTTTCAATTACATACCAGAAAATTCCAGAGTGGGTTAAATAAAGGGCTCATTTAATTTTTTTTTGCTTATGTCATGTTGTGAGACATAGTGTATTGTGAGAAAATGTGCTACTCTGACTTAGCTACTCCTTGCTCAGAATCTGAGTGGTGCTGCATGTTTCTGTTTACCATAGCTAACATGTAAGGGGGGGAAGTTAAACTTGCATTGGCTATTGTGCTAGTGAATGACTAACCATTCCCTGTTCAGTATTCTCTGTGAGCTCCTTTATATGCTGGAATGCAGTAACATAGATTGTGACATCTCTCATGAAGGCCTTCAGAAACAGGATAGGTGCCCATCTGTCTGGCCATACTACAGACTTATTTGGATCTTGCTCTGAGGTCCCTTCCAGGCCTTTGCTTATGTGATTCAATGACAGCGAACATAAGTTTATTTACCAGAATGAGCATGGAACAGCGGCATGTTTTATTTCATTTACAGGGTTTTACAAAATACTTCACAAGGTCCAGAAATCCAACGTGTTAAGGTAAATTTTGGAAGTTTTTTGTTTTGTTTTATAATTTTTGGTTAAAGAAAAGGAATGATCTACTGCAAAAGTACATCCCATAGCCAGAGACCTATAAACTTGAGGACTTTGGAGCTCTGCTGCACAGAATTGTGGGAGAGTGACATTTAGGTCCCAAAGACTATTCTCCTCTCTCTCATTGCTACCTGTCTTCGTTCATACCCACATGTACAATTTCCTCTAAGCCACTTAACTGTCAGTCTTAGGTTCTGAACTTACCTGTAGCTTCTAGAGGCAGTAAATACTCCCCATGGTTTTTCAGTTTGAATCTGGTCAGATGTAGAAAGAAGCCTATATAAGCTCTATTCTGTCAATACAATGAAATCTTTGGTATGCAAGGTGGGGTTGGTCTGTCTAAGTCACTTTTTTGTTAGTTTAGTTAGATGAGGGCGTGAGAGGATACCCAATTCGGATTTTGTTGAGAGCTGCCTTGAATGCTCATTCCTGGATTAACGTAAAGAAACACACTCCTTCCAGATTTTCTTTTAAATTCAACACTCTCAGACAAGCATGAGGTCGCTTCAGTATCTCAAGGAATGACCCCACGTGGGTCAGACGCTCTTTAGACCATATTCCCAGGAAATCACCAAAAAAAAAAAACCCAAACCCAAACCTGATTGCTGTTTTATATGATCTTTATGGCTCCTCCTGCCCATTTCCCCTTTTTCATGTGAAAATCTATTTGATTTGAAAATTCTTGAAAATCCAGGTGAAAAGCTTTCTGACATAATGGATAGAGAACCAGTTCCAGAGTCAGGATGACCTTTGTCTTGTCACCTGCCTCTGAAACATACCGGTTGGATGATACTGATCAAATTATTCAATTTCTCAGTGTCCAGACAACTCCCTCTAAATTACAGAGCATGTGACTAACTTCATTGGTGGGGAGGGAGTTTCCTCACTGGGAATTTACTATACTGATGTTAAAAAAAATCTAGGTGCTAGTTTGCATTTAAAGTACTCTTATTTCTGCTTCTTGTTCTTTTGTAACAATATGTCTTAATAGAGAATTATGAATATTTTTTTATTTGCAAAACAAGTGACCATCATTTCCCCTTCCTTTCCTCCTCTCTGATTCCCTAGTGACATCGACCAGCAGTACCTAAACTACATATTCAGGTAAAATTACTAACCTCGTCATCTTTTTGATGCTGTCTATTTCTTTAACTCATTTCAAAAACATTTCCAGTCACATTTTGGACAGAGTTCACTTAGAGTCACTGTCCCTCCTCACCAGATTAGTTAAAAGAAATTAACTGTGAGCAGGACAGAAATTTAAAGATTTAATAGGAGAGCAGATTAATGTGTATGACTTTTTTGTAGCTGGAAAGTCATGTGTCCCACTGTCCACTGTCGGCTTCAGCATAAGCAGCCAAGTTAACTTGGTTTGGTGAAATCCAGGAAGGTTTAAATACAGTCACACTGAGGTAATGACAGAGTCAAGTTGGAGATGAGCCTCTTGTCCATTGGATCATCCATTATTTCTGGAGTCAGCAGCCTTGCTTCCAGCATTCAAAGAGAACTGTTATTCTCATTTTGAGGTACCTAATGCTTAACTAAATATTTATATTGAAAAATGCCTTTTAAACAGCAGGCTTTGCTACAAGCATGGATAAGAGCTTCCATTGTGCCAAATAAAAGCTTGCATCTGGTCCACCTTGCCTGAATGTTGTAGTGAAAGCCTTTTCATGGGACTTGTCCAAAAACTCAGAATTTTTTTTGGTTTTGTTTTTAAAATGCTTTCATGGCATTGTACCATTTCAGGCAAAACTTCTGGCCAAATCAAACATCAAAGGAATGAGGGATATGGAAAAGAGAAGATTTAGAGATTTTTTTGACCTATAGCTAATATGCCTGTGTTCTCCTCCCTCATCCTACCCATTCCTTTATTTTATCATGTGTATATTTATTGCCTGTGAGCCTGATGCTTGCAGCTTCCTGGCTGAGATTAGGGGTCAGCCAGCTCAAGCCAAAATCCCATTGCCAAGTCTTTTCTTTCGGCACAAGTGATGAAAATGTGTGAATCAATACTGGGGGCACTGTTTGGCTTCTTGCTGGCATTGGAAACACAGAGGAATGAGCATCCAGAGCTTTCCATTATCCTTGAATTTATGGGTCATCTGCTTTTGTGTTGCCAACTCAAAGCATTGCCTGCCAAGTCAGAGAAGTTGGTTTGAGCTCTCAGTTTTTTAGTGAGAGGCAAGTGGTGAGAAGTTTCTGAAACTTTAGTCCAGCCACCTCCCCGCCCTTTTTTTTAGGGAATATTTATTTCCAGGATTTTTTTGTTTAATGATTCTGAGCAGAGCAGTAGAAGGAAATGGGTGTTGATCAATTGGATGGGGACATAAAAAAGAGGTGGGGAAGAAAGAAGAGAAGAATGTATATGCAGCAAGAGGTGAGAGTAACCATTAAAAGGGAGTAGTTTTTGCCTTTTTTTCTTTCTGGGTTCACAGAATTGTTATGTGGTAGAAGTAATATGGGGAAGCCTCATAGGGGTGGTGGCTAAAGGGCTGGTCTTGGAACCAAGAATACCTGTATTCAAATCCTAATTTGGACACATTTTATCATCTATGTGACTATGGGTAAGTTTCAACCTTTCAGGCAACTCTCTTAGACAATAGTGGAGGGAATTTCAACATCAAATCCTCAAATCAGTGAAATCACAAGTCTGTCTTCCTCCTTAAAACAAAATTTAAAAAGTTTAACCTTGGTTTTTAAGAACCTTTAATTAATTGATAATTAATAATGACTATGGGAAATTCTAATGTCTGGTTACTTCCAGACTCATGCTTAGTCTGATTTTTCCTAGGATACTTCTGGCCTCACTTAGTCTATAGCTGTTTAAATGGGAGAACAATTTTCCAGGGGTTCAGAATCAGAGAGTTTTAGAGTTTAAGGATCATCCAGCCGAAATCCTTTATTTTACAGATGAAATTTCTTTGAAATGGTGTTGTTTTAAAGCCTCAAAGGAAATATAGGAATTTTCTCCTGGGTATGACAAATAGACTTGGATAGAGCTGAAGGAAGATTTATTGGGCATAGCATAGGGAGAGTTTATTGTTTGGTGTGCAGAGAAGAAATGGGCACCATAATCTGGTGTGCTCATTTTTCCATATTAGCACATTATTTAATCCTATCATTCCATGGCTACAGCTATTGTATATAATTTCAAATTATAGACTTCAGAGAGATTTCTGCCAAGAATGTACATACTAGCCATGCTTAGACTAACCATAAATTTAGTTCTTGTAAAATACCAGTGGTGGCTAAACGACCAATTCTCTCTTCAAGCTTTTTCATCTGACTTTGGGTTCCTGGCTCAATAACCCCTAGTTTCTAGGGGCTATTTACTTCTTAAAGTTTATTTCCTTCTCAAGCTTCTTTTCTCCAGCTATCCTACAGTGGGAATAACAGCACTGCAAATACCTCCATGGACCTTATCTCCTGTCTCTGTGGCTCTAAGGCAAAGTTGGGCTGGTCTGATGCAACTTATCACTCTTTAGCCCTCTCATTTAATTTTGCCCTTTCCCTAAACAATTTGGTAGAAATAGTATCTTCATGTGGCCTCTGCCTGTACTGGGATACCCTAGCCTGACCTGACCCCCTCTTTTTCTCCCTCTATCTCCTCCTCCCCTTCCCCCCTCCCCCCCATGCCCAAGTAGAGAAGTATGTACTTAGGACTTTCCATACCTTCAGTTCAGTTCAATCCATATTATTTTTTAATGACAGTACTATGTCTGAGGCACTGTGGTAGGTGCTTGGAACATGCCATCCACGTTTACTTGTCCGATGTTTCAGTTCCTTCAAGTCGTGATCGGTAGCAGCTACTTCATTTTATAAAGTAATCCATGCTTATGTTTCACCTCTCCAAATTAACATCTTTATGGATAAAGGGAACACAATGCCATAAAGCCAAAGAACCAGTTATAGTAATGAGAATTTCCTTCACCTATTGGTCTCCTGATCTCAGAACCTAGACCTCAGGCTACGATGATTAGAAATATAGTGAAGTATATTTTTGTGAGCAGGCTTGGTTACTTAACTACTCCATGTAAAATTGTTTCTCTGAAATAGTGCATTCCAAGTTCTTCCAACAAGGAACTTTTAACAGAAACTTTCAGAAAAATAAAATAAAAGCAAACCATCCAGAATGAAGAGATTCATGTACATTTTTTCCTGATCTTCTTTGTACAAGGAAATGTTCCTGCTTATTGATATTGGTCAAATTCATAATTAAAAAATAAAATTGAAACATACCTTACTAGGAAGTCAGGGGCTGCCTATGTTTAGCTTTCTAACACTTGGATTGGGCTATATGGCTTCTTCTAGGTCTATAGTTCAGCAGTAATGGCCCCATGTTGTTGGCTTCTTGGTTATAACATCATATTGTACTATGATGGGTTAGTTGGACATTCTCTTAAAAGGACCTGAGAAAAATAACAGCACTGAGATCAGACAGGAAACTTGGGGAGTAAAACTCGAAATCTAGGACAAGTGGTAATTGGATTTGCACATCAAAATATGATTGTTTTAAGTTTTTCATCTCTTTCAGTAAATGGGAAGAAAAAGTATGTTTAGGCAAAGTGATGGTACGTCAAGACAAGTTAACAAGCATTTAATAAACTCATACTATGTGCTAATCACTGTGCTAAACCAAAGAATATAACATAAAGTTAATAAACATTTGTTATCTTGGAAAATGTGCTTTGAGAAAAACTTTGCTGCCTGATAGAATAGGTTTTCCATTTCTTTCATTTAATTAATTCATATGTAACACTTTGTTGTGTCTATTTTAGCATGGTCCTGTTGACTTTTGCATCTCACCCCACAGGTAAGGTTAAAACTACAAATTTCTTGATGTATTGTAATGTTAATGTGCTGTAATGTCAGAATTCTGAGTGGCTATATGTTCAGAGCTCCCTGACTGCTCAGATGTAAAGGCTCTCTTGATCCAGAGATGTATGTAAAGTGTATAGTTGATTCAGGCAGTCAGAGCCCTGTCTGTTGGTCTTTATTTCTCTACTTGTATTTTCTTTGAAGTTCAGGGTACTGCCTTTTCCCCTGAGCTAGTGAGTATAATTTAAAAAACATTGTTGACCCTTTAAACAGCTATCTTTCCTAGTAAAGCAGATCTAAGAACCTGTGCTAGCAGCCATCCTGGGTATGCCATTGTGGTTGCTGCTATATATACCTTTATGTATTCCTTTATGTATTTTATGGAGAGACATACTGCAGTGGAGCAGAATTGTGGTTCTGAGTCCTGCACTGGAGGTTTGGTTCTAGTTTGGTTCTAGTGGGCAGCTCTACCAGTAACCACCCATGGGACTCGATGCACATCACAGTCATATTGGATGTCCATTTCCTTATCTGTAAAATCAGAGGATTGGGCTAGATGGCTTCTTCAGCTCTATAGTTCAGATATAATGGCCACCGTGTTGTTGATTTTTTGGTTATAGCAGCATATTGGGCTGATGATGGCATTGGGAAACAACTTATGGATATGATCTCTTCTCTGAACTTCCCAGAATGCCCACAGTGATTGGGAATTGGAGTAGCACCAAAGCCCAAAAGTACACTGTTATTCAGTGTGACCAGTGCTTTAGAGGTCATTAAGTCAATCTTCATTATTTACTTGGAGGTGACCATGCATTTTCTGTTCCTGATGTTGAACCTACAACTGGGCTTGGGGTGGAGAGAAAGTACTTCACAGCTTAGATATCAACCTGAATATTGGCCATAGCATGTTCCATTCTGCTAACCTGCATACTCTGTGACTCTCAAACAAGAAAAGTAATCTCACCCTGTGAGTCAACCTTGGACACAGCGCTGCAGTTGCTCAGTCAATACATCCATGATCATTAGCACAGTGCAGTATATTGACTGCCAAAAAATATTTACATAAATTGTGAAACTAAATGATCCTTGCTAAAATGGTGCACGTCTCTACATTGTGATTCCAACCTGGGCTTTTCTGAGCAATGGTTTTTTGTTTTGTTTTGTTTTGGAAGGGGATAGGGCTTCACTAGGCACTTTACTCTAGCATGGTTAGAGATAAGTCAGCACCATCCTCAACTATCCTCAGAGGTATTTACAGTACAAAGATATTTTGGGTCCTGCCTTTGAGGTTGATTTGTTTGCTGCTTTTGAATGTTTAGCTGGAAGAAGAAAGTCAGACAAGCCAAAGGGATCCTAGGTGAAAAGGTTTTTTTAGTGTGAAGCTGAGGACAAACCCAGCCAATTCAAAACAATGTGGAACTTCCTGTCCCAGGAAAACAGGAAGTGGTTAGATTTTTCTCCATTCTTATTTGCTTATGAAACCAGCTCTCAGCTGGGTTCTTCTTCTCCCCTTCTCAGCCTACCTCCTGGACAGCTTACTGTTTTTGAGCATTTCCTTCCAGGACTGGGCTGGGGAATAAAAAGAGCTGAAATCTAAACTAGTTCATTTTGTAAATTGTTGGCATTTCTGATGAAAGCATTAGGGCGGGGAGGAGTTTTTTGTAATTTTTTTTATTACCTTTGAATTTCATTTATTTACATAGTTCCTGTTTTCCTTTACCATGTACAATCTGAAATGAAAGGGGATCATTGCAGAATACATGTGAAATAGGTAAGGCAGGTGGCATTACTCCTATTTTACAGATGAATAAACTTATACAGAGGCTAACTGCCAATTTAGGCCATTTATCTTCCTTAAAGATCTTTCACAGAAAGGAAGCTCTATGCATCATGGGGTTCAATCATAGACTCATGGAGCTGAAATCACTTCACAAGTCATTTAGTTCACCTCACTCGAAGGGGAAGTCACAGTTCAAGAGTCTACTGAAAACAGTTATGGAATGAGAAGAAAGTAGAAGCTGCAAGTACAGGGCTGGGGAGGCTTCTTCTCAGTCTCTCACCTACTCAGTGGCCCCTGATGCTGTTCATCTGAGCTTGTGACTCCGCACCTAAAGTTGGGAAAGGGAATAAAAATCATGACTGGGAAAGAGGAAGCTGTCTTTCCCAATGGACTTCCAATGCTGCCTGCTCTAAATCTAGCTATGAAGAACTTGGTGATGAAACAGGACAGTGACAAGGTGACAAGAGAAGCCATTGTGTAGAAGGTCTGTTTAATCAAGGTCTGAAAGAATTGATGGAATTTTGAAGGACAAAGATAGTATTCCATCACAATCATATACCACAGCTTGTTCAGCCATTCCCCAGTCTACTGTGCTATAAGAAATAATGAGCTCAGTGTTCTTAGAAAAACATGGAAAGACTTGCATGAAATAATGAAGAGAAAAATGAGCAGAACCAAGAGAACACTGTATACATTAACAGCAGTATTGTTTTAAGAACAACTTTAAGTGACTAAGTCATTTTGACTTTTGACTTACCTAAATTAATTACAAAGGACATATGAAGGAAGATACTATCTGTAGCCAGAAAAGGAACTTATAAATAGAAGTATGTATAGGACAATTTTATGTATACACACACATATTTACTTCTGTCTAATGGTAACCATCTCTAGGGTGAGGTGGGGGAGGGAAAAAATAAATTTATTATATATAAATTTTACATATATAAATTTATTAGATATGTAAATGGAATAGCAAGTTGTACTTGCTAATAATAGATTTTCAGTTTCATGCGCAATCTTTTTTATTATACTATGTTCTGGAAATTCTTATTTTATCCCATAAATTCAAAATAAAATGATTTAAAAAAAAACACATAAATCAGAGGACAGGAAGTCATTCTAGATAGAGAGATAGGATTGGAGAAAGGTACAGAGCTAGGAAATCATATTGTATCTTTGTGTCCAAACAAAGATTAGTTCAGATGGGTTGCGGTATAGTAGTGTTCATACTGGGAAATAATAAATAGATGGGGCTGGGAAGACAGGCCTTGTGTACTGTGGAAGGTCTTGAATTCTAGGAAAAAATGTGTCTAGATTTTGTTTAGTAGTCATAGTAGTCAGTTGAATGATTTGGAAGCAGAGTGGGACACAATCAAAGTTTAATTTAACATGGGTAGATTTAGAATCACTTGGAGGGATAGAGAAGTCTGGAAGTAAGGAGATTTTTGCATTTTTCTAAGAATATGGTTGGCAGCAGTAGTAGGAATGGAAAGGAGGGGGTAGATGACAGAGATTCTCCCAGAAGTCATGTGAAGTAACTAAATCAAGTGGTATTATTCCGATCTTAAAAATGAGTAAACTGATGCACAGAAGCTGAGTACCAGGACTAGCTGCCAAGTCTCCTGAACCCCTAGTCTCTGCTTTTATATGTACCATTTTTGAGAAGTAGAGTTTCAAAGTCATTTCATAGATGTAGATTTCATGCTCACTTTCTAGTCATACTACGTAAAAGGAGGTTTTAAATTTTCATTATGTTAACTGCTTAATAAAGAAATTCTTAATGTTTGTATTTTTAAAGTTTTTCTTGATTTCTTAAATTATTTCTTGATCATATTTTCACACCATTTTCTGTAATGTCTAAAGGTACTATTTCATTCTATTATTGTGTATATCTTTCCTTTTTGGGAGGTATTATGTTGCATTCTGTTTCTTTAATTTTGCTACTTTATTTTTTAATATAACATTTAAAATGCCTGGCACAATTACAGTACCTCTTGATTTTTATCAATTGATTGATTTTTCATGTGTCTCCAACATGTAATTGCAAAGACTAATAACAGAATTTCTTAAAATCGAGATAAGGATATTATTAGCTACTTATTTGAAGAATTTTATCAATTAAGAGCTCTACTCTGGTACCTCATTATGAAATGAAGATTAGTTAAGTTTACAAAGGCCAGAGGAACATGAGCCCTGGCTAGTCCTTCTGAGCTGGGGTACTACATGCCTAACAATGCACCATGTATGCTCCTGTCATCCACAGACCAGCTCAGAGAGGGTCATCCTTAGATAGTTGGCCACTAGATGCTAAATTTGTTCAGTCTTAGCAACTCAAGGGGACTAGCTGATAAGGTATAGAGAGATTGTATTGTGGATTATGATGTGGTAACAAACATCCATGCTGCTGAAATCATGGATTCTATCAATTACAAATCACTTTCCAGAAACAAAGTATTGTCCATTGATTGGGGAATGAATGGTTAAACAAAATGTGGTCCATGAATGTAATGGAATATTATTGTGCTGTGAGAAGCAATGAATATGATGAATATAGAATAACATGGAAAGACTTACATGAACAGATGTTAGAATGAAGCAAGGAAAGCGAAGAAAAGGATATGACTACCACAACATGAATAAAAAGAATAAATAATAAATAAAAAATGAATGTTATCGTTATTCAGTCATGTCTGACTCTTCATGGCCCCATTTAGGATTTTCTTGGTAAAGATGCTGTAGTGGTTTGCCATTTCCTTCTCCAACTCATTTTTATAGATGAGGAAAGTGAGGCAGAGAGTTAAGTGACTTGCCCTGGGTCACACAAATTGTAAGTGTCTGAGGCTGGATTTGAACTGAGGAGGACACGCCTTTCTGATTCCAATCCAGGCTTTCTATCCACCATGCTGCCTAAGTACCCCAAGTGAATGTTATAGAATTACAGGAATCGTTCCAAAGGAGATAGGAGAAAATACTTCTTCTTACTCCTTTGCAAAGATGGAAGGTCCACAAATGTGGGACTTTGCATTTGTTTTCAGATTTTTTTTTTTGTTGACATGTTGATTGGTTTTTTCTTTTCTTTTTCCCCTGTATTTTTCTTTAAACCTTATTTTTTGGTTGGAAGGGATGACTCTTTAGGAGGAGGGCAGGGGACAGATACAGGAGGAAATTCAGGTAATTGAAAAACAAAAGCCATCAATATAATTTTATTTGTAAAAGTCATTTTCCAGGATAGGGATAATTACTAGTATTTTTTTAACTACCCTAAAACTGTTCAAGAATAGTTCTAAGTGCTTGAGAAAGCACCAGTACAAGATGTGTCTAAATCCTAACATCGTTAACCTGAAGAAAAGAAAACTTAAACATCATAGTTGTCTTCGAGTACTTAAAAAGATGGCATTTGGAAGAGGGTTTGACTTCTTTTGTTTGGTCTCAGAGGGTGGAACTGTGACCAATGGATGGGAGCTGCATTGACAAATTTAGATTTTGCAAAAGGAAATACTAACAATTAGAACTCTTGAATGGGTTTCCTTGGAATGTAAGAGGCTCATCTTCACTACAAATTTTCAGACCAAGGTGGATATATTACATATATTGCATGTGTTGTAGTAGAGATTCTTTTCTCAAATGTGGATTTTACCAGATGGCTGCTGATTGCCTCTTTCACCTCAAAAATTTAGTGCTTCTTTAATCTTTTTTTTTTTAAAGCAACTGGGGTTAAGTAACTTGCTCAAGGTTACATGGCCAGGTGTTTCTGGGTGGGTGCTAAGTATCTGAGCCCAGATTCGATCCCCAGGTCATCCTGACACTGGGACCGGTGTTCTTACTCACTGTGCTACCTGGCCGCCCCAGATTGTGTATTTTTTTTGTGTATTTTTTTTTGAGGGCAACTGAGGTTAAGTGACTTGCCCAAGGTCACACGGCTATTTTTTGTGTTGTGTCTGAGGCCGGATCCAAACCCAGGTCCTCCTGACTCCAGGGCCAGTGCTCTATTCACTGCACCACCTAGCCGCCCGTGCTTCTTTAATCTTAAGCGAGAAAATTTTTTGTTCTGCTTCCTGAGTCCTAAACATCACTAAGAATGTCCGTCTACTTAGCTGTCATTTATGCTATTTAAAAACAACTAAAACAAGGCAGATGTATTTACAGCTTTGATCAGGTTGTCAAAGGATTACTGTATATGTATTACAATAAATATCTAATCCAAACTCATCAATGGGACACTTGTAAATTTGTTCTTGTGAGTTTTGCTCAGGAAGCAACACCTTATTCAATAAATATTATATCCATCCATCAATCTAAGACTCAGATTTGCTGAGGACCATAGGTCTGAAGGCAAGACCCATTAGAGATGGAAGAATTCCAGATTTGGAAGGAAATGCTCAATTCTTTTTCTCTGAACATATTTGGAAGGGCTTAAAATATTTTTTAAAAATGTCTTGACTTATTGTCTGTGACCGAGTTCAAATTCCATAGAGGGACACAGCCAATACGTGTGAGTATTTCCTATTACACTAAATGGAACTAAAAGAATGAACTTACTTCAGTAGAAATAAATGTAGCCTTTGGACCCTGAAATAAAATGAACATGCACTGCTTGCATGTAATTTGTTCCTTCCTTGCACTCTTGGTTAAATGTGAAGACTTTGGAGGATGCCTGTGGAATTTATTCATCATTGAATGTTAGTTGCATAAAATAATCCCATCCTCCTCATAAAAGGTTCTTATGGAAAATGTTTTCCACTCTCCCCCTTTCCATTCTGTGCTAGATAAGCACTAATAAAACCAGTAGATAGTTTTACATAATCAAAGAAATACTGGACTAATGTCTGGCCAATTGTGTTTCACTGATGACAGCCTCAGAGCAATTTTGTCCATTATCTATTTATTTTTCTGTCTATTCCTTGATTTATTCATTAACTTATCTATTATCTACTCTTATTTATTCATTCATTCATTCATCTGTTTTTCTATTAATTAATTCCATATTTATTCATATATCTATTCTTATTTATCCATTTATTTGATTCACTCATTAATTTTACTTCTTTCCTCCCTCCCTCCCTCCCTCCTTCCTTTCTTTTTTCTTCCTTCCTTCCCCTTTACTCTTTTTCTTTCCTTCCTTCTCTCCTTCTCTCTCTCTCTCTCTCTCTCCCTCTCTCTCCCTCTCCCTCTCCCTCTCCTTCTCCCTCTCCCTCTCCTTCTCCCTCTCCCTCTCTCTTTCCTTCTTTCTTGTTTATTGTTGCCAGTGTTTTATGAATTGCATTTCTTTGTCTCTCAGGTGATCTCTTCAGGGCCCTGGAGTTTCCATTCCTGTATTTTTACAGATTCCACACCAGCTGCTGTGCCAGGTAATCTTTAAGAATGTTTCCCCTCCCCCCTCATCCCCCTAAAAAGTCCTGTTGCTATTTCTGCAAGAACTGGCATTTAGATTGCACTTTAAATTCGGGGAAATGCTTTGCATCCATTTTCTCATTTGAAGCTCATTTTATAGATGAATAAATGCAGTCTTGGAGAAGTTAAGGGATTTGCCCATGGTCCCATAGCTTGTAAGTGTTTGAGGTAATTTTTTTTTTTAAAAGCAGTTGGGGTTAAGTAACTTGACCAAGGTTACACGGCCAGTTTTTGTGTGTGGGTGTTAAGTTTCTGAGGCCAGAACCGATCCTGGGTCCTCCCGGGTCCTCCGGACTCCAGGGCCAGCGCTCTTACTCACTGTGCCACCTAGCCACCCCTGAGGTAGTTTTTGAACCCTTGGTCTTCCAAACTCTGATCCAGCCCTCTATCCACCTGTATGTTACCTGGAGTTCATGGGGTAACTCTGAGTTTCTCAATTTCAACTCAGTTCTGAGGGGAAAAAAGCCCATGCAATCTGCTAACTCCACGAATTGCAGAAGCCGCATGGGATATGAGGGAGGCACAAAGATCACCAGGTCATACACCCAGCATTTATGAAGCCCCACCTCTGTGATTAGCACTGTGCTAAGTGCTTTGGAGTTGAAGTGGGGGGAAGGGAGACAGATGCAATCTCTGTTGCCAAGGATTTTACAACCTAGTTGTAATCCAGAATAATAGACAAATGCAGAAATCATTTATTATTTAACTGCAGAATGAAATCAGAGACTTAAATTAGAGTGTCATAGTTTATAGACCCTTTGTGCTCACCCCCCAACCCCTGACCTTCACTCATGGCCTACTAGAATTACAGAGCTGGAAGCTCTCCTAATCCATCTGCTTCATTTTATAGGTGAGGTCATTGAGCCCCAGAGGCCTGAGGGGGCAAATTTAAGGTCATTTAGCTGGTTGGTAGTAGGAGTTAGAACTAGAGTCCAAATTTTCTAGCTTCTAGTTTGTTGTAGTTCAGTTAGTTGTGTCTGACTTCTTGACCCCATTTAGGGTTTTCTTAACAAAGATCCTGGAGTGATTTGCCATTTCCTTCTCTGGCTCATTTTACAGATGAGGAAACTGAGGCAAAGAAAGTTAAGTGACTGCTCAGGGTCACACAACTAGTTAAGTATCTAAGGCTAGATTTGAACTCAGGACTTCCTAACTCCAGGTCTGGTGCTCTACTCACTACTCTACCTAGCTGCCCCAGTTTCTAGTTTAATGTTTAGCTATTAGATTATAGGATTTAGAACCAGAAGGGACTTTATACATCATCTAGTCTAATCCCTTCATTGTACAGAAGAGGAAACTGGATTCCTAGAGAGTTTTAAGTGGTCTGCCCAAGGTCACATAGGTAGTAACACAGTAAAACAGTAGTAGCACAATTGAGATTTGAACCCAGGAGTTGGGGACTTTAGAAATCATCAGCCCCAAATTCCTTCATTTTTGAGGTGAGAAAACTGATACCCATAGAGGGGTTCAGGTCCGCTGAGTTTCAATCTGGTGCTCTCTCCAGTGAGCCTCTGCCTATAAATCTTTGAGTGAGGTGACACGCCCATTCAGTATATAGGTTTCTTTAAGAAGTGAGTCAAGGAATGGCCCCTTTAATTAATTATTTCTTAAAGCAATCGGGGTTAAGTGACTTGCTCAAGGTTACACGGCCAGTTATTTCTGGGTGTGGTGCCGAGTATCTGAGCCCGGATTTGATCCAGGTCATCCCCACACTGGAGCTGGTGCTCTTACTCGTTGAGCCACCTGGCCCCCCCTTGGCCCCTTTAATTTAAAAAAAAAAATCAGACTTGGGGGGGAAAGACCCTCAGGGTTGCTGGCTGAAAGAGAAACAGTTACTATTTACTTTCACTCTGAGCTAGGAGGGCCCAGAAAATTGCCATTAAGGGGCACTTGGTCAGGGACCTATTGTTGTCCAATCTAGGAGTTCCAAAGTGAAATGAATTTAAGGTTTGGTTTTAAAGAAATCTAGCCAGTAAACCTCAAGTTAACTAGACAGATTTTGGCCATCAAAATTTGCCTTCCTTTGGAGAGGAGAAGGAGAGGGACAGGGCAAGCTCAGACCACTCACAGGCTGTGTTCGTCCATTGTTCTTGGAGAGGACCATGACATCAGGGAAATGATGACATGACTTGCAGTTGACTTTGATTTGAGTGAGGGCTGTGCAAGGTCACCAGCCTCACTTTCTGCTCCAGAGCCATCTGGGTCCAGTGGGTCCATCAGGACAACTGGAAAGACCTTAGCCTAAAAGAACCAGGGTCCCGCATTGCATCCTGGGCCGTCTCTAGTCGTGCCCCCCAAAAGTCCCAATTAACAATGTAATGGGAAGACACTGGATTTGGAGACTGGGGACCTGAGTCCCAGGACTAGCCTCCGTCACCTGCTGTCTGTGTGACTTTGGACAGAGTCGTTTTTTTTTTTTAAGGGGTTAAGTAAGGTTACACAGCCAGTTATTTCTGGGTGTGGTGCTGAATATCTGAGCCCGGATTCGATCCAGGTCATCCCGACACTGGAGCTGGTGCTCTTACTCGCTGAGCCACCTGGCTGCCCCTAAGCAATTGGGGTTAAGTAACTTGCTCAAGGTTACACGGCCAGGTGTTTCTGGGTGGGTGCTAAGTGTCTGAGCCCAGGATTCAATCTCCAGGTCTTTTCAACACTGGAGCCGGTGCTCTTACTCCCTGTACTACCTGGCCGCCCCAGGACAGAGTCATTTTACCTTTCTGAGCCTTAGTTACATTATCTGTAAAATAAGGAGGTTGCCCTCCAAGGCATCTTACTAGCTGTGTGACCCTGAGAAAGTCACTTCACCCTCTTTGCCTCAGTTTCCTCATCTATAAAACGAGCTGTGGAAGAAAATGGCAAACTACTCTAGTATCTTTGCCAAAAAAACCCCAAATAGGGTCATGAAGAGTCAGACACAACTGACTGAAGTCACAACAACGAGGTCCTTTCGGGATCTAACCTGATGATGTCATCAGCCTAAAAGTTCATCCTATTTTTTTTTAAGCCAACAAGTCATGCATGGATGACTTTTTATCCTAGATAAAAATGTCATTCCAACAAAGACTTGAATGTACCTTGTTAGGGTTCTCTTGTGTACTTGAGCCTTTAGCTCGCTCTAAAATCCCTACTTAGAGATTTTTGGAAAGCTCTAGCTCCTACCAGCTTGGATTATTTCTTATTCAGCTTACTCTTAGCTATGATTATGAAACATAATTCTTTTGTGCCACACTTGTATGTGTGATTGCGTTTTCCTGGAGGGATTATTATTCGGCAGAATTACTAGCAAGACAAAGAAGGGAGTGTGAAGCCAATATTTCGTTATTTTGAGCAGAGACCCAATTTGTGGCCCATTAATGTTGCCTTGCTCTGTGGGATGACATCTTTGCTTTGATTTGGTTCTCTTTAATCTGCTATTCCCCACAACCTGGCATGAACACTGATCTTTTAAATTTTAACAGGAAGGGAAGTCTGTATTGTTCATTTACCCCCTGGTGAGAGTACAAAGGTTTTTCCTGGTGTCACCAAAGGGTTCTTTTCTCCAAGCTATATCACAGATCTTCCTGATTAGAGAGGCTGCATCATGTACCATTCATGATCCCATCTCAGGTGAATCTCAGGATACCAGAGAGGGTCCTGCAAACTCCCTTTTCTCTGTTCTCCTCCCATTGTTTAAAATCTCCTTCAACTAAAAGAGGAAGCAAACTGTTAGGGGAGCCCTGTTTGTAAAGGATGAATTTGGTGTTGATCCATAAAGAATTAAGAAGTACTTCACAGAAGTATTAAATTAACCTGCAGTCGTGAGCATACCTCTACAAATGTCTATTTCAAGGTCAATAGTGGTAGCTTAAGCAGCTAGGTATAGTGGATACAGTGCAGGGCCTGAAGCCAGGAAGACTCAGGAAAATCTGAGTTAAAATCCGGCCTTAGACATTCACTAGCAGTGTGATCCCAAGCAAGTCAATTAATGCTGTTTACCTCAGTTTCCTCGTTTGTAAAATAAGTAGGAAAAGGAAATAGCGAATCACCCTAGTATCTTTGCCAAGAAAACCCAAAATGGGTCACAAAGAGTCAGAAACGATCGAAAACGACTGATCAAAAGCGACTTGGTCTATTTTTGCATTTCTTTGTATACTTGGTGTTTAGCATTTGTTCCTGGCAACATATTGGGGGGTTTAAAAATCCTTTTGTACCAGCTGTGTGACCTTGGGCAAGGCACTTAACCCCAAGTGCCCTGCATTCCCCCCTCCAAAGAAAAAAAAAGGAAAAAAATCCTTGTTGACTTGATTTCTGTGACACTAGCCAGTCTATGAATTAAATCTATGGTAGGGAAAGTTAAATTAAAAACCACAGTAGGAACTAGAGCAGGGTTATTCTTTACTTTTTTCTCCCAGTCTTGCTTTTAAGCTCTCTCATAAGGAAATCTGGCGTATTTCAGATCTAATCTCACTGAATTTTCATTATGGAGTAGAAAAGGTATTGAATTAGGAATAAAAAGCCAGGATTCCAGTGCTGGCTCTCTCACTTGTTATTTTCATCACTGTGGGGAAGTGACGCCAGGTCTTTTGGACTCAGTTTCCTAGTTCTTCATTTATAGTTTTAATTGTTATATTATTACCATGTATACAGTATTTTAAGATTTAAAATTTATGTTGCTTTCTTTGAAGCCTTTCATGAGGTAGGTAGTGCAAGCATTATTATCTGCTTTTTACAGAGGAGGAAACTGAGACTCAGAGAGGTCACATAGCTAGTGTCAGGGACAAGACATATGTGCAGGCCATCTAGTACCAAGGCCAGTGACTCTCTGTGACATACTGCCCCTAATCTGTAACGTTAGATGGTTGGCTTTAAATGATCTTTAATCCCTTTCTTGGCCTTTCTAAAAGTCTGTGATTCATTCCTATGAACCACAAACAGAAAAAGCGGGAAAAAAAAAAGGTAATTGCTTTTTTCAAAAAATTTTTATAAATAGACTTTATTTTAGCATTCTTTTTAAAAAATTGATTTAAATTGAATTTTTAATTTTGAGTTCCTCTTCAAACTAGTCCTACCCCCATGCACTGAGAAGGCAAGTAAATAGGATATCAATTATACATGTGAAGTCATGCAAAATATTTACATATTAAAAGCAAGTACTCTCATTCCCATTTTATAGATGGGGAAATTGAAGGTGGTATTAGCATTGCCACGGAATAGAATTTTAGGCCACTTTTTTTTTTGGTCTTTAATGATTTGTTCATTTACTTTTATTTTACAAGATTCAGTTCCACAATTCCTTGAATTTCAAATTTTTTCCCTCTCCTTCCCTTCCCCCCCTCCCATGGTGGCATACAATCAAGTATAGGATCTGCAAATACTTTCACATTAAACATTAGTCAGATTTTAAAGAAGGATTGTATCAGATGGAATGAACAATGGGAAAGAGGAAGCAAAACCAAGTAAGAAAAAGAAAAAGAGCAGATAGTTTGCTTCCATCTGGATTCAAACTCTCTTCTTTCTACCACTTTCTCTGGATGTAGACATCTCTCTCCATCATGAGTCTTTTGGGGTTGACTTATAGCCCTGCATTTCTGAGAAGAGTTCAGTCTATCAAAGTTGGTTGTCACACATATGTTGTGTCTCTAATTGTGTACAAATTTCTCCTGGTTCTCCTCTTCTCACTCAGCATTAGTTCGTATAAGCCTCTCCATCTGCTCCTCGTTTCTTATAGCACAATAGTATTCCATTACATTCATATACCACAACTTGTTCAGCCATTTCCCAGTTGATGGGCACCCCCTTAATTTCCAATTCTTTGCCACCACAAAAAGAGCTGCTATAAATATTTTTGTATATATGGGTCTTCCTCCCACTTCTATGATCTCTTTGGGATAGAACCCTAGAAGTGGTATTGCTGAGTCAAAGGGTATGAAACTATTTATAGCCCTCTGGGCATAATTCCAGATTACTCTCCAGAATGGTTGAATCAGTTCACAACTCCATCAGCAATGCGTTAGTGTTCCAATTTTTCCACATCCTCTCCAGCATTTGTCATTTTTCTGTTTTGTCATCTTAGCCAATCTGACTGGTGAGATGTGGTACCTCAGAGTTGTTTTGATTTGCATTTCTCTAATCAATAGTGATTTAGAGCATTTTTTCATATGCTTATAGATATCTTTAATTTCTTCCTCTGAAAACTGTCTAGGCTACTTGTAGAACATTGCCTCCTTGTGGGAACTTTCTGTTTTAAGCAGCTGAATGATTTAAGCCTCCATGACTAAACTCCCCAGACTATAAAGCTGATCCCCATAACTATGTCCTAGGCACACTCCCTCATAAACGGAAGGAGCCCAGCAGCTGGTTCTGAAGGCAGACCTTTGTATACAGCTTCCCCCATTTAGGGATTTCTTGGAGAAAGATCTGAGTGCATTGTAAATACGGTTGCTAGGACCTCAAAATGAAAATTTGCTCCCCTTGTCAAGTGGTATGTTCTCAGCCTAGTCTTATATCTGATAATGATGATGATGATAGCTGACAGTTATATGGGCAGCTAGGTGGCACAGTGCTGGGCCTGGAGTCAGGAAGACTCATCTTCCTGAGTTCAAATTTGGCCTCAGAAATTTACTAGCCGTGACCCTGAGCAAGTCACTTAACCTCTGTTTGCCTCAGTTTCCTCATCTGTAAAATGAGTTCAAGAAGGAAGTGGAAACCACTCTAACACCTCTGCCAAAAATACTCCAGATGGGGTTATGAAGAGTCGGACATGACTGAGCAACAGTGACAATAACAAATGGTGGACTATAGACCCCTGGATGTGGAGACAGAAACAACAGTCTTTACTCTCTAGTAGCTTACTTTCTCCATTGAGCCTGGTACCATACATTTGGTTTCCGTATTACTCTCCAGGCAAATTGAACCATTTGATATCTGCCACGTAGCTCCTTTCTGTTTTCCTTTCTTTGCTCTTCATTCTTCTTGTGCCTGGAGTATCCTTTCCCACTCAAGACCCTTCGATTTGAACTCTTCTCACCATTTGTATTCTTACCAATCTTTTAAAGTCCAGCTCAAATGTTGTTCACTCCTTTGTGAAGCCTTTTTCCATCTATCAGTTGGTCATGACCTTTTCTCTTCTCTAATGTGATTATTGTGTATTAGTTATGTCAGAGTCAACATGGTATACAACATGGAGAGGGATCCAGCCTCGTCAGAGTCAGGAAGAAGACTTTGGTTCAAGTTCCATCTGTGATATGTAGTGTCTGGGTAACCTTGGGCAAATTGCTTAACATCTCTTGCCTCAAGGTAACTCTCTAAAACCAGCTACCAATTTATATTGTCAGAAGTAAAGGGGAAAAACCAGATTTGGAGAGTACCTGGGTTTAAATCTTAGCTTTGCCACTTAATGCCAATGTGACCTTGAACAAATCATTTAACTTTTCTGAAGCTCAGATTCTCATCTGGAAAGTGAATTCCAATCCAGTTCCAAATTTTTGTTCTTGCATGTTCTCAATGAGAGTTCCTACGTTAATGAACTTGAAGGCCCAAATCCCACTCCCATGGTTATCTGTATGTCATATTATCCTCTAAGCTCCAAATCGATGTGGGAATGTTTCTTATCTAAAATTTTTATTTCCCCCAATATCTAACATGGTGTCATGCACACAGTAGTTGCTAAACATTGCTTGAATTTAATTCAATAATTATAATGATGTTGGAAAACAAAAGTGTAGATAGAAGTTGTTTCTGTGAAATCAGAATAATAATAAGAGAATAAAAATAAGAGAAATCCAAAAAATTGTAAGAGAACTAACTGCCTTGAAGAATGCTGGTTTCATTAATAAAACATTTTTTCTCCTTTCCCCATCCAGTGGATTTTTGGGATTCTTTTTGATGTTAAGTTCAGTGAAGCTAAAAAATAACGTGGCTCCAGCACAGCATACAGCCTGGATTTTTTTTGCGAAGGTAAGAGAGGGGTAGGGTGGAAATGTCTAATTGATGACGCAGTGCCTGGCCCATAGCAAGTACTTATTAATGCTTGCTGAGATTAGCCACCTCAGGGACTTCTAGGTCTTCATGTTGTCCAATGGTCTGGTCTTCCTGGGAGTGTATAAAAATAAAGAGATAATGTCAACTCACTGTCCATGAACCCAGCCCTGCAGTTCTGATTCATATAGAACTCAAAAGTGTTTGACCTATCTTTTATTATCATTAGATAAAGAACCCTTATTCCATTGCAGGGAGGTATGCCAAGGACAAGTATTATTTTTACTTTCTATGGTAGGATTATAAAGGAAGCACCAATCTTACCTAATCTCATTAACTGGACTCAAAAAGTCTCTGGTAACTGGAGAAGGACAAGGTTATAGAACATTAAAAAACAGCCTGAATGGGGAGCCGAACCAAAGACTTTAGATTAATGGTACGAAGGGACTATAAAAACTATTTCCAAAGTCCATAGTTAAAGAGTCTAGATAAAGAGAGGTGGGTAGTTTAAGAAGAAAGAAAAGTATCATGTAGGAAAAAGAGCACTGGTTATAGAGTCAAGAGACCCGAATTTGAAGTCCAGCCCTACCTACTACTTTTATGATCTTGGGTACATCACTTAACCTCTGGGCTTCAGGCTCCTAATTTTTATAATGAAAGGGTTGGACCAGATTTTCCTTAAGGTGCATTCCAGCTCTAAATCATATGTAATTCAATTGTTTTTTTAGTCATGTCCAACTCTTCATGGCCCCATTTGGGGTTTTCTTGACAAAAACCATGGAGCAGTTTGCCATTTCCAGCTCATTTTTTACAGATAAGGAAACTGAGGCAAACAGAGTTAAGTGACTTGCCCAGAGTTACACAGATAGTTAAGTGTCTGAGACCAGATTTGAATTCAGAAAGATGAATCTTCTTGACTCCAGACCTGGCACTCTATCCAGTGTGCTATCTAGGTGTCCTAAATCATATACAAAAAGGAAATACCATGTCACACAAAGTAGAGAGAACATCTTTGGAATTTACTTCCTCAATCCAAGATTGTTACATTTTTCCCCCTGAAGAATATGTTGTTCCTCTTTTCTTTGTTCCTTTTGAAAGGAAACTCCACAGGATATTTTTGGGTCAAGTTCACCTTTTAATGATGTCGCTCCAGCAACAACGCAGGGCAAAGTCATAGTAATTAAATCTTATGTTTCAGGATTAGGAAGGACAGCTTTTCTTATACATGAAGCTTTGTTTAGCAAGACAAATACTCTAAGAGTCTCTTCTCCCTTGTTAAATCCTGGAATGGAATTCCTGAAGGAATTCTGAGAGTTTCTTCTCCATAACTAATTACACATAGTGAAGATTTTTAATTGGCTGGATTGTTTGGGTTGTGATTCTTCCTGGGAAAAGGGGGATGGTCTAGGGCTAGGGAAACAATTAAGCCATTCCCCAACTTTAGTATTTTATGAATTTTGCTTTTATGCTACATCAAAGTAAAGAAGAACTAAGAAACCTCTTGATGACGGTGAAAAAGGAAAGTGTAAAAGCTGGCTTGAAGCTTAACATCAAAAAAACCCCCCAAAAAACACAAGATCATGGCAACTGGTCCCATCACTTACTGGCAAATATGGGGAGAAGAAATGGGAGCAGTGTCAGATTTTATATTCTTGGGCTCATAGATCACTGCAGACGGCAGCTGTGGCCATGAAATTAAAAGACACTTGCTCCTTGGAAGGGAAGCTCTGGGAAATTTAGATAGCATACTAAAAAGTAGAGACGTCACTTGGCCAACAAAAGTCTGTATAGTCGAAGTTATGGTTTTTCCAGTAGGAATGTGTGGCTGTGAGAGTTGGACTGTGAGGAAAGCTGAGTGCTGCAGAGTTGACCCTTTTGAATTGTGATGCTGGAGAAGACTTTCAAGAGTGCCTTGGGCAGCAAGGAGATCAAATCAGTCAGTAGTTAAAGAAATTAATTCAGACTATTCATTGGAAGGTGAATGATCAACATCATGAAAAATTTTAAAACTCTAATCAATTCAATTTCCAGTAAAGTGACCTACTCATTGGCCATGTCTAAACATGTATGTTAATTTATACCTTGAGAATTATATATCTTTGTTAGTCAATGTGAATCATTCTTCATCATTGGTTCTCTGGATGCTTTACTGGAAATTGAATTGATTAGAGTTTTAAAATTTTTCATTTTTTTATAATGTAGTTATTGTATTAATTACTCTGCATCAGTTTATAGAAGTCTTTCTGAGTTCCTCTGAATCCATTCTCTTTATCATTTCTTATGGCACAGTAATATTCAGTTATTTTCGTATGTCATAATTTGTCTACCCATTCCTCATTTGATAGGTACCAACTTTGCTTGTGGTATAGCTGGGTGATGATGTTGACCACTCTTTCCTCCTAAATGCTCTTTCTAGGTACAATAGGTATAATCTTTCTAGATAAAACTCTCTGGATTGTTGTGACACTACTCTCTTTGATCTTTTCCTATCTCTGTGACTATTTCTTAATTTTCTTTTGATGTGTCTTCATCCCTTTCATGTCTCCTAACTATGTATATACCTAAAGGCTCTGTCCTTGGTTTTCCTCTATTCTTTTTGTAAACTTTCTTGATTACCTAATCAACTCCTGTGGGTTTAATGATTGTGTCTATGTGGATGATTACCAGATGGATATAGCCAGCTCAGGTCTGTCTTCTGAGCTCCAGCCTCTGATCATGAACTATACTTTAGACAATATAAATATATATTTAGTAAAATATTTTATATTTAGGTATCTTAACTCAACATATCAAAAACAGACCTAATTACCTTCCCCATACCCTATAAAAACTTGTCCTCTTCCAAATTTTCTAATTACTGTCAAGGGTACCATTGTCCTTCCAAGCACTCAGATTTACAGCCTAAGTGTCATCCTCAATTCTTCACTCTTACCCAGCTTTCTTTTTTCTTTTAAAAATTTTTCCAGAATTTATTCATTTTTAGTTTTCAGCATTCATTTCCACAAGATTTTAAGTTCCAAATTTTCTCCCCATCTCTCCCCTACTCCCTCACCCCAAGATGGCAAGCATACTGATTATCCCTTCCCCCAATCTTCCCTCTCTTATATCCTTCCTATACCTCCCCTTCCTTCCTTTTCCCCCTTCCCCCTTACTTTCTTGTAGGGCAAGATGGATTTCTATACCCCATTGCCTGTATATCTTATTTCCCGGTTGCATGTAACAACAATTTTTAACATTTGTTTTTAAAACTTTGAGTTCCCGATTTTCTCCCTTCTTCCCTCCCGACCCTCTTTTTTTTTTTTTTTAAAGTAACTTGCCCAAGGTTACACGGCTAGTTTTTTTTGTGTGGGTGTTAAGTGTCTGAGGCTAGATCTGAACCTAGGTCCTCCTGACTCCAGGGCCGGCACTGCTTCACCTAGCCGCCCCACCACCCTCTTTTTTTTAAAAATAAATTTATTTATTTATTTGTAGTTTTCAATATTTGCTTCCATAACATTTTGAGTTCAAATTTTCTCCCCATTTTTTTCCTCCCCCTAACCCAAGAATGCTTATAATATGATATAGGCTCTACATATACATTCATATTGAACCTATTTTCACATTAGTCATATTGTAAAGAAGAATTAGAACCAATGGGAGAAACCACAAGAAGGAAGAAACAAAAAAAGAGAGAAAGAGCAAATAATACTTTGATCTGCATTTAGACTCCATAGTCCTTTTCTGGATGTGGAAGTATTTTCATCATGAGTCGTTTGGAGTTGTCTTAGATATTTAACATTGCTAGGAAGAGATAAGTCTGTCAAAGTTAGTCATGGCACAGTGTGGCTGTTACTGTGTACAGTGTTCTCTTGTTCTGCTCACTTCACTCATCATCAGTTCATATAAATCTTTCCAAGTTTTTTTGAAGTTCACCTGTTCCTCATTTCTTATAGCACAATAGCCTTCCATTACATTCATATACCACAAACTTGTTCAGCTATTCCCCAACTGATGGGCATCCCCTCAATTTCCAGTTCTTGGCCACCACAAAAAGAGCTGCTATAAATATTTTTGTGCATGTGTCACATACTTTTCCTTAAACTCTATACTGACTGCTTCCCTGTTGCTTACAAACATGCCTATGACTCCCCCATCCTCAAAAAGCCTCATTTGATCCTTCCATCCCTTCTGTCATTCTCTATCTCTTCTGCCCTTTGTGAATAAGCTCCTTGGGTCCTCCATCTATATATAATAGATGTCCAACACAATGCCTCCACTTCCTCTCTCACTTTCTTCTTAACTCCCTATGACATGGTTTCCCTTCTTATCATTCAACCCAAATCACTCTCTCCAAAGTTACAAGTGAACTCTTAGTTGCCATATCCAATGACCTTTCCTCATTTCTCATTCTCCTTGATCTCCCTTCAGCTTTTGCCACTGATACTCTCTTCTCTCTAGGTTTTTGGGGCTCCCCCCCATTTTGGTTCCAGCTGTCTCATCACTCCTTTGCAGTCTTTTTTGCTGTATCTTAATCCAGGTCACTTACTATGGGTGTCCCATAGGGACACCTAGGCTCCTTTCCTTTTTTATGTTATTTCACTTGGTGATCTCATTAACTCGCATGGACCTAATTATCTTCTTTATGCTGCTGATTCTCAAGTCTGTTTGTTTAGCCCTGACTTCTCCACTGACCTCCAGTCTTACATCTCCGACTGACTTTCAGTTATCTCAAACTGGATGTCCTGTAGACAGACATCTTCAATTCAACATGTCCAAAATTGAACTCGTGTTTCTCTTCCAAATTTTCACCCCTTCCAAATTACTCTTGAGGGTACTACCAACCTCTCCGTACCCCTATACTCAAACCTTGGTGTCATCCTGACTCTTTAGTATCTCTCATCTTCCCTCCCCCTTATCTAGTCCATTGCCAACATCTATTTTGCAGTGGCTTTTGAATATACCCCCTTCTTTCTTCTGATACTCCCACCATGCCCTAATCATTTCACACTTGGACTACTGAAATAACTTGCTGGCTGTTTTGTCTGCTACAATTCCCTCCCTGACCCATCCATCCTCCATTTAGCCCCTAAAGTAATTTTCCTAAAGCACTGATGTAACTATGTCACCTCCTGCTAAATAAACTCAGGTGGCTCTGTCACTTGGAGAATGAAATATAGAACCCTCTGGAGTTCAAAGCCTTTCATAACCAAGCCACATTCTTCGGTCCAGTGACACCACCCTCCTGCTGGTTCCACATACAAGGTACTCCATCTCCCGGCTCTGGGCATTTTCTCTGACTGTCTCCCATGCCTGGAAGGCTCTCCCTGCCCATCTCTGCCTCCTGGCTTCCCTCAAATTCCAGTGACAAGCTCATCTTCTATGGCCAGTCTTTCCTAATCCCTCTTAATTCTAATGCCTTTCTTCTGTTTTTGTTGTTTAGTCATCTCCAACTCTTTGTGACTTCATTTGGGTTTTTCTTGGCAAAGATACTGGAAGCGTTTGCCATTTCCTTCTCCAGCCCATTTTATAGATGAGGAAACTGAGTCAAACAGAATTAAGTGACTTGCCCAGGATCACACAGCTAGTAAGTGTCTGATGAATCTTCCTGACTTCAGGCCCTCTATCCACCCCACTATCTAGCTACCCTACTCCTTTCCCCTTTAGTCTATATATAGTTTATTTCTCCCATTAGATTATAAGCTTCTTGAGGGTAGGGAATGTCTTTTGCTCCCTTTTGTACCCCCAGCATTTAGCACAGTGCCTGGCCTATAGTAGGTATCACAATAGTATGTGGATAAGGATGGGGGTGGGTCCAGGATGGCATTAATATATGGAACTCCCCAGTGAGGAAACTCTCTCTCCCAGTACAAGTTCAGCACCTTCTTGCCAACTTAAAAGCCTGAGAGAATTTCCTATATAATTTATAATTAAGTAAATATGCATACATAGGGGAACATATGCAAACAATTTTTACCGATGCAGTGTGTGATCAAAACAGCTTTCCTCTGTTCTAGAGAATAGGCTTTCCCCTCGTCTGAAGCTTGCAAACAAATGTCACTCTTACAGCTGTTTCAGCCCCCAAGGAATAATGAGAGCTAGCATTTATTTAGTCCAGTGGTGGGGGAGCTGGGGCCTCTAGGCCACATGTGGCCCACTAGGTCCTCAAGTTTGGCCCTTTGACTGAATCCAGACTTCACAGAACAAATGCTTTTATTAAAGAGTAGTCCTTTAAGGTTTTCAAAGTGCTTAAACCTGTGTTATTTCATTTGATCATCGCCACAACTCTTGGAGACAGATGCTACTATTATCCCTACTTTATAGATGAGGAAACTGAGGCTCATAGAGGTGACTTACCCAGGGTGACAGAGCTAGTAAATGTCAGAGGAAAGATTTGAACTGACTCTAAGCCCAAAACTCCATTCACTGTGCCACATAGCTGTCCATCACTCTGAGTCTCAGTTCCCTCATCTATAAAATATGGAGGTTCCCCACCCCTGGGATGATCTCTATGGTCACTTCCAGATTCAAGTTCAGTCCTCCTGTGACCTGTCAGTCCCAGGCTGCTTTGGGTCAAAAAAGGGGCTGATGTACCACTGTGTATAATTATTCTCCTTTCTTAAGAAACTCTCTAAGAGAATCAGTTAGGATGTTTACACACTTACTTATTTTCTTCCTATCCAGCCCTAGAAGCTGATTTCAGATGCAGGCACATGCCAGTCCGGGAAATACAATTGTAGATCTCTGCAGTCTTAGGATAACATTATAAAGGGTTTGATTTCCCTCTTATTTGTAAGGTTAATCCTAGAGACAGAAAGAATGGAGGGAGGCTTAAGATCAAAATAACAGAATGTATAGAAGAAACATGACAAATGAGGGAAATATGGTCCAAGTTAGAGAGGTTATTATGCTCTGGTGGGGCTCTCCAGCTGATTTAAATTCTCACATGAGCATTTTTCCTGTATTGAGTAGTGCCTGGTGTCATCGGCCTAAACGTCAGACTGAGTGGAGTTCTCAGCAGCAGGCGGAAAGCAGCAGCAGCTGAGGCCAGAGTGTGTTTGTGTTGAGAGAGAGCCAAAGGAGGAGAGTGAGCAGTCTTCAGGCAGGCAGCAACCTGGGCCCTGGGGGAAGTTCAGAGAATCCAGAATATGTTTTCCATTTGGTTGCTTTGTATCTATGTAACTAATGAGCAAATGCTGTGCAGGCTGCCGTCATCTTGTGCCTTGTGAGGCAGCAACAGGCTGCATCTGAACCAGCATCTGAAGTTTGGGAGCCATTGGAGCTTTATCCTTCCTTCGGCAGTTTGCAGAATGTGTTTCTTGACTTTTTTTTTTTAAGTTTTTGTTTGGTTGTTTTTTTTTCTTTGGAGAGGAAAAGGAGTTGTTAGAACCTCACCTGTAATGTTTTATTCAATTCCCAATTTGCCTGAAGTAGCTCTTCCGCTGAAGGAGATTTTAAGATTCATTGAATTCTTGATATTGTTGACAGTTGTGGTGTTTGAAATATTTTATTTCTATGGACAAGCTCCTTCCCTGACAATCTGTCTTTGTTCAGATAGCATCAGTCCGTGAGTATTTGCCAAGCTCTCCAAATGCCCAGCTGCTGAGGGTATTTCAGAAGTTTATTAGTAATAGGAAAAGTTAGCATGTATATGACACTCAAAGTATTTTACAGATATTTTTTCATTTTATAAGATGTGGTGCCTGCTTTTTTGGAAGAAAGGTAAAAGGAAGGAAAAAAACATTTTATTAAACTCTTACTATATGCCTGGCGCTGTGCTAGGCACATTAAAAAGATTATCTCATTTAATTCCCACAATAACCCTGGGAGGTAGGCGCTGTTATTATCACCACTTTACAGATGAGGAAACTGAGGCAGCCAGAGGTGAAGTGTAGGGTTATCTTGTTGGGGTGGGGGGGTTCCATGATGTGTTGTGGTGGAACCATCTCAAAGAATTCGATCAGACCAACTCTAATCCAAGTATAGGCATTTATTGAGATATTTATTGACATATAAATATAGGCATTTATTGAGACATGAGATGCCTCTCATGAAACAGGTTAAGTTCCAAGAGGAACCAGCAACTTCAGAGAAAGCAAGATGAATTTTTATAGGGTAAAGATACAATTACATGGGGCAGCTAGGTGATGCAGTGAATAGAGCACCGGCCCTGGAGTCAGGAGGACCCGAGTTCAAATCCAGCTTCATACACAACCCCCCAAAAACTAGCCATGTGACCATGGGCAAGTCACTTAACCCTAATTGCCCTACCTTACGCCCTCCAAAAAGCAAAAAAAAAAAGATACAATTACATAATAGAAATATGAATATTAAAAAGGCAGGAGGAGTTTTTTAAGGGATTAAGTAATGGAGGAAGGGTCCCATCTATGGTTGGGTGATTAAACAGTCTGGTCATATTGCCCTAGTTAGATATTTAGATATCTAACTAGTTAGATATTGTGGTCCTGTCTTGGGCTAGATGAATGATATGGTTGTGATTGAGTATAAGAACACCTCTGTTTCTGTGGGAATTGGTCTGGGGGCAGTGACTAGGTAGAGGCAGTAGTTGGGTTCCCATCACATGGACACACCTACTGTTTCTATGGGAACTAAGAGTTCAGGGACACAGCTGTTGTTCCAGTGCACGGTGAGGCATATATGAAAAAGTTAGGACATTGACAAGGGGGCTAGGTAGGTATAGTGGGCCTGCTGTTGAGTGGGGCCAGGCCTAATGAAGTTAGAATATTGGGACTGAGGGCAGCTTTATTAGGATTTCATCAATATGGCAGGGGAGTTAGGTGGTATAATTAGATAGAGCAGTGAACTTGGAGTCAAGAAGACCTGAGTTCAAGTCCAGCCTCAGACACTTACTAGATGTGTAACCCTAGGCAGGTCACTTAACTTCTTTCTGCCTCAGTACTCACAACTATTAAATGGGATAATAATAGCACCTAATTCCCAGGATTGTTGTATTAAATGAGATAATATTTATAAAAAGTAAAATGCACTTAACATAGTACCTGGTAGATAGTAGGTGTCACGTAACTGCTATTCTTTCCCCCTTCCCCTTTGATTGTGGGCCTATATATTTTGTGTTTTAGAATACTGCTTTTTGCAAGTCACTTAACCCTGTTTGCTTCAGTTTCCTCATCTGTAAAATGAGCTGAAGAAGGAAATGGCAAACCACTCCAGTATCTTTGCCAAGAAGACCCCAAATAGGGTCGTTACATGACTGAACAACAACAGTTAATTTTACTATTGTGTCTATGAACTGATACAAAGCAAACTGAGCAGAACCAGATCATTGTACACAGTAACAATATTGTGATGACAATACATAATCAACTAGGAAAGTCTTAACTGCTCTGATCAGTACAACGATACAAGACAATTCTGAAGGACTCACAGAAAATACTGTTCACCTCCAGAGAGCCAATTGATGAATTCTGAGTGCAAATTGAAGTATAATTTTCTCACCTTCTTTATTTTTCTTGCTTTATTTGTGATATGGATAATGTGGAAAATATGTTTGTTGTAGCAACCGTGTTAGCACACAGGGTAGGCTGTTAGCACAGGGTCTTTGATCGGCAATAGTCCAAGCGTGAGGTGATGAAAGCCTGCACTAAAGTGGTGGCAAGTCATTTAACTTCTATCTGCCTCAGTCTCCTCAACTGTAAAATGGGGATAATACCAGCACCTACCTCACAGGGTTGTGATTATTAAATGAGATATTTGTAAAGCACTTGGCACAAGATCTGGCTCGCAGCAGACACTTTATAGATATTTATTCCTTTCCCCTTCCTCATTTCTATCAGTGGTCTTCACATTCAGTCACCTCACTAGATAAGCCAACCCTCTGACTCACTCTAACCACCTCCAGACAGAAACACTCCAGCAAGTCCCCACTGGGTGTCCCAGTTCACCCAAAAACAAGACCAGTTTTGCCGGACCCGAGGTCTTAATCCCAAGGGCTGGTTTGCATGACATCAGTTTATGGGTAGGAGAGTGGTTAATTCACAGTAAATTTGTCAAGATATTTTTTAAAATTCCCTTTTTGTTAAATCTGCTTTTCTGATGTATTCCTCTCAATTTTATGGCATCTGAAAACCTGATCTATGTTTTTATCCAAGTTGCTGATAAAAATATTGAACAGAATAGGGTCTTGGGCAAAACGCCACAGCACTGGGGTCTCTTTCCCTCCAAAAACCTCAACCTCTTCCCCATGACCACTTCTGTTAGTGTTACAACTATAATTCCGATAGCCCTGGCTTCAGACTTTAACATCGCTTTTGCCTCTTCTCTCTGTTTCATTCCCTGCATGCAATCTGTCACAAATTCCCATTATTTCTTTCTTCAAAATGTCTCTCGGATTCATATTTTCTTCTCTATCTCCTTTGTCACCAATTCACTTACGTATGGCAACAGACTCCTGACTGACTTCACTAATTCCAATTCATCTTAAAAACAGTACGGTCTTTCCTAAAACATCACTTTCATTATATGATTCTCTGCTCCAAGGCCTTCAACACCTAAAACAATTTCCTTGTTACCTAAACTTTTTTTTTCTGATTTTCAAGGCCTTCCATAATTTGTTCCCTCCTTATCTGTTCCCCTTTAATAAGTCAATCTCTTCATTGTTCCTGATATACTAATTCCCATCTCTGTAATCTGCTCATGCCCTTTCCCCTTCAGAGAATTCACTTATTAATCCAAAAATATCTATAAAATGTCTAACATATGCTCAAGTACTTAATTCAGTGCTGGGGACACAATGACCAAAAAAAAAAAATTCCCAGTCAAAATGGTCACTTGCCAACCAGCTGCCCTGCTCCTACATACCTACTCCAACAAAAAAAGTCTTATACCAGGCCAAATAATGATCAAGAAATCCAAAGAAAGGGGCGGCTAGGTGGCGCAGTGAGTAAAGCGCCGGCCTTAGAGTCAGGAGGACCTGAGTTCAGTTCCAGCCTCAGACACTTAACACCCACACAAAAAAACTCACCTTGTATCCTTGGGCAAGTCACTTAACCCCAATTACCCAGGCTTCCCCCCTCCAAAAAGCAAAAAAAAAATCATAAACATTTATTAATATTATACTGTGTGCCACGTACCATGCTAAGCCTTTAACATTCTAGATCTTTTTTTTATCCAAATAAATATTGCTGTTATTTTGTCTAGCTCTGTAATATCTTTTTCTATTATATATACCCTGTTGTTTTTCCATTTAGTAAATAGAAGAATTAGGATTTGAAACCAGAGCTTTTGAATATAGAAATTTTTCTATTATATCCTACTGCTTCTAGAGGGATTAAATTTGTTTGGCATGGCTGTGGAGGGAAGAATTAGGAGCAGTGGTTAAAAATTTCATAGAGCCAAATTTCAGCTCCATGTAAGATAGAACTTAGTAATAGTTAGAAATATGTGAAAATAGAATGAATTGCCTTATGTAGTAATGAGTTTTCCATCACTAGAGATGTTCAAATAGAAGCTTGTCAGAGATGTCATAAAGAGAATGAATTTATTTGCTTGGGGAGAGGAACTAGATGACCCAATGACAATAACAATTTTCATTCATTTATCTAGTGTTTTTTAAGATTACAAATTACCTTCCCCACAGTAACTCTGTATAGTATATAGAACAAGTATTATTATTTGAAAATATTTGTAAAATTATTTTGATTACATTAAATTTAAAAGGTTTTGTACAAATAAAAGTAACCAAGAATAGAAGGAAAGCAAAAAATTGGGGGAAAATTTTTATAGACAGTTTCTTGGATAAATGTCTCATATCTCAGGTATATGGAGAAATTTTGTCAAATTTATAAGACTATGAATCATTCCTCAGTTGATAAATAGTCAAAGGATATGAACAGGCAGTTTTTTTGGTTAAGAAATCAAAAGTATCTATTTTCATATAAAAAAGTTGATTTTTGATTAGAGAATTGATTAGAAATAGGCAGATTATTTGCCTTTATTGATGAAAGTCAATTTTAATTAGAGAAAATTGATTATTGATTAGAGAAAGGTATTTTTAATTAGAGAAAATTGATTATTGATTAAAGAAAGGCAAATTAAGACAGCTTTGAGATATCATCTCACACATATCAGATTAGCTAAAATGATAGAAGGGGAAAATGACAAATGTTGGAGGGGGTTGTAGCAGCAACCGCACTGGTGTACCCAGGATAGCTTCTAGCACAGGTTCTTAGATCTGCTTTATTAGGAAAGCTAACTGTTATAAGGGGTCAACAATCTTTTTAATTACATTCACTAGTTCAAGGGAAAAGTCAGCACACTGAACTTCAAAGAAAATACAAACAGAGAAAATACAGGGAGAGAAATAAAGACCAACAGACAGGGCTCTGACTGCCTGAATTAACTATACACTTTACATCTATCTCTAGATCAAGAGAGCTTTTACATCTGAGTAGTTGGGGAGCTCTGAATATATGACCACTCATAATCTCACCAGGAAATCAAAAGATCCTTCTCCTAAGTAAGCTCCCAAAGCAAAATACCAACTCAGAGTATATATACACTTCTCAGAGCCAGAAGGCATCACAACCCTGGTGACTCAGTGCCTAATTAGAAATTAGCAAAAGGTATGAAAGCTTTCCTACAAGTAAGCCTCCCCTAAGCAAGTTTCCCTTAATGGGTGCCATGTGAGACCTATTAACAGGTGGGGAAGATCTTAAACCCCATTAACATTCCAGAGATGTGGAAAAATTTGGACACTAATATACTGTTGGTGGAACAGTGAACTGATCGAACCATTTTGGAGATCAATCTGGAATTATTCCCAAAGAATTATAAAACTCAGCAATACCACTATTAGGTCTGTTTCCCAAGGTGATCAGGGAAAAAGGAAAAGAACCTATATTCTAAAATATTTTTAGCAGCTCTCTTTGTAATGGCAAAGAACTAGAAATTGAAGGGATGACCATCAATTGGGGAATGGCTAAACAAGTTATGGTATATGATTGTGATGGAATACTATTGTGCTGTAAGAAATGATGAGCTCGATGATTTTAGAAAAACATGGAAAGACTTGTATGAAATAATGAATAGTGATATGAGCAGAACCAAGAGAATGTTGCATATAGTAATGGCAACATTGTTCAAAGAATAACTGTGAATGACTAAGTTATTCTGAGTATTATAAATATTCAAATCAACTACAGAGGACCTATGAAGGAAGATGCTATCCATATCCAGAGAAAGAATTGGTAAATAGAAGTGTGCATAGTATGGTTTTACATATAGATATGTATATACATCTGTCTGCCTCTTTCTGTCTGTCTGTCTCTGGAGTTGGGAGGGAGGGAGACAGTTCAGAACTTAAAATATAACGAAAATAAATAAATTTTAAAAAATGTCTGTAAAATGAAAAAAACTGAAGCCTGTTGGGGTTAGTGGCCTGCCCAGAATTATGCAATTAGTAACTATCAGAGCTAGGATTCTAATCCAGGTCTTGCTTAACTCTTTTTACCACCTCCCCCTCCTTTTGAACACTGAGATTCTGTATGAACCAAGCCCAATATACAAAAGAAAGCTGTAGTCCTTGGATTTTGACTTAGAGATCGGAGGAAGCATATAGAAATGAAAACTAAGGTAAACTATGGCAAATTATGATAAAAATATGGTAAAAATGAAGATATGAGAAATGGACGATGAATAATATATAAATGAGAAATAAGTAAGCTCCTTGAGGGCAGGGTCAATTTAATTTTTGTCTTAGCAGCTCCTTGCAAATAGAGATTGTTTCATGAGTGCCTAGCATGTCTGGTTCATTTTTATTTTTGTTGTTCAGTCATTTCAGTCATGTCCAACTTCTTGTGACTCCATTTGGGGCTTTTATAGATGAAAAAACTGAGTTAAACAGGATTAAGTGACTTGCCCAGGGTCACATAGCTAGGAGATGTCTGAGGCCAAATTAGAATTCAGGAAGATGAGTCTTCCTTACTGCAAGCCCAGCACTTTTATCCATTGTGCCACCTCTCTACCTGGGGTAAGTATGTAATAGTGATCAAATATGTGCTGATTGATCAGTACCTAGCAACTAGAATGAAGCACATAAGCTTCAGATCTGATCAGGTAACTCTCCTATGTAAGAAACTTCAGTGGCTCCCCACTGACTTTAGGATGAAAAAATAGTAAGCCCTTTGATTGTTATTTAAAGTCCATCACAGTCTGGCTCCAATCTGTTTTTGCATCTTGATTATGATTTACTAACTACCCTTCATACACTTTTTACTCGAACCAAACTGTTAACTGCCCTATTAACTGTTTATTGTATGTGGCATCCCTTCTCCTGTGGTTCTGCCTTTCCATAGGCTGTGCCTTCTTCTAGGGATGCACTCTCTCCTCACCTCCACGTTTTGGGCCTCGTCCTTCAAGAGACTTTTCCCACTTCCCTCAGTTGTTAGTCCACTACCCTCAACCATATCATGCATTTATTATTCCTACATCCTACATTATAGGTTAATCTCTTGTATCCTCTCCAAAAGAATGTAAGATTTTTTTTTGCTTTTTGAAGGGCAGTTGGGGTTAAGTGACTTGCCCAAGGTCACATGGCTAGTTTTTTTGTGTTAAGTGTCTGAGGCCAGATTTGAACTCAGGTCCTCTGACTCCAGGGCTGGTGCTCTATTCACTGCACCACCTAGCCGCCTCAAGAATGTAAGATTTTCAAGGGTAGGGATTATTTTATCTATGTTTCCTCACTTCTGGGCACGTAAATAGGTGTTTAATAAATGTTTGTTAATTGATTCATAGACACTTGGTACATATTAAATTAATGAATAAAGGTGTCAAGATATAGTGGAACCAAAAGGAATCATAATACCAGCTGTGACATATTTAAATGAGAGATCCTCAAGGAATAAAGCAGAACACTTGCAGTGAGCTAGCTAGCAGTGTTTCCGTCATGTACCTTAAATTGACTTAGACAGTTATTAAGCTTCCCTCCAGCTCAAGGATTTGGATTCTGATGAGCTCTGATACTGTTTATTAGATAGAAACTGCTATTTCCAGATTCACTTCTGTTGGGTCCAAGAGACAAAAAGAAGCATCACACATTAGTGATCTGTTAGGGGCAGTGTTCGACATTTTCAGGGATCTGTTTAGCAATACCATTAGAACATCAGTAAGATGGGTCAGAATAAACTGTCTAACTCTGAGTCTTACATTCTATATCCTGCTCTAGCCAAATTGGTCTAAATTCAAAAGTGTTTACCACAAAAATATACTTTAATAATATGTTTGCATTTATTCCACTTCTCCTGGTCTCGATAATAATATGTAATAATCATAAGACTAGCTAGCATTTATATAGTGATTACTATGTGCCAGGCCCTGTACTAAGTGCTTTACAAGTATTATTTAATTGGATCTTCACAATAACCTTGAAAGATAGGTTCTAGTAGTTTTCTCATTTGAAAGATGAGGAAACAGAGGTAAACAGAAGTTAAGTGACTTGTGCAGGGTCATATGGCTAGGAAATAAGTGTCTGAGCCTAGATTCCAGGTCTAGGTCTCTATCTACTGTACGGCCTAGTTGATATACATTTACATATATTTATATATATATGTGTGTGTGTGTGTGTGTATAATATACATATATATACATACTCATACCTACATATATACAATATACTATGTGACCCTGGGCAAGTCACTTAACCCTGTTTGCCTCAGTTTCCTTATCTGTAAAATGAGCTGGAGAAGGAAGTGGCAAATTACTCCAGTATCTTTGCCTAGAAAACCCCATATAGTGTCATGAAGAATCAGACATGACTGAAATGACTGAACAATAACAAAAATATTTCATCATAGTGATATATTATAATTTATGCATGTGTGTATGTATATAGAAAAAGAAAAGCATATACATATGCTTTTCTTTTTCAGTTATATATAATTACAATTTGTGTAACATTTTAATTTTGCTATTACTTTATTCTGTATACCTTTCTGAATTTTTTTATATTCTTCATATTTGACACTTTTAATGGCACAGTCGTATTTCACTGGGGCAGCTAGGTGACACTGGATAAAGTGCCAGGCCTGAGTCAGGAAAAGTCATCTTCATGAGTTCAAATCTGGCCTCAGACACTAGCTGGGTGGCTCTGGGTGTGTCGCTTAACCCTGTTTGTCTGTTTCCTCACCTGAAAAATGAACTGGAGAAGGAAATGGGAAACCACCCCAGTATCTTTGCTAAAAAAGCCCAAAATTCAGTCACAAAGGGTCAGACATGACTAAAATGACTAAACAAAACAAAAATTTCATTATAATGATATATTATAATTTATTTAGCTAGTCCCTTCACATGAGACACAAACTTCCCATAGGTTTACCTCCTGCTTTTTTCTGTTACAAATAACATAATTCTAAACTTTTTTTTGCACAAATAGTTCTTTTTGTTTTTTTCATTATATTATCAGCATATTTCCAGTAATAGCATTATTGGGTCAAGCTGTATAAGTTTTGTCATTCTCATATACAGCCAGATCACTAGCCAAAAGATTATGCAAATTTACAATAATACCATCAGCAATGTGTGACTGTTTACTTTCTTGCAGGCCCACCAGCACTGAATATTTTGTCTTAAATTTGACTGATTTGATGGATGTGAGCTAATACCTCAAGGTTGTCTTAATGTGCATTTCTGTGTGTGTGTGTGTGTGTGTGTGTGTGTGTGTATGTTGTTGTTTTGAAAGAGTGAGCATTTTTTAAGTGCTTATTTGAAATTTATGTTTCCTTGTTGATATCATCTTCAGTTCCCTCTTCATTATGTTTGGACTACCTTTACCAGTCTGAAGATCATTTTCCTTAAAAGAAAATGCAAGTAATTGGGCAGATCTGCCTTCTTCATCATCTCTTTTCTATGAAGAGTTCACAAGAATGGGGCTGCATTTACTTGCTTCTCGTTCCCTTGACAATGCAACTAACAATTCATTTGGAAGACGGCAGGGCCCTTCTTAGACTGGGTTCCATGGATCTCAGGATTCAAAGCTAAGTAATTTGTGAGTTATAGAAGTGAAGAAAGGAGCCTGGACTGAGGAAGAAAATACGATCAAGGAACCTAGTCTTATAATTTCTTTTTATTTTTCAAAATGAAAGCAGACGGACTAGTGGCAACCAAAGAAATACTTGCTTACAGAATTCAAGTTCCACAGCCCAGGAGCTCCTTTTAGTAGCAATTATCTGTAGAAAGCTTTGGATTGAACAGTTTTAACTGAATTGCCTGATGTATTTAGTTCACCCAGTGATCAGGGCCATCCAACAATCTGTTTGATTCCTTTTCTGAGTTGATTGGTTATTTAACTCAATTGACCAAATCAGCTGGGTACTTTGACAGCCATACAAGAGGACCCTCGTTTAGTGTTTACTGACTTTGCATAAAGATGTCTTTCCAAGTTCCATTCCATTCCACTCATCAGACACTTATTAAGCACCCACATGTGGAAGGCCCTCTGCTAGGCTGCATGTGCTCAAGAGTGAGCTCTGAAGAACATAGTTTATTTAGTCACACTTTGGCTAATAAAGAAAGCAATTGATGTACTATTCACAATATTTAAAAAAACCTGTGTAAAGAGTCTTTGATTCAGAACAGCTGTTGCAAATGGGAAAATATAGGTTTAATGGTTTCCATGGATATCTCTGGATGGTTGTTAGGTGGTTTTCAGCACTAATTATACACTGGGATTGCTGGGAGACCTTAAAGCAATCTCCATAACAACATCTCCCTGTATGTTATGACCACCACACTACCCTGCATTCTTATATAAGAGTTTCTTTAAAAAGAAACATACGGGGGAAAATAAAACAGCAAAAAAAAACCCTCTACCTCAAACAAAAGAACCCAAGCAAAGACTGCTCTTACATAAGAGGGATTTTTGAAGCAGTGACAAATTTAGGGGATATTTGGACAAATTGGAAAGCTCCCACCTTAGTTTGCTCCTGCTCAGCGCATGGTATGACTTTGGCAGGAGTAGTTATGAAATGTGGCCTTCCGAATCTTCTTGTTTGGTTGTTTTCTGTTGTGTCCAACTCTTTGTGACCCCATTTGCAAAGATACTGGAATGGTTTGCCATTTCCTTCTCCAGCGCATTTTACATTTGAGGTAACTGAGTCAAACAAGGTTTAAGTGACTTACCCAGGGTGACACATCTAGTAAATGTCTGAGGCCAGAAGATAAGTCCTCTGACTCCAAGCCTGGCACTCTATCCATTGTGCCATCTACTTCCCCTACAAGCTCACTTTATACTTTTTACATAGTCAGCACCTTGGCCTAAGTAAGGAATTAACTTAAGAATTAGTGGCTTAAACCTTACTCTCTTGAATTTAAGCATCTAGCATGTGTAATACTCTTGTTACAATGGCATATTTACATTTTTCTGGACCAAGATATTAAGTTGGGGAAATCGTAGGGCCATGGAATTTAGAGCCAGCAGAGACACTAAAGATCATCCCGTGGAATCTCCTCATTTACTCAGTGGCCCAGGTAGTAACCTTACTTACTCATAGTTGGGTAGGAAGTTAAATAGCGGAGCCAGTATTCATTCCAAAACCAATGCCCTTTTCAACTTAATTTTCTAGGATGGAATACATCATGTCCACTCTTATTTATAAGATGAGTTCTGAAAAGAATTGCTAACAGATGCTCTTGGGACTTAGCATTTGGAATGTCAAAATGTCACAGAGTTCATTGGTGGAAGTTTTGCTATTTTTGTAGGAGTTAAAAAATATTGCTCTGTGGCTTTTTATGATGGAAACAAGTAGATTTAGAATGAACTTAAGACAAAGTCCTTCATTGTCAAGGAGGATGACCTTGAAAAGACCAGGTGGAAGAATCCCTTATGGAATATGGAAGAAGGAGGATATTGCTGGTAACACCTGCATCAAGCTTAAGAATACAATAGGACGTCCCCAATGAGATTAGTCTAATAATCCGAATGGGAAATACCAAATAGTTTAAGAATATCTGTTGACCGTGAATTTGGATGGTTTACTGAGTTAATCTGTCGATACTTGTCTCTTGGTGAGCGTTGTGTATGGACAGGCATCTGAATCCAGGATTGGCTAGGAGAAAGGGAGCAAATTGGATAGCATTTAGAAAACTGCAGAATTTTCAATAATCCCTAACTGTTCCTTGACACAAAAACCCATTTCTTTAGCACCAACATCTAATGATATAATTAATATGTCTGTGTGTCATGGAATGCCCAGTCTTCAAAGCATCAAAACTCAAAGAACATTCATGGTATGTAACATGTGGCCAGTGATAAAGTATTAAAAAAGAGGCACAAGGAGATACATTCTAGGAAGTGTATACCAGAAAAGGGGGTAGCCTGGTCATTTAGTGACAGTAAGAGGTTATAGATGGACAGTCAAAATGCTGCGCAAATACACATGGAATGTTAAAAGATCTGGAGAAAGACTTTTATCTAGCATGTTGGATGAGGTATCTCGATGCAGTGTGTCAAGACCTAGTTATGGAGTTCAGAACACTTAATAGTGTTCAGACTTACTAGTTTCAGACACTTATTAGTTGTGTGACCTTGGGTAAGTCACTTAACCTCTATCTGCTTTGGTTTCCTCATCTATAAAATGAGGATAATAGCATCTACCTCCCAGGGAGGTTGTGAGGGTCAAATGAGATAATATTTGCGCTAAGCGCAGTGCTTGATACACAGTAGGCACTTAATGAATTTTTAAAGAAAAATTTTGCAAGGCAGTCAGGGTTAAGTGATTTACCCAGGGTCACACAGCTAGTAAGTGTCTTATACCTAATTTGAACTCAGGAAGATGAATCTTTCTGACTTAAGGCCTGATACTCTATCTACTGCACCACCTAGGTAGCCCCAATAAATTCTTTTTTTTTTTTCAAAGCAATCGGGGTTAAGTAACTTGCTCAAGGTTACACGGCCAGGTGTTTCTGGGTGGGTGCTAAGTGTCTGAGCCCGGGATTCGATCTCGAGGTCATCCTGACACTGGAGCCGGTGCTCTTACTGGCTGAGCCACTTGGCCGCCCCTAATAAATTCTTATAAGAACAAAGTTTCTATGAAGGATTCATAGGAGATAAGAACAAGAATCACATAGGATGAGAGGTGTGGACAGGCTTTAATCAGAACTTTTAAGAGGACCTACATCAATGAGATTATGGATCCTTTGAAGTACATGGTAAGTCTGCATTCAGTGTCTGGTAACAGTCTACCAAGTGCATTTCCACACCCTGTAGGCACTCAAGTATTTTGTTATATAAATTCCCTTGGCACACATTACTTCTTGGTAAAATTCTAGAATAGAGGTTGGCAAAATACTGCCACAGGCCAAATATTGCTTGCAGCCTGTTATTTGTAAGTCCAGAATGGAAAATGGTTTTGACATTTTAAAATACTGTTAAAGTTTTATTGCATTTAAAGATGTCAGAATCATTCTTAGCTCCAGGTACAAAAGCACGTCTCTCAAGATTTGGCCTTGAAGGCCATAGTTTGCCTAGAACAGTAGAGATGGTCAGGGAACATTTAATAAAAACATCAGCACTAATAAAGACCCAACATTAAGTCTTCCATCATGTCAAACTAACCATTATTTCCTTTTCTGACAAAGTTATAAATCGGACAGATATCATGGCAAAGTAGCTGAAGATCTGGCCTTGAAACCAGGATGACTGTGATTCTGAGAAAGTCATTTAACGTCCAAATTCTTCAGGCCAGTCTCAAAGATTATGAATTGCAGAGAAGGGGCCAATCTATGGTGGTAAAGGGAATTTCCATTCCAGGTAGTTCCTCATATAAATGAAATCACAGGTCTAGTTCCTATACCTATACCTATCTATAAAACTGGTAAATCAAGAGAATGGTATAGCTCTCTATGGGCAGCAAGGTGGCTCGTTGAATAGTGCCAGACCTGGAGGAAGACTAATCTTCCTGAGTTCAAATCTGGCCTCAGACATTTCTTAGCTGTGTGACCCTGGGCAAGTCGCTTAACTCTGTGTCAGTTTCCTCATCTGTAAAATGAGCTAGAAAAGGAGATGGCAAACCACTCCAGTATCTGCCAAGAAAACCCCAAATGGGGTCATGAAGAGTTAGACATGACTGAAATGACTGAACTGTGTTGTTGTTACAACATAGCTCTCTGTAGATAACCAACTTTTCAACAGTGTTTTATAACACATTTCTCATTATTCTTATGGAAAAGATGTAGACTAGAATCTAGATGGTAGTAGATACCGTGTTTCCCCGATAATAAGACACTGTCTAATTATTTTTTTTTGGACAGAAAAACACCAGAGGGCTTATTTTCAGGGGAGGGCTTATTTTAATGAACATTGACAGCAATTTTAATAAACAGGTAAATGTGAACAAAAAAATGTACCTTTATTCAATAAGCAAATCACTGGGGAAGAACAGGATGATGCGCTCACTGCTGCAGCTCTGATTGGATGCAGCTCGGAGCGCGGCGTGCGTTTCAGAGGGGGGAGGGGACGGGGACGGTGTATACAGAGGGTACCGTAATGTAGTGCAGGGGATCTCAATAGGGCTTATTTTCGGGGGAGGGCTTATTTTAGAGGAATCTTACACAGTAAGGGGAGGGCTTATTTTCGGGACAGGTCTTATTATTGGGGAAACACGGTAGATTCAGAACTGGTTGAATAATTCATTATCTCATTGGCCAAGGTCCTCAACGGGGAGCCCCCTTCTTATCTTTAATATTTTATCAATAACTTGAATAAAAGCATTCATGGCATCCAGTTGGCAGATGACACAGATCTAGGAGGCCCAGCTAACACACTGGATGACAGAATAAGGCTCCAAAAAGATCTTGAGGGGCTAGGAAATTGAACTGAATCTATTGGGATGAAATTTGATGCAGATGGATATAAAGTCTTATACTTGGGTTCCAAAAGTGACTTTGCAAGTACAAGATTGGGGGAGGTGTAGATAGATGGCATTTATCTCAGAAAGATCTGGAGGTGTTAGTAGATAGACCATAAGCTCAGTATGAGTCAATGGTGTGTTAATGGCAGCCAAAGAATATATATAACACTATGGAGCTGCTTTAAGAGAGGCATAAATCCATCAATTAGGAGGTCAGGGATCCACCATACTCTTCCCTGGTCAGTCCACTTCTGAAGTGTGTTCAGTTCTGGGAAAAACAGTTTAGGAAGGAAAAGGGATTATATATGTTTTGTTTGGCATCAGAGGAACCAGGAACAATGGGTAGAAATTTTCAAAGAGCCACATTTCAGCTTAATGTAAGAAACAAAATTTCTAACCATTAGAGCTACCTCAAAATGGAATGGGCTGCCTTGGTAGGTTAATGAGTTCTTACTCACTGGAGGTGTTCATACAGAGACTGGATGACCACTGTCTGGTGTGTTGTCCTAGAGAATTTTTTATTTTTTCTGTTAGGGTTAGTCCTGAGGTCTCTTCCAACCCATACAAAAATCCCTTCTATGATTCTGTCATTATTTAATGCAATTAAAATAATCATCTTATGCCTTTAAAAACCTTCCTGGGGCAGGCTTGGGCATTCTCTTTTAGTTTCTATTTGCTTTTTTTTCCCTTCTGTTTTCATTTGGGGGGTCATCACACACTCCCTTTCTGTCTCCAATTACCTATTTATTATACCTTAATTTCTCCTCTCTGGTCTATGTCTGACTTTCTTTCTTAGTTTTCTTTTTTTTTCTTTCTTTGCTTCCTGATTTGCTAGAGATGTTCCCTTTGCCAGGCAGAGATTATGGAGTTTCACATGTGAGGAATAGCAAGAAGGTTGGTTTGTCTAGATGTGTGTGAAGGGAGTGATAGCTTTATCCCCACAATGCTGACCTTAAAGACTGAGCTAAAAGAGAGGCTATATTTGTGTAATATGGGGAACTCGCCATTTTGCCCTGAGACAGGAAAATACTTAATTATGAAAACTGGCAGTAAGTGAGCTCTGCCTGAGCCTGGATAGCTGCAGTTTATTCTTCTTGCCCTCCCCCTGAATCTGGGGTGCTCACCTGGGAGATGGCAGGGGGGAGGGCATGTTTGCAATCTGTTTTCCTGCAGGAAGGGGAATTCCAAGAGCTCCTGGCCTGAGAGATCCAAACAAGACTACAGGCTTTGTTGTGGTGGATCATTTAGGAAGATTTGAGGGAGGCAAATCAGATGAAAACTAGGGGGATGAAAAGCTAAGAAAGAGTGAGATGTAGTTTTCACTATATTTGTATGTAGGACCAAGACCACCATCATTCTATCTGGATATGGATTTCCTTTGTTGTCTATTTCCCAGGTTGTTGCATCATAGGATCTGTTTATTTCTTTTGGTTATGTCCCAGTGCTCTCATAGGCTCCCTGGAGACCCAAAGACCTCCCCTCTGCTTTCCCTACCAGGATCTACCCTTCCTCCTCAGTGTTCCATGCCCCGCAAGATCTGGTCTGCTCCCTACCTCTTAATTCAAAATTAATCCCTTCTGTGTCCCTTCCATTTAGGCCTCCCTTTTTCTCCTGTGGATCATAGGATTTAGAGTTAGAAGAAATCTTAGAGGTATCTGGTTTGGTTCTCTCATTTTACAGATGAGGAAATTGATATATTCTACTGTAGTGCCCAGTTACAACCTTGTTTTAAATTAAAACTCCAAAAGGATTCCATGTTCTTTCGGTGGAACAAGGAACTGAAGAAAGAAGCCTTTCTCGTGGCCTCCTTGTAACACAGAAAATTGAGGGAGAATTGGGGCATTTAGGAGACCTGGAGGAACTCTAAATGTAAATTGAAGTATAATTTTTTTCACTTTGTTTTTTCTTAATTTTTTTCTTTTTGCAGTATGGCTAATATGGAAATATGTTTTGCTTGATTTTACATGTACTATTGATATGTTGCTTGCCTTCTCCATGGGTGGGGGAAGGGGCTATAGGAAGGAAAAGGATTTGTAACTCAGTATTAGAAAAAAAGAAATTCGGAGAGGACACCAGCAAGCTGAGATCTGTGTTTGCTTTATCTGTGGAGGAATGAGGAAGAGGAAGAGTAAAGGTATAGGGCATAAGAGGCCTGTTGTCCTCCTTTTCCCTGCATGTAGACACAGTATGGCCAGTGTGTTCCATTCAGTTTATCTGTACAGTTACATATATGCCTATATACCTTAATTCACTATGTAATTAACCATTTCTGCATGTGTGTGGTAGAAAGTGCTAAGTTTCCCACCAGCAGAGAACACAGAGATGGTGGTGAAAGTCTTCTCTGTATTTCTTCATGTACTACACAACCCCATTTGGGGGTTTCTTGTCAGAGATGCTGGAACGGTTTGCCATTTCTGTCTCCAGTTCATTTTACAGATGAGGAAACTGAGACAAACAGGGTTAAGTGACTTGCCCAGGGTCACATAACTAGTAGGTGTCTGAGGCCAGATTTGAACTCAGGAAGATGAGTCTTCCTGATTCCAAGACCAGTGCCCTATCCACTGTACCACCTAGCTACCCCAAAGCTGCTACTGACCCAGAAATTCTGAGTTAGACTTCTGGAAGAGCAGTTCATTACTATGGCTACCTACTAAGGAGATGTATGGTCAGGTATCAATCAATCAGTTGGTCAATAGGCATTTATGTTCTATAGATATGAAGACAAAAGTGAAACAGTTGATGTCTTCAAGGAGTTTGCAACTTTTTGGAGCAAACTGCACATACATATTATTTTAAAATTATATATATATACATATATTTCTAAACATACATACAAATATATTTATATATATATATTTTAAAGATGATTGGGGGAAAAAAATCAATATGTTCTAAAATGTTTCTTGCTGATTTCTTTGTGGTGGCAAAGAACTGGAAATTGAGGTGATGCCCATCAATTGGGGAATGGCTGAACGAGTTGTGGCATATGATTGTGATGGAATACTTGTGTGCTATAAGAAATGAGGAGCTTAATGATTTTAAAAAAGCATGGAAAGACTTGTATGAAATAATGAAGAGCAAAATAAGCAGAACCAAGAGAACACTGTATACAGTAACAGCAATATTGTTTTAAGAGTGACTTTGAGTGAATAAATTATTTCATCTATTGTAAATACCCAAATTAGGTATAAAAGACATATGAAGAAAGACACTATTTGCATCTAGAGAATGAACTGATAAATAGAAGTATGTATAGAATAATTTTATGTATGTATATGTGTGTGTATATATATATATATACATGTATATGTACATGCAGGCACCCAAGTGTATAAATACATATATATGTGTCTTATGGTAGCCATCTGGTGGGAGGAGGAGGGAAGATAAAAAAAAGAAAAAATTTATGTTATAATTTTGTTGTGTATTTGAAAGGAATAGCAAGTTATGCATAGTATATTTGTAGTTTCATGTATCTTTTTTATTATACTATGTTATGAAAATGCTATTTTGTTCCATAAAATAAAAAAAAATACAAGGACAATAAATATAAGGTATTTTCAAAGGAGAAGCATTGCAATCACTTGGTGGCTGTGGCAGTGGTGAATTAGGAAAAACGTCATTTAGAGGAATTATTTTCTTCAGTGAGCTTTTGAAATTCCTTTTCCATCTGGCCAATTCAGCTTTTTAAGGCATTCTCCTCATTGGCTTTTTGGACCTCTTTTTCCATATGAGTTAGTCTATTTTTTAAGATGTTATTTTCTTCAGTCAGGTTGTTGACTCATTTTTCATGATTTTCTTGCATCATTCTTATTCTCTTCCCAATTTTTCCTCCACTTCTCTTACTTGATTTTCAAAATCCTTCTTGAGCTCCTCCATGGCCTGTGATCAATTCATATTTTTCTTGGAAGCTTTTGGTGTAGGAGTTTTTACTTTGTTGTCTTCTGGTTCCATGGTTTGATCCTTTTTGTCTCTAAAAAAGGATTCTATGGTCTGATTGTGCTTTCTGCTTGCTCATCTTGCCAGCCAGTTACTTGACTTTTGAGCTCTTTGCCACAGTAGAACTCTGCTTCCAGAGTGGAGAGAGCTGTGTCCCAAATTGCTGGGGTTTTCACAGTTGTTGACAGAGCTGTTGTCAGAGCTATGAGGAGGGTGCCCTCTCTACAGCCACCACAAGCTCTGGCACACTGGTGTTCCTCACCCCAGGACCACCACCCAAGACTGTGACCCAGATCCAAGCAGGTCAAAGCAAGAGTCATTATCCTCTGAATGGTTGCTTGGTCCCCCTATGATCTTTGGGCCAGGAGCTCTGGAGGCAGCCATGCAGCAACAGGTGCAGCTGTCCATGCTGCTGCACACTTCTCACCCCAGGGGTAGGGGCTGGAAGTCACCCTTCTCCAACCCAGTTCCAGCAGAGTTCCCTACTGACCTTTTACTTTCTCTTTGGTGTTTATGGGTTGAGAAGTCTGGAAACCGCCACAGCTGTGATTCAGTCTCCTGAAGTCTGCTCTAGCCTGGTCTATGGTGCTGGTCAGGGGCACCCCAGGTCTGGGCCAGTGCAATTCACACGGGACTACGCTCTGCTCCCAGCTTCGTGTGATAGACCCTTTCTGCTGGCCTGCCAGGCTGCCTTCAGCAGGAGATTTGTTTCTCTCTGTCACTTTGTGGGTTCTGTAGCTCTAAAATTTGTTTAGAGTAAATTTTTTTACAGGTATTGGAGGTGGTTAGAGCAGGAGCTTAAGCAAATTCCTCATTTTACTCCCAGAAGTTTCATTTGGAAAGGGCACTTGACTTGAGTTTTGAAAGAATTTAAGAAATCTAAGAGGGAGAGGTGAGGAGGGAGTGTATTCCAGGCACAAAACCAGCCTAGTACAAAGTCTTGGAGACAGACATAGAGTTTAACATGTGAGGAACACTAAGAAAGCCAATTTAGTTGAATTGTTGAGTTCATGAAAGGGAGTCATGTATAATAAGGTGGTTCACTACAGGTTTCTCTGAGATTTCTTGGTAGGTAGTGATAATAGAAATTCCAGCTTAGGCTCAGTATCTCATTGGGATGCATTGGTGACCCTGGACTCCTGAAGAATATACCAGCATATCATAAGCCTCCAGTGAGTCCTACCATTTTGGAAAGTATAGTACGGTCCTGATAAGCGATTATATGTCTGTATCCTGAATTCTGTTATGAACCAATAGGGAGAGATTGACCTGAGAGCAGATGAATTTTTTTCAAACAGCAAATTGCCAAATACTCAACTAAATTGTCCAGAAGGGGGGTGTCATCTGTGTCAACACACAAAGTAGCCATGCTGACTAATCCCCATTAGTCTTTGAATACTGTCTGAAATTTTGGTGGGGAGCATGGGGAAGGGGCATGAGAAATTCAGGAGTGAGGCAAAATGATGGTGCATGGCAGTGTCTATACTTCCATTCCCTGGCTGGCACTCACCTGCTTAGTGGAAACCAAAATGTAAACTTACTCCAGAGAGGCCGCTCTTCCTTCCTCAGAAGAATGGTAGCTGTATTTTCTGCCACCTGTTTTTCTTGAAGCCTGTCTTTTTGTCTCTTTGTCTCACCCAATCTCCTTCATATTCCAAAGCTCCCTTGAATTCATATCTTATGCTTTGCTTATCCCAGTATATTTCTTTCTCATCCTGTTTGGTTGACCTGAAGTGTTTTCATTTGAACTTGCTATACAATATAACTTAAATGAAAAGAGTGTACTTAAAAAATAATTTAATTATGGATGTTTCCTGGTGAAATCTTTTTTCTTTTTTATTCTCTGAATGGTTTCATAGTAATGAGAATTATTGTTTTTCATGGAAAAGTAAAACCTCAAAGAAGCATAATTTTCCTTATGTAACAGTTTTCCTTTAGCATAACAATAAAAAGCATGTCATTTTTTTCCCATTACATCACTGGTGAAACAGCAGAAGAATGAGGGGGGAGCTGGAGAGATTTCTCTTTTATAGTTGAATCAGTATGGAAACAGGTCAGTAAAGAAGTTAGTTAACTGGGAATTGTTTGTTTATGAACAAGGTTTTCCCAGAGGATGTGTAAAAAGAGAAATAAATTTTTGGATTGTTTTAGAATATGTCAAACATCCATTTCCTAATAAATGTTTGTTGAGTTGAAGTCAAAGTATTAGAGGAGGGCGTGATATTGATGGAAATTTTGCTATTTTTGGAAAAGCTTATTATTCCTTTTTTTGTATTGGATTATGCACTCATTTTTGGTGCTATTTTTAGTGCCATTGACTATCCCATTAAAGCATGATAACTATTCCATGTTTCACAACTTTGGAACTCAAGTAAATTTGTTCCAGCTTATTTACTGAAGAAATGACCCAAATTTGAAGTTCATAATTCTTATTCATTTTGTTGATTTGGATTTTTTTCCCAAGAGTTTCTGATCACAAGGTCAATAGTTGCTGGTAATGTTCTAGACCATTTTGAATCATGAGATTAATTTGGAAAAAAACTTGCAAAGAATTCTATTACCGTGGAGACCTTCACTGTAGAGTGAATGAATATGTGTTTAAGGCCACAGAACTTATTTTCTGGAATGTTTCAGGATAATAATTTATTATCATATAGTCTTTTATGGTTCGTAAGACATTATGAACCCCTGCCCAGATAGTTAATGAGTGTGTTACTATCCTCATTTTTTATAGGTGAGGAAATCGAGGCTCAGAGAGGTTGTAATTTGTAGTCACTGTGGTAGGCTGGCAGTTTGACCTGGGATTCAAGCTTGATTCTTATAACTCCAAGCACAGTTCTTTTCTTACTGCACTCTACTGTCTCATGAAAATACCCTACCCTTGAAGGAATATGGATATTTGTGTATAATTTATGTCGTATCTCCAAGTCACATAGGCTGTAAAAGGCAGAACTGGAATTCAAACTCAAATACTTTGATTTCTAATCCATTTTTCTTTTCACTGTACCACACTCCCTCCCATATGAGTGAGTGTCCATTGGGGAAACTGGTAATGTTTTAACTTGGATAACAAGGGAGGGTTGGGGAAGGGGAAGGCTATCCCAGCTGTCTTCAATTATTTAAAAGTCTATTGTGTGAAATAGGAATTAGACATGTTCTGTTTGCCCTCAGAGGGCAGAATGAGGAGTAATGGGCACAAGTTAGAAAGAGAAAACTTTAGTTTTATGTCAACAAAATAACTGTCTACCAGTTAGAGCTGTCACAAAGTCTAATGGGCAGCCTGGAAAGGTGATGGGTTCCTCTCCACTGCAGATCTTTAAGATTAGCCTGGATAACCACTTCTCATGTGTTTTCCCAGGGATGCTTTCCTAGGGTATGGGTTGGACTAAAGACTACTTCAGGACTGGTTGCTGGTCCCTTCCAACTCTGTGATTCTGGGCAGTTGATGGCTTAAGGGATAGAACTCTGGGCCTGGAATCAAGAAGACCTAACGGCAGATCCACTTTCAGACACTTACTGGTTGTGTGACCCTGGGCAATTCTTTGAACCTCTGTTTGCCTCAGTTTCCTCAACTTTGAAATGGGGTAATAACACCTACCCTGAAGAGCTGTGACAATTATTTGTGAAAAATTCTTAGCGTAGTTTCTGACACATAGTAGGCACCATACGAATGTTTCTGTCTTCCATTACCCTTGCCAACATGTTGGTTCTTTATTTTTAGGGACATTTAATTTATATTGATAAAACTATTCCTCATATGTAAAACTTTTTTCATAGGATCATAGATTTAGGGCTGGAAGGGACCTCTGAGGTCATTCAATTCAACCCCCCTCATTTTATAGATAAAACCATAAAGGCCTAATAGTATTTTATTTTTACTTATTTATTTATTTATAATTTTTTTCCCTAATAGTACTTCATTAGGTCCAAAGGGGAAATAAGTAACAGGAAGGTCTACTGGTAGAGTGGAAAGACTGTTGTCTTTGGAGCTTGAGAACCTGGGTTTAAATCTGGGCCCTACTACTTGTGAGCTGTGTAAGCTATGCACCTTTGGTAAGATACTTCATGTCTCTGGTCCCCTTTGGATCTAGTAAAGTACCATTAGGCCTTCTCCTTAGAACACCAGATAACTCACCCGGGGCAATTTACTCAACTAAATGAAAAAAGTCAGTAAGACTAGTTGTGTTGTATCATATCAACAGTCATTTTATTAGCTGATCAGCAAGCATTTATTGAGCACCTACGTGTCGGGTATCACAGGGCACACTCTGCCCTCAAGGAACTTATATTCTATTGAGGGAAACCCATACAAGCATAATGTATGTGTGTGTGTATATACATACACACACCCATACAAGCATAATGTATGTGTGTGTGTATATACATACACATACACATATGTATGTATGTGTAATGTATATATATACACACAAAAATATGTGTGGGAATGCATGTGTGTATGTAAAGTAATTTTAGGGAAGGGCACTAGAGCTGGGAGAATCAGAAAAGGCCTCAGGCAGGAGGTGAGCCCTGATAGGAGCTAGGAATCTTAAAAGTAGAGGCAAAGGGGTCTCTCAGGCATGGGAGACAGTCTCAGAGAAGGCACAGAGATGAGTAATACCATTCTATGCAGATGTTTTCTAAATTAATCTCGTATTCTTAATGATCAAGAACACTACCAGCAGCCTTTAATGTGTGAGGAATGACAAGAGGGCCAATTTGGCATGAGTGTGAGATGTAGAAAAGGGAATAAAGTATAATAAGGCTGGAAAGGTAGGGTGGATCCAGACTGTGGAAAGTTTAACATACCAGTTAGAGAATTTTGTATTTTATCCTACAGGCAAAAGGGAGACTTTGGAGCTCCCCCCCCCGGGGGATCCCTTCTTCGTCTTCTCCCCCCTTCCTAATTCTTTTTTTTTTTTTTGCTTTTTTGGATGGGGGAAGGCAGGGCAGTTGGGGTTAAATGACTTACCTAAGGTCACACAGCTAGTAAGTGTGTCAAGTGTCTGAGATCTGATTTGAACTCAGGTCCTCCTGACTCCAGGGCCTGTGCTCTATTCACTGCACCACCTAGCCACCCCAACACTGGAGCTTTTTAAGCCAGGGTAATATCATCCTTAGATTGGGCTTTAGGAAAATCACTTAGACAGCTGTGTGTAGGGTAGATGAGAGAGAGACTCTCATGAGGCCTTTGCAGTAGTGTAGGGGAGAGGTGACAAGAGCCTCAGTTAGGGCAGTATATGTGGGAACAGATAAGTTGGATGTAATCCTTATTGTGGAGGTAGAATTGATAAGAGTCTGATTGGACATAGGTGTGAGATGAGGGTGAACAGTAGAGGATGATTCTGAGATAGTGAGTCTAAATGAGTGGAAGCATGTACCTTACACAGAGATAAGAAACAGGAAAAGGAGAGGTTTTTGGTGGAAAGAAAATTGGGTTAAGTTTGAGATACCTGTGGGGTACCCAGCTAGAACTATCCAACAGGCAATTGGAGATGGAAGGCTGGAGCCTGGCAGAGATAGGAGGGTTTGTTAGTTACATCTGACAATCTTGTGCCTTTGAGATGGTAGTTGAGCCATAGGAACTTAGATCTTTTTCAAAGAGGGTATTTAAAGACAGGAGGGGAGATCCTAGGACAACTGTTTGAGGGAATTTTATATTTATGAGCTGGAACATGAGTTATTGTGCCAATTGTGACTAAGAATGATTGGTCAGAGAGGTAGGAAGAGAATTAAAAGAGTAATATAATGATAATTGAGGGAGGAGAGACTATCTGAACTGTCTCCTTGTCCCTTTATTAATCAATCCTGGGCTATGTGGGGGTGACCTATCTCCAGTCCTTACTTCCTGTTCTCTTATCCCCATTGTCTGGGGAGTGGAAATTTGAAAACTTCTCAGGATGTGTCTTATAGACTGGTGTCAGTTCTGACTGTAGGCTTCGCCCTTACCCCACACTTCACTTCTGCTGTCAGCAGCAGGCCCTTTCAGGAGTCTTTTGACCTCCAACCTTGCTGACAACTTTAGTCCCTCCCTTCTTCATAGGTACATTTGAATTGGCTATCCGCCATTTCCCTGTTCTTTGTAAGGCCATCTTCCACCTCCGTAATGCACAAACTTTCCTTCATCCTTCACCTCTTTCTCTCATTCTGCATTTCTCAGTAAGTCCTCCCTGAGACCTGACTCCCCTTTCAGTTGTGATCCCAGCCACCTTCTCTCACATCTAAAGGCACAGATGTCATACTCATCATTCCCAGCAGTCAACCATGTCAGATACTGAGAAAAAAAAGCCATCAGATTTGACAATTAAGAGATCATTAGTATCTTTGGAGAGATTGGTTTCATTTGACCAATGAGGTTGGAAGCCAGAAATACCTGAGTGATAGAAGAGAAAATGGAGGGAATGAGTTTTTATGAGGAGTTTGGCAGCGGATTTTATTGAATTTACTTTGCACTTTTATTTGTCTGCTTCTGTGTGGTCTTCTCCTGCCCAGGCCATACCCTTCTGGGGGCTGTGTATGCCTTGCACAGTTCTCTTCCAGTAAGCATGTACATTTGCCCACAGCTTCTCTTTTATTCCTGTTACAGGAGAAGTGGAGATAAAAATCAGCTTAATTAATTCTCTCAGCAATCCAGACAAATCAGGGTTGTTTGTTTATTTGTTTTCCAGATGTATGGAATGGATTGTAGAGGAAGTAATTTTCCAATATAAAGCTGAAATTCTGAAAAAAAAAAAAAAGATGGAGTTAGAATTGTTTCTGTGCTTTTAAATGGTAATTTGCCCCACCAACCTTACTTATTCCTGTCTGGGATGAGTGTGGCTGTTGTCCAGGCTATTGTTTTTGGTTGTTGTTGAATTTGTCCTTTCTTCTTGAAGAGGACTGTGACCTCAGGGAAAAGATGACATGACTTATAGTTGACTTTGAGTTGAGTGAGGGAGAGCTGTGCAAGGTCACCAGCCTCACTTTCTCCTCCAGAGCCATCTGGTCCAATGACCAATCTTCATCAGGATGACTGGAGATGGCCCGAGATGCAGTGGGGAGACCCTGGCCCTTTTAGTCTAAGGCCTTTTCAGATTCACACTTTGATTGAGATAATGCCCATTAAGTGAATAGGCCTTTTTAAGTAGTTACTCATGGGATGGCATCTTTAGTTGAAAAAAAAAAAAAGAAAAAAATCAGACTGGGGTGGGGGAAGACCCTTAGTTCCTGACCAAAAGAGAAACAGTTACTATTTAGTATTTATTTTCTCTCTGTGCTAGAGGGGCAATGACCTATTATTCAATCCATGAGCTCCAGAGTGGATTTTTTTAAGCCTGGTCTTTGAGAAAGAAATCTAGCCAGTAGACCCAAAGGAAAAAGGCAGCTTTTGGTCATCTAAATATACCTTCCCCTGGGCAGAGCATCCCCAGATAAGGAAGGAGGAAGGGAAGGGGAGGAGAGAGGAGAGGAGAGTGAGGGCTGTGCAAGGTCACCAGCCTCTTTTTCTCCTCCAGAGCCATCTGGGTCTAGTGGCCAGATATTCGTCAGGACAATTGGAGATGACCCAGGAGGCAATGGGAGACCCTGTCCCTTTTAGGCTAAGGTCTATGGTTTTAAGCTATGATATGCATGTATAAACCATAGAGTTGTTCCTTCAGTAGCTCTACCTGGGACAGACATTGCAAATGAACAGTGAGCTGGGCCCAAAGTTTGAAAGAAAATGATTGGATTGCCTTTGGGAGATTGTATACTTCTTAAAATAACCTTAGCTTCTCCCTGAAACAAAGGTCTAGCTTAAAAAAAAAATCAATGTTTTTCTTGTGATGTCACATGGCTGAAAGGCCATGGAATATATGTTACAGTCTATGGAGGATTGAAGTTGATGATCATTTCACTAGAGAGGTGCCCCTCCCAGACATGAAGAATTACACAAGAGAAGTAGCATTAAAATGGCGTTAAAGAAATAAAGGACTAGAAAAAAAATCATCAGTCAAGTACTAAGTGCAAGAGATGACGAGTATAGAGCCCAAGTCCTTCATTTGCCAAGTAAGTTTGCCAATGTTACAAAAATTCGAGGAAGACGCCTAATATATAAGTAGATCCCCTCCTGGTGGATCTGTTGAGGTTTAGGGGTGCTAGAACCCTGAAATAGCAATATGTGGGTCCTGCCCAAATAAATTCAACCCAAGTCTTCTTCCAACCAAAGAAAAAGGTTTATTAAAGATCCATAATATTTGCCAAACTCTTAAGGAATCTCAGCATTGTATTGACAAGTGGGCCAGATTGAATCTGAGCACTTTCATGGAAACAAGATGGACCTTGTATACAGAAAGATGGCGGGAGGGATCTAGAAGTGGCCAAGTAGTCTTTTCCAAGGAAATCCCAAATGGGGTCACAGACAGTCGGATATGACTAAATAACAGTACTACCGTTAAGGATAATAATTTCATGCCTTTTCTCTCTCTCCTTATCCCTATATTAATCAGTCATGGGCTGTATGTTGAGGTTTAAGGTTTAGGGGTGCTTGGGTCCCCAAAATACCAAAAAGCTGGGTCCTGCCAAATGAATTCAACCCAAGTCTTCCCTCAGCCAAAGTAAAACAAAGTTTATTAAAGATTCGCCATAATGGGTAGGCTGACTATCTGTGATGCTTGTCTCTGACACACAGTGAGTCTGTGGGAGATTAAATTCTCAGCCCCGTCGTGGAGGCAAGATGGAACTTATTTACAGAAAGATTGTGGGAGGATTTAGGAGTGGTCTAGAGAAGAGATTTGGGGAGGGTCTTAAGGACGACCGTTGATGGAACTGAGGTCAGACTCCAGTAATGACATTAAGGGTGGGAAATAGCTGAAGGTTACCTGGAGATGACAGACGATGGAGGGCTAGTCTAGGTTAAGAGTAACAGAGATTTGGGCCTAGCTATAATGAAAGGCTTATGGCCTCAGTCAAATGCCTCATCAAGTGGGAAGATTCAGTCAGAGTTCAAGAGGTTTCCCAGAGCCTGTACCCCTGGTGCAAACTCCCTTCTTCATTTTCTCTTCTCTTCTCCATGTCCTCTTCAACCCCATCCTACATACCCTTCCACTTCCATAAGGAGCAAACTTTCCTTCATCTGGGACTTCTTTCTATCATCCTTCATCCATCAACTAGACCTCTCTGAGATCTGACCCCCCCCCATCAATAATACCCCCCAGCCATCCTCTCCAGTAGTGTTTGAACCAGGGGTGGGGAATCTATGAACTTGAGGTCACATGTGGCCTTCTAGGTCCTTTTGTGTGACCTTTTGACCAAGTCCAAGTTTTTATGGTTCCCTCATTAAAAATGAAGAGGCTACCCATAAAGAGGGTTAGGGTTGCTCTGGAGACCCCAAAATACCAACACGCAGGGTCCTGTCAAATGAATTCAGCTCAAGTCTTCTCTCAGGCAAAGAAAAGTAAAGTTTATAAAAAGTTTGCTTGTATTAGACACAGAGTAAGTCTGTGGAGGTCATTCTGTGGCGCTCTCACATACATGGAGAGGAGATGGGATCTTATATACAGAAGGTTGTGGGAGGAATCTAGGGGTGGTGCAGAGGAGGAGTTTGGGGAGGGTCTACCCTCCTGCAAGAGAGTATTATCTTTTAAAGTCCTCGAAACAGGTCACAATTCATCATCTTCTAGGCTATACCTAGGCCAAACAGTGTTGCAAAAAAAAAAACAACACAAAAACCAACAACCAACTTTTCCTTTTTAAGATCTCTAGAGAAACTAAATTTTTTTCCAATGTTGTAAAAGACACCCCAAAGGTTAACTTTTGGGAGCTTACAGGCATAGGGCCTGGAAGTCCCTTCCTCCATAAAGGAAGGTTTGAGAGTAAGCCTCGAAAAACAAACCAAAAAAACCCCCACAAAAAAGTCCCTGAACTTTTCCCAGTTCCCTAGCCCCGAGAGAATTGAAAGAATATGGCTTACACTTCCAGATGGGGCATCTGTCCTTATCTTCCATTCTTCAGAAGCTGCACACATGTCCATGTTCTCCAAAATAACCAAACAGGACTGAGAACCTGAGGTTAGGCTCAGCAGAAAACAGCGTCCTAGCTGTCTGACTTAATGGGATCTGAGAGGTCAGGCCCCAAAACAAAGACACAGCCCCCCCCCCCCAATTAGTCAGGGAACCATAAAAATGAAGAGGTTACCCATAAAGAGGATTAGGGTTACTCTGGAGACTCCAAAATACCACCATGCTGGGTCCTGCTGAATGAATTGGACTCAAGTCTTCTCTCAGCCAAAGAAAAAGTAAAGTTTATTAAAAGTTCGCTTCTATTCGGCACAGAGTAAGCCTGTGCTAGGTCATTCTATGGCACTCTCACCATTCTATGGCCCTCTTTTTTTTTTTTTTTAAAGCAATTGGGGTTAAGTAACTTGCTCAAGGTTACACAGCCAGTTATTATTTCTGGGTGTGGTGCTGAGTATCTGAGCCCGGATTTGATCCAGGTCATCCCGACACTGGAGCCGGTGCTCTTACTTGCTGAGCCATCTGGCCGTCTCTTTCTATGGCCCTCTTACAAACATGGAGACAAGATGGAGTCTTATATACAGAAAGTTGTGGGAGGAATCTAGGGGAGGTCTAGAGGAGGAGTTAATGAGGTCAATGAGTGATTAAGGGTGGCAAGTTGCTGGAGGCCACCTGGAGACCACAAACAATGGTGGGCTAGGCCAGTTCTAGACTGGATTGATATTTTGATAGGCTCAAGGGTGGGAAGTCTAGTAACAGAGGCTTGGCCTCAACCACAAAGTAAGGCTCATGCAAATGCCTCATCAAATGGGATGATTTAATCAGAGTTCAAGGGGGGTGGTTCCCAGAACCTGTACCTCAAGGACTCAAGGAGAGCTTGAGGGGGCTCCCAGAGCCCATACCTCATCACTTAAGTACAGATCTATGTTACTCCCTTACTCAGTCAACCTCAGTGCTTCCAATATAAACTCCTCAGTTTATTGAAAGCCTTATACAACCTGTCTTTCTAGCCTTCTTTTCTCCTGCCATATGCAATCCAACAGAACTCACAGTAATACTCCATCTCCTGTCTTCATGCCTGTGAACTGGTTGCTCTCCATCATCCCCTGAATGCACTTCTCACTTATTTCTGCCATATAGAATCTCATTTTTTTTTCCAGACAAGATTCAGGTATAGCTTTGAAGTCTTTCTTGCCCTCCCCTAACTGCTAGTGACAAATTAATCAATATATATCTAAAAAATTCTGACTGATGTTCAGTATTCAGTATCTATAGAAAAGGATGGGAATGGGGTTGAAGCAGAGGTGCCTTCAGTGGGCCAAGGTTGATATTTACTATTTCACAGCATTCAGCTGTGTTTGCTTTGTTGTTTTCTTTTCATTTGTATTGTAGACATCATACATATTGTTTTCCTGATTTTATTTACTTTACTTTCTATCAGTTCATGAGTCATTTTCTGCCCTCGTCACATTTATAGTTTCTTACTGCACAGTAATATTCCATCACATTCAGGCCTCACAATTTTCTTAGCCATTCTCTAGTTGATGGGCATTCACTTTGTATGCCATGCTTCACTACTACAGAATGTTCCTTGATAACCATTTTGAGTAATATTGGGCCTTTCTTTTTTGTCATTGGTATCCTGGGGTGGAATCTCTGGGCCAAGGAGGACAGACATTATAGTTGCTATATTTGCATAATTCCAAATTGCTTTCCAGAACTATCAGACCAATTCAGCTGCATCAACAATGCATAATGATTTTTTCTACAACCACTCCGACATTGACCCTATCCATTTTTTCCCCTCATCTTTGCCAGTTTTCTAGATGAGATGAAAATTTGGTGGTGTTTTGATTTGCATTTTTTTAAAATAGTAATTTGGAGCATTGCCGCTTCCAGATTTCCTGTTTACTTCCATTCCATATGACTGCTAATAGTTTTCAATTCTTTGGAGAATTGTTTGTTTATATTATTTGATTACTTGACTATTGGGGAATGACTTTTGGTCTTATATCCTGCAACTTTGGGGAAGTTGTTAATTGTTTCAGTTAGTTAAAAACATCAGCAAAGTGCTGGAGATAAATTAAAGCCTCACAGATCATCAGCATTTCTGCATATTACCAACAAAATCCAGTCGGAAGAGATAGAAAGACAAATTGCATTTGAAACAACTGTCTTCCTTTCTTTTAGTCCAAATCTCCCCCTCTTGCCCTGCCCCTCCTCATCCCCTGCTTTCCCCACCCTGCTGGTTTCTGCAAAGATTTAACTTTGCCAGGCACAAGTGGTACTTGAGGTTTAAAACATCATTTTCAGCTTTGCAAAACAGAGGGCTTTACTTAATCACTTTATCCAGTGCCTTGAAAATTTTTTCAGGCTGCTCTTCAAAAACAGCGTGCCAGCATTTGCTTCAACAATGGAAAGAGTGATCTGCTCAGAAAACCAAGGGAAGTCTGTCAGCCCTAAGGGGTAAATTCATCCCTGGCTTTCCACCCTTTTTAGCCAAGGTTGTCCCTGGCTGCAGCTGTACTCAACTTCTTCCAGCTGTCTGGCCTCCACTCTTCTGAAAGCCAGTTCAGACCTACTTTGTCAGATTTTCACGTAGTTGGGATTGTATAAGAACCTTCTTGATTCCAGTGACAGTAACACCAAGGTAGCACAGTTCAGTGGAGAGAATGTGATTTGGAGGCAGAAAACCTGAGTTCAAATCCTAACTGCCTCATACGACCTGTATGACCTTGGGCAAGACATTTAACCTCCCTGTGTTGAGGTTTGGGGTTTAGGGGTGCTCCAGACCCCAGAATACTGACATGCTGGGTCCTGCTGAATGAATTCAACTCAAACCTTCCCAAAGTAAAACAAAGTTTTTTAAAGATTCACCATAATGGGTATACTCTTAAGGAGCCTAAGTTTGTATTGACAAGCAGGCCAGAACAATCTGACACAGGCAGAGTCTGAGCTAGAGTGAATCTGAGCCCCTTCATGGAGACAAGATGATCTTATATACAGAAAGACTGTGGGAGGGATCTAGAGTGGTCTAGAGGAGGGTTTGGGGAAGGTCTTGAGGAGGAGTCTAAGGAGAATCTTGATGGGCCTGAGGTCAGACTCCCCAGAACCAAGAGAATGGGATTTTTGAAGGGCTCAAGGGTGGGAAACTGTCTGAGGTAACAGACTGTGAAGGGCTAGGTTAGGTTAAGGGTAACAGATTCAGTCATAGTGATAATGGGAGGCTTATGGCTTTAGGCAAACACCAGATCCAGTGGGAAGATTCAAAGAGAGTTCAAGGGGGTTCCCAGAGCCTGAACCCCATCACCTGGGCCTCAGTTTCCCTAATTGTGAAATGAAAGAGTTGGACTAGATGACCTATAAGGACTCCTTCATTTCTATATCTAGGCTACTGTGCTCCAAGGAAAAATATTTAGAGTGAGAGTTCTCTCTGTTGTATTGGTTTAAAAAAAATCAGTGGTTCTACCTTGTGCTGGTACGATTTCAGGGAGAAGCAGCATTAAACTTGAGACGAGTGCTGAAACAATGATAGAGCAGGGCCTCCTGGCATTAAGCTCTGGCTAGGCAAAAGAAGGGGAAGTATAAGTTTGGGCAGTTATCTTCAGTGACAGCTGCAATGTGCTACATATTTTTGCCATTTTCTCTATTATTACAGGCTGTGTGATGTTTTTGCTCGGGAAAGGGAAGAGGGAATGAAATGGTTCCTTGATAGCCAAAAGACAGTAGCTATTTGACCTGCCAAATATCATAGCTTGGGAGATTTTCTAAATATTTGGTTTGATACCTAGATAAAAGAAAGTGAATGGAAAGGTTTTTTTCCCTCCCTCTGTTGCAGTAGTTCAGTCTATCTTCTTGCTGTACCGTATGTTGAGAAGATAGGGGTCTTTGTTGAGACGAGTGGCATTCTGTTACTCTATTTCTGATGGGAGCATTCTGCTTCACATTTTTACAGTCATTCCCAGACTTGATTTGCTTCTCCCATAGTTCCCTAGCCTTTTTTTCTTAAAATAGAGGGGTTGGAAATCTATCTGAATTTAGTTGCCATATTGTTGAGCTTTTCTCCTGGTGTTTATGGGTATGGAGGAAACTAAGGTAGTGGAGCTTGTCATACATATATTTTTAAAAATTAAATTTTATATTATTTTTCAATTATCAACCATTTACTTTTTCTCCTTCCCACTTCTCCCTCCCATTCCTCCAGTGGAAAGAGGAAAAAAAGAAAAACCCTGGTAACCAATATGTATTGTCAAGCAAAACAAATTCTCCTATTGGCCATGTCCAGAATGCATCTAGTTCTGCATATTTTATCCATCACTTATCAGAAGGTGGGGAACCTCCTTCCTTGGTCTTCTGCAGTCATGACCCCTTCCTTGTACTGATCAGAGTTCTTAAGTCTTTTGTAATTGTTTGTTCTAACATTGTTGTAATAGGAATCATTCTCTTGGTTCTGCACACTTCACTTTGTATCAATTTATTATGAGTCTCATAATTTCTGACAGATAATAATAATAATAGCAATAAATAATAATGGCATTTATTTAGCACTTACTCTCTTCCAGCTACTGTGTTCCACACTTTCCAAGCATCATCTCATTTGATCCTTAAAACAACCCTGGAAGGAAGATGCTATTATCATCTCCATTTTATAGACGAGGAATCTGAGGCAAACAACATTTCAGTGTGGTGTCTCAGGCTGAATTTGAACTCAGGTCTTCCTGACTCCAGATGCAAGGCTCTATCTGCTTGGCCATCTTGCCAAACGTTTTTTTCAGACGTCAAGGAATGGTGTCAGGTAGTTGTTATATAAAAAGGCACAAGATTATGGAGCATGAAGTATTGTTTTCAGTTTGAGCGTCATTGGCCACAAATTCCAGCTGTTGACAATATATGCTTTGCATCGTTCTCTTATCACCTGTTCCATGCCCTCCAGAAGAAGACTGGATGTCCCCTTCTCCCCAGCTAACGTAGTTCCCTTTCCTGTTGAATGAGGCAAAACTGATGCTAATAATTTTCAGTTTTCTACACAGTAGGCACTGTCATTAACAATTGTATCCTTAATCAGTTCTGAGATTGTAGTGGTTCTGTGAAAGCTCAGTTATCAATAAGGGTCACTGTAAGCGTTGACACAGCTGCCTTTTCCTTTCAGTTAGGACTCTCAGGTCAGCTGTTTGTCAGCCACTCACCACCTCCTCCACATCGTGTCTGTACAGAGGTCAATCAATCAACATGCATGTTGTGTGCCAGGCACTGGGCAAAGCGCTGAAGATACAAAAAGAGGCAAAAGACAGTCTTTCCCTCAAAGGGCTTACAATCCAATGGGGGTGATAATAAGTAAACAAACTATACAGGCTAAGTAAAAATAATTAACAGAGGGAAAGCACTAGAATTGAGAGGAGTTGGGAAAGGCTTCCTGTGGAAGGTGGGGTTTTAGTTGGACACACTCCTCTGCCAGGACAGAGACATGTGTTCTGGTTTCAGTCTAGAATAGGGCTTCTTAACCTGGGGTCTGTGGGCTTGGTTTTTCAAAATATTATTTAGATATAATTGCTTTCCTTCGTAATCCTGTGTATTTTATTTTTTGCATATAAAAACATGATTCTGAGATAAGGTTCCCCAGGCTTCACCAAACTGCCAAATGGGTCATAGACCCCAAAAGATTAAAAAAAAAAAAACCCAAAACAACCCTGGTCTGGAAATCTGTTTTTTCTAGCAATCAAATCATTTAACTCCTTCTTTCATGTACCTAGCTTCTCCTTACCTTCCTTTGAGCTATAATTAGTTGTGTTTTTATAAAGAATCATTTCCTTAGTAAACAGTTTAATCTGATTAGTAAAAATTATACCTATATTAAAGGGCAACTGCCTCCTTGCTCACGTGAAATAAACTGAAAATGAAGGTACTTGAGCAAACTTTTTCATTTTAGATAATTTGGATCTCTGATTCAACAGAAGCAGAGGGGAGGTGGGTTTGAGTCCCAGAGAGAGTTTACACTGGGAAGCACTGAAATTCTTACATGACATTGTCGTGGGAACAGAAACTCCAATAAGGTGCGTCTTCTTCTGAACCAAGTCAGCTTCTTAGTTGACCATTTGAGTCCTCATTGGCCCTGCTGAGCCCTCTTTCTGTCCTCTCTGCTAGAGGAATGGGAAGTTTTTTCCCTGGTCACAGAGACATGCCAGGTCATGGAGAGAGAGGTTCTCTCCCCCATCCTTCACTTGGAAAGTCTCATGCCAAGAAACATCCAGGTGTCTAGTATAAGAACTAGGAAAAATCTCCCGACTCAAGAATTAGGTAGTTCTAAGACCTCCTGGAAAATGCTGTCCTTAGAGAAGAGGAATAAAAGTCTTCAGCCAGCTATGGTCTGCTATACTCAGTTATGGTGGTTCTACTTTGTAACTTGTATGACATTATAGTAGTCAGGATGTTGCTGGAATTCCAGTAATCTCCTAGATAATGCTTTTTGGGGGGTATTAGATTCTCACATTATTATTATTTTTGACAAATTGTTAAATCCTTTTACAGTTGTGTCTGACTTTCCATGACCCTATTTGGGGGTGTCTCGGCAGAGACGCTGGAGTGGTTTGCCATTTCTTTCTCCAGCTAATTTTACAGATGAGGAACTGACGCAAATAGGGTTAAGTGACTTGCCCAGGGTCACACAGCTAGTAAATGAGGTCAGATTTGAACTCAAGAGGATAGTCTTCCTGACTCCAGGCCCAGCACTCCATCCAGTTGAAAACAGTACAATATTAAAAATGCCCTTGCATTCCCATTTCAAGCTAATGGGAAACAGATGGAAGCAAGGGAAATACATTGGTATGGGAGCTGGATATTCAGCTTACTCTCTGGGCAGACTAGAACCATTTAGTCTGGATGTGCCTCTGGAACACTGAAGACTAAATAAGCAGAACAGCTGAATTTTTAGTTGAGCCAAGACATGAAACAAGGTATAAGGGCAAGGCCAAAAGTGGGAAGTATCATGGTTAATCTGAATTTCTGGGTTAGGTTTTGAATTTTCCATTTGGTGTTTAACTATAGGGTGTGTTCATCATTGAGGAAAAAAAAAAAACAACCCTTCAGTTGACATCTTACTTAACTTGACTTCAATATTGCCCAATAACACTCCTAGGAATCCTGTAATCTTAGAGTTTTAGGACCTTTAGAGACCATCTTGTCTAAACCTTTCCTTTTTGTAGGATCATGGGATGTAGAGCCACAACAGATCTCAGAGTTCACCTAATCCAGCCCCTTTATTTTGCAGACAGGAGATGGAGGCCCAGAGGGGCTAGACAAATGTCCCATGGTCATACAGCTCTTCATATACTATGGCCCAGAGGACTTACATGATTTAATTAAGCCTGGTCACTTTGGTCAGCGTTCTTTTTAAAAATTAAAAAAAGGCCTCCTGGTTACCTTTTGTTTTTTACATGTTATTTTCCAGTATACTTCTCTTCCCACCAAACTTTTCCCTGTAACAAAGAAAAATAGCTAAGGAATGCTATCTAGCAAAATGACTCTGTCTGATGCTATATTAAATGTTCTCTTCCCATAGTCCCCCAACTCTTTACCATGATGAGGTTGGGGTGTTATTTTGTTTTGTTTTTTAATCTGTTTCTCCAGAACCAAGATAGGTCATTGCAATTCATTTGAGTTCAGCTGCCACAAAATCATGATTTTGTTTACACTCTACCAAGCTGAGTTTCTCACCCCGAGGCATTCAGTCCCCAGGTGGCACCTTCCTTTGATATGATCCTGTGAAACTTTGACATTGAACAGCTGCCTAGTCCAGTGGTTCTTTGGGTATCATAATGCCTATAGAAGGTATGCCAAAGTTATTAAGTATGTGGGTTCAAAGGGCAGCAGGTTTACCAATGGTAATTGGAACTTGGCAGATGTTTCTTTTCCTCCCCACCCCAACTGCCCAATAGTTTGTTTTCAGCAGCTGCTGCTGCCCTCTCTTCCAGTTCCACGCCTCTCAGGCCAGATGCAATCATTGACTTTGAGATGCATTTAGAAATACTCCATGCTAAATTTCAGGCCAAGACCCTGTGTGCCATCCAACAGCTGCTGTACAGCTCTGGTGTTCACATTCTGGGACATTAGATGATCAGTTGTCTGGGTGAGGTTCCATTAGCCTGGCAACCAGGCACACAGAGACCTGGGAAACCTTGGGCTGATGTGCAGACCAGAGTCTATGGACAGATGACCAATGGCTGCCTCTCAAGTTGAGAGAGAGCAGTCGAAACACTCCATACCATCTTTGGAGAGTATCTCCATTTTGTAAGTCCCCCAGATGGTTAATAAACTCCTGAAATGCTGATTTCAGCAGTAAAGACATTTCTAGAATTAACTCAATTTCCTATTATGGCCTGGCTCCTGGACCTACTCTAAGCTAAGCTGACTGTGAGTGACTGTTAGATCAAAACTGTGTTCGTGTTTTTGCTGATGAATTACGGTTTGTTTAGCCTTTTGCTTTTCTCTCATTTTTTCTATTCTTCTTTTGATCCTGCTCTTGGGGAAATCAGTGCAAAGGCTGACCTGTGATTGATTGCCTTCTAAACCCTTATGGGATCCGGCATTTCTTTATGGATGGGGCAGAAGAGGAGAATGCTGAATTAAAATCTATTTTCTAAACTATTTTACAATATACAAACACAGTCTTAACAAATCAGTTCTGTTTCTCCTAGCTTTGGATGTGTAAGGGAGGAAGATTACAACCCAGTGGGCTTTGCATGCTGGTGTAAAATTAAACAAATTCAAACGTGATGTACACTAATACTGGGGTGGTCCCAAGCCCAAGCTTTCTGACTCCTTCAGAAAATAGAACTCTCTTTTCCAGAGAGAGCTGACCCAGTATATGAACAGTCTCAGATCATTGAAGCTGGAAGGGTCCTTCCAGATTTTCTAATTGCAGATTACCTGATTTAACCCCCTCATTTAAGAGATGAGGAAACTGTGGTCTAGAGGAGTCAAGTGACTTGTTAGGGAGGAGCACCCTTCTTATGGTGTCAAAGAAGGGGTACCAGATTCATAACATTCACAGGGCAGCAGGTAGAGAGGTGGGGGACTATGGGGAAAGAAGGTTACATACACTGCTTCATTCCTCAGTTTTGCTTAACTATTTTTCAGACAGCCAGTAGCTATCTAACAGAAGCAGTAGGTTCTCACTGATCTAGAACCCAGCTCCTTCTGAATTTTAGCTTGGTGACTTTCCTATTCTACTTCCTTTCTGCTATAGACTCTCCTCTTTAAGTTTCTATGAACATGACTGCCTCTTGTGCTGGGATGTTGTGGGTGGATGTGGAGGGAGGAGGGGAATTTTCCTCTAACTACATCAGTCCATTCTACCCACACATGAGTGGGAATAGGGTTCCTGAAGTTAACTGGTTTCAGTTTTAGAGGGAAAATGCATTTGAAACAGCCACTTCTTTCTCATCTTGAAGTGCATAGTCCCAATCCCTATAAAGCTTCTCAAGCTTCCTTCAGTCTTCCTTTATTCTTCTTGTTTGGTGGAAGCTTTTTCTAAGCATGTCAGTGCCAGAGTGGTTTGAAGTCCTGGTTTGTCCATCTCCCACATATGTGAAGGGGAGGGTTCATGGGTAGCCTCATTGATACTGTGTTGGACACTAGGACTGAAGCATTGAGTTTTGTGGTTTGTATAAATTTGATGGGAGGGGGAACTTTTGCAAAGGCAGATTTCTAAGGGAATAGGCTTCTCCCTTCTCTGCATCTTCTTTTTTCTCCTCCTTCATCAGCCCAAACCAAATGGAAGCTGACCAACTGACCTGATAACTCCAATATGCAGCACGGCTCTTGATGATGCTAGGTTCCTCCAGGGATAGTCACTTGGGGGAAGTAGGCTGATCAAAGATAGCAATTAGCTGTGTGTTGCTTTTTTTCCAACTGGGTACTCAATTTCCTACATTTTAATAGAGGAAGGAAGCATCTGGGTCTATCAAAACCTGTCTGTAAAACTGCTCTTTCAGTCCCAGAATTGCTGACTCTAACAATAGGATGTGCTGAAATTATTATTCCTTCAAAGGGAGTTTGAAAAAAAAAAGTCCTCAAGGGCCTTGAGAAAGTGTAATTATGGCATACTCATTTGGAACTTTTTGATGCTTAAATTTGTCTCATTTCCAAATATAGCTTCCAACTATTAAATATTCCCTTTAAATGAATCAGGATTCTCCTGTTTTAGATGCCAAAAGCATGGTCTTCTCAGGATAGCTGATCTTTTCACCTCCGTCAACCATCACCTTCAGACTATGAGATCTTAATTTGGGTTTAAATAAAACTGGCTTGTGAAGCATGCCTTGTAAAATGGGATGGAAAGCCAGCTGTGGGGTTTACCAAGTTTTAACCTGAAATAACTTGTGATAGACTGGGAAGAAACCTTCCTTCCTAATTTTTCCCCTCTTTACTTATTGAAGAAAAAGGAAGCCAGAACAACCTCGGAATATAGATGACCACTCCAGCCATGTTCCTCCTCACTCTGGGATGGTGATAGTTGCATGTGGTAGATTGCTCTCCCCTTCCTTAAAAAAAACAACAAAACTTCACTTGACCATAGGATGACCTCAAGCTATTGTCCTGTATCCCTCCTCCCTTTCATAGCTAGAAAAAGCTACGGTATCTACACTGGTTGCAATCTACTTCTTGTCCTCCCACTCATTTCTCAACTCTTTTCATTTTAGCTTCTGACCTCGTTAGTCAGCAGAAACTGGGCTTTCCAAAATCACCAATGATTTCTTAATTGCCAAGTCTAGTGGCCTTTTCTCTGACCTAAAGCTTTTTTTATGTTTCTGAGCCCTTGGACCCTACTGACTGCCCCTTTCTCCTGCATATTCTCTCTTCTCCGAGTTTTCATGCCACTCTTTTCTCCTGGTTCACCTGTTCTACCTGTCCAAGTGTTTCTTCACTGATTGATTTGCTAGATCATCTCACTCTAACTATAGTTATCAAAATGCTCCTTCATCCTCTCCTTCTCCTTTCATTTCCTGTCCTGTCCTCTCTTTTTCTCTTTTCTCCCTTCCCTTCTTCAGCTCTTCTCTGCCTATACTATCTTTGTGATCTCATCAACTCTGATGAGTTCAATGATCACATCTATGCAAATAACATCTAGATCTGCATGTCTGAGCTTTATAGCTCTGAGCCCCATTCTTGTATCACCAGCGGCCTATTGGACACCTCCCGTGTCCACATTTAGGTAGGCAGTTCATACTTAATATGTCTGAAACAGAACTGGCTTCATTTCCCTTCAGACCTACCTCTTAGTCTAACTTCTTCTGGTGGTACCACCATCTTTCCAGTCCAGTTAGGTACAAGGCCTTTACGTCATCCTCAAGTTTCCCCTCTTCTTCACTTCCCACATCCAGTCAGGTATTAAGTCTTGTCAATTCTATCTTCACAGCACTTCTCCCATCACTTCCCTTCTCTTGGCTCACATGGCCACTGATATTCTAGTTAAGTCCCTTATCACACCTGCCCAGGATGTAGCCTGCATTTTTATTTTAATTGTTCTTTCTCACCAATGTAGTATCATTTGATTACTGCAGTGACTAGTTATAGGAAAGAGATTCAGAGAGTGAAGGAAACAATCATGGGAGCATAGAGTTAGTCAGCTAGCATTAATTAAGCACTTACTATGTGCCAGGGACTGTGCTAAGTAAGTACGTGGCACAGACATTGTAGTGATTTCCTAATTGGTCTTTCTGCTTCCAGTCTCTCCTCTTCAGTCTGTTCTTACAGCTACCCAAAGTAGTTTTCTAAGTTCCAGCATAGTCTGACCACGTCACTCTCTTGTTCAAAGAGGTAAGTTGACTTCATATTGGCTCTAGGATAAAATGTGAGTGGCTGTTTGTCCCATGGAGCCCTTCATAATCTGATTTCAGCCTACCTTTCCTGGCTCTCCTTCATGTATATTTTGTATTAACTTGTATGTGTCTATTTCGTTCCCTCAGCTAGATGGTAAACCCACTGAGGTCAGGGACTCTTTGGTTTTTATATTTGCCATTCTGGCACCCAGTACGTAGTAGGTACTTCATTGCATATGTGATTGCTTAATTAATTTTATTCTTAAATCATTTAAACACAAGGTTTTAGAAAGGAATTTTTACATAAAAGTATCCTTCCAGAAATAACTCCAGCATTAGAAGAACAAATTTACTAAATAAAATTAAACATGGAAAGTTGAAAAGGTGAAAGAGTATTGGAATAAAAAAGGATGAGGCTGTTTCTGGCTCTATTACTAAAGCATGTTCTTGGGCAAAGCTAGCCATTGAACCTCTCCATAAATAGGAATCGGCTATTTCCAATGAAATCTCTGTACAAGAACATTACATAACTTAACACCCACCCACACCCCCCCCCCCCCCCCCCCCAACAAACTAGCATGTAACCTTGGGCAAGTTACTTAACCCCAATTGCCCTCCAAAAAGCAAAAACAAAAAACAAAAACAAAAAAAAAAGAACATTACATAAATGTTAGTGTAGAAGAAATTAGAATCTTGCCTCATCCTTTCCTTTCCCTCTTCATCATGTAGGTTTGTACTAATGTTATTTGGATCTTCTGTTGAGGCCCTGATGCTCGAATCTATGGTGAATATCCATAGCATCTGGCTTCTCATTAGTTTCATCAGCACCACCTCCAAGCGCAGCTTGGTGCAAATGATCAGACAAGGCAAGGGCAAGCCTTGGAATATATCCAGTTCCCCAGAGAAGAGCTGATACAGGTAGAAATTAAAGGCTCCTTAAGCCATTTTCAGAGAACATTAAATCTAACCAACTGCTTTTGGGTGAATTGAAGTAGAACTAAAATTAAAGAGGAGAAGAACAAGAATTAGGTTGTGAGTCAAAGACCTTTTGGTCCACAACTTCAAAAGATGTAGCAAAGATGGGAAAACAAGAGTAACAGACAATTTAGTGCATAGCTAAGAGAGGTGAAATATCTTGTCCAAAGTCACACATGTAGCTAGCAGAAGACTCTTTTCAGCCAATGTTATTTAAAAGGCCACAAACTCAGGAGCAAAAGTCACATGTAAGAAGCAGCTGCTGTCATAAATCAGATTGTCATAAGGACAATCTTTATCTATAAAGCCCCATGAAAAGAACTATTACTCCCACAATGGTCTTTCCATATTCTCAGAAATAAGTCATACCATGTGTAGCTGATAAGGACATAAGACCAATGGCCTTCAAGCATACACCTCTTCCATGGAGTTCAATGAAAAAAGTAAGGTAAGACTGATGAGAAATACTGTGAAGAACACCTCCATTGATCATTCAGTCTCAGAGAACCCTGAGCCCATCTGGTCTGAAATTGACTCAAACCCCTCTAACCCATCCTCCACAAGTAGTCATCCAGACTTTGCTTGGAGACCTCGAGTGAGGGGCAGATCACTGTGATCTGGAGCAGGGCATTCACTTTTAGATAGCTATAATTCCTAGGAAATTTTTAGACTCTATGTCAATCTTTACAGAGAGTCTAAGCCTCTTTCCCTGTATCTTTCTCCCATTTTTCCTACTTCTGCTCTCTGGGGACAAGAAGAACAAGTCTCTTCCATGGAATGGCCCTTCAGATGCTTAAGATCATTAGACTTAGATTTAGAGTAGAAAGGAATCTTGGGGATCATTGAATCAAAACCTCTTGTTTTATAGAGGGGAAGGAAGCCTGAGGTCAAGAGAGATTAAATGTCTTCCAAAGCTTGTAAGGGTAAGAAAATTTGACAGGGAAGATATGAACCTGGCTATATCATGTCTCCCTTAAGTCTTCTCTAGACTAAGCATCCCTGATCCTTTTTATTTTTAATTTATGGGATAAAACAAGCATTTTCATAATATGGTACAATAAAAAGATGATTGTACATGAAACTATAAATCTGCTATGTACAATTTGCTGTTCTTTTCAAATATACAACAAAATTCTGGTGTACATTTCTTTTTTCTTCCCTCCCCCATCTCTGGGGAGATGGCTACCATTAGACATAAATAGGGGTATGTATGTGTGTGTGTATATATGCATACGTATATATAAAATTATTCTATACATGCTTCAATTTATCAGTTCTTTTTTCTGGATATAGAGAGTGCCTTTCTTCATATGTCCTTTATAGTTAATTTGGGTATTTATAATAGTCAAAATAACTTATTTGTTCATCTTATAGCTATGACTTTGAGGTCGTTCACTGTCCTTGGCACTCTCCTCTGAACCCTTTCAGGCTTATAGTCATCCTTCCTAAAATTTTGTACCCAGAACTGAATATGACACTGCAGATATGTTCTGTCTATGACAGAATTCAGTGGAGTTGACCTCTCTCTAGGTCTGAACACTATTTCTCTCTTAATATACCCTAAGAGTAGAAAACAAGAGAAGTAAAGTTGTTTGAAGTCTGAGAAATGGTTCAGCTTGCTTAGACCTCCCCCTCTCCCTGCCTCTCTGGTCACAAGTCACTGCATGATTATTCTTCATATTTTGGATGGTTTCCTAGTGAAAAGACTGTCAAATCTCTTTCAATATAGGTATATGCTTACATTTTTTTCTGATTCCCAGCTTATCTAATTAGATCTCATAACTTTAAATTCATGTAACATGTATCAGATTAGATTTTCTCTGAGCAGCATTTAAATAAAGTTGAGCTACATTATGTCCTTTTTCATTATTATATGGATTTGGATATAAGGCAGGTCCAATCATATCCCTTGAAATATGACAACCACCTACATTTTTTGAAAACCTCTTATAACTCTGTGTAGTTGACCTATGAATTGATGTTGGTCATGTCCCATCAGATTCTAGTCTATGAAATCAATATAATCAGGGGGGTCCCATGGCATTTATACATTTTTCTTTTGGCCTTTTCTCTTGAATGAATAATATAATTGATGTGGAGGACTCAGTTGAATGGCTTATCATAGCTTATATCTGGGGCAACTAAATCCTAGAAGTAAGCAATTCATATGTCTAGATCAGTGTCTTTAATCACTCCTATTACCAGAAAAATTTTAAGCATGCATTTCAAATGACTGTATCTGTATATACACACACAGATGAAATAATATTTAATCTTAGGTTTTATTGAACAGGGGAGTGACATTGCCAGAACTGTACTTCAGGGAAGTTGTTTTGGCCATTGTGTGGAGGATGAATATAAAGTAGGGAGAGACTAGAGACAGAGAGAGCAACTAGAAGGCTATTGCAGTAGTCCAGAGGTAATGAGGGAGGGCCTGCATCATGGTGGTGGCTGTATTTGTAATGAGAAGGGGACAAATGGGAGAAGCAAAGCTAGAATCTTGGAAGTCTGGCAGCTGATTGGTTATGTGGAAGTGAGGTGAGGGAAAGTGAGAAGATGCAGATGGCACTGAGGTTATGAAAACCTGGGTGACTGGAAGGGTGGCATTGCCCTCCACAGTAATTGGGAAGCTGGGAAGATGGGTGAATTTTGGGGGTAAGATAATGTAAACCATATCTGAAATCCTAATTTCAGTCCTTCTAAGCGGCTCCCACTGTGTGACTTCCCAGAATGAAAATGGCAAATAAGTTTACTTCTCTGAGCTTCATTTTTTTGTAAAATTTTGTTATTATTTGTTATATTTTGTTATTACTTTGCACTACCTTTCCCAAAGTGTGGTGGTGAAGTGATGACTTTGTAAACCATGAAATGCTACATAAATGTTAAGCATTATAAATATCATTTCCTGGTTAATCAACACTTCTACTCAGTCTTGATTATACATTTCCCATATCCTCTTGATTCTCTTTTATTTTATTTTTTTTTTGCTTTTGTATCACATTTGCTTCCCATAATTGGGATGCTGATGCACTGTTGGAGAAGTTGTGCACTGATCCAACCTTTCTGGAGAGCAATCTGGTACTATGCCCAAAGGGCTATAAAACTGTGCTTACCCTTTGATCTAGCAACTTCTGGGTCTGTATCCCAAAGAGATCATTATAAAAAGGAAAAGGACCTATATGTACAAAAATATTTATAGCAGCTCCTTTTGTGGTGGCAAAGAATTGGAAATTGAGGGGATGTCTGAACGAGTTGTGGTATGTGACTGTGATGGAATACTATTGTACTGTAAGAAATGATGAGCAGGTGGAGTTAGAAAAACCTGGAAAGACTTCCATGAACTGACTCAAAGTAAAGTGAGCAGCACCAAGAGAACTATGTACATAATAACAGCAACATTGTGTGCTTATTTAAATGTCTTAGCTATTCTCAGCAATACAATGATCTAAGACAAGTCCAAAGGGCTCATGATAAAAAATGCTATCCACATCCAGAGAAAAAAAAGCTGAAGGCGTCTGAATGCAGATTGACACATACTGTTTTCACTTTATTTATAGTTTTTTCTTTTGGTATGTTTCTTCTTACACAACGTGACTAATATGGAAATGTTTTATATGATTGCACATATATAACCTATATCAAACTGCTTTCCATCTTAGGGAAAGGGGAAATGAGGGAGGGAGGGAGGAAATTTGAAACTCAATTTAAAAAAATGAATGTTAAAATATGTCTTTACATGTAATTGAAAAAAATAAAATACTATTATAAAAGAAAATATGTATCCCTCCTCATAAAGCTGTCCCTTATGAGATTTTAAAAAAGAGGGAGAGATAGAAAAAGCAGTTCAGTAAAGCTAGCCATTTTGCTGTGCCTGATGGTATATGCAATGTTCCCCACCCATTGACCCCCACCTCTGCCATGAAAGGAGTTTCTTGATTCACTTAAGAATTTTCCAGGGGTAGCTGTGTGACCCTGGGCAAGTCACTTAACCCCAATTGCCCTACCCTCTAAAAAGCAAAAAATTTAAAAAAAATTAAAAAAGAATTTTCCAGGGGGCTTGTTCACAGTTCTGTTGCTCCAACCACTGTGATATCAAATGCTCTAATAGGCAGCTTTGGATAAAGGAGGTCACATTTAGAAAATTAATACAATGACTCTCCTCACTCCCAAGTTTCTATTGAAGTATTTCCCCACAAGCTTTTAAGTCCCTTCCCAGATCTCTTCTTTTCCCTTCCCTATAATCTGGGAGAAATTGAAAGGATTATGGCCACATAAGATCCATTTGTTAACATAAAACACATCATTCTCTTCCCCAATTGTAATATTCTTATATTGACATTAGTTTATGGACTCCTGAAGGAAAACAACAGGGAGTCCTTGCTTGACAGTTGACCCCTTAGAGAACAGAAATCTTCTGCCCTGGCAGATATTCAAGATCAGTCCAGAAGATGTAAGAAAGTATGTATCTTGCTTTAGTCCAGGCCTCTGGAGGAACAAGGCTGCAAGTAAAGGCTTTAAAAACTGATGAAGAAAGTTATATAATTTAGGTAGTTCCAGAAATGGACATCAATGACAAACCACATATCTATCCCTAGCCCTAAGTGTTAAGAGTTGTGTATCAATTAATTTAATTGAAAATGGAAAGATTGAAGGCAAAAGGAAAAGGGGACGGCAGAGGATGAGATGGATAGGTAAGTGTCATGGAAACAACAAACATGAGCTTGGACAAACTTAGAGGTAGTGGATGATGGAAGGGCCTGTTGTACTGTGATCCACAGGGTCACAGATTATTGGACAAGACTGAACGACAGCAACTTCACTTAATTTTGAGTTGGCTCTCTGACAGATGCTAAGGACCTTCCCTTGGAGCCATGATGTGGAGTGTATGACCTGAACCTTGCTTTTGCTGTAAGATGTGTGGACTATACAGGTCTGACAAAGGAGTTCACTCTAGCTCTCTGGAGGGCTCTCTTAGGGAGGCGTCTTCCACTTTAGGGTAGTTATAAAAATTTGAAGGATTATTTAGGTCCCTAGCGGCATCAAGGCTCTCAGGAGGAGAGAGTTGCTCAACTCTCCAGCAACAAAGAGTGCTTCTTCCTTAGCAGCAGAACCCTCAGCCCAGGGGAGTATTTTAAGTCTAGATGACTGTTACAAGATCCTGGGAAGGTAGGGCTTACAGGAGAGAAAGAATATTTGTCTTGATTGTTTATGGACTTGGACACAAGTCCTTTGCATTTATTATCAGGTTAAAGAAAACTTACCCTGTATTTTTTGGGGGGGAGGGGGAAAGAAATTTCCTTTACTCCATTTGTGGTCATGGGGAAGAGCTTTGAGCCTTTCCGAACCGTAAAATGAAAGGGTCAGACTGGAGGGTCTCCAAGGCCCCTTCCAGCTCTAAATCCTAGGCTGCTTCCGTAGGGTGTGACAAAGTTGCTCTAACCAGTCACCTCTGTCTCAGAAACAAATTTCCCGTAAAATAAAATCCAGCTCCCCCAAACACCTGACTCAGGGTCTGTTTTCTCCCCCTCCCTTTAAAAAATGGAATTTGTCTTGGGACCGAATGAGTATTTTAGAAACGAAATCTGATCTACTTTAAACACCCAAATCTGTTCAAATAACATTGAGGTTGTGACATCTGTTGACAAAGGCAGGAAATTCAAAGCAGCATGGCTGACACATTGTATTGAGTTCTGATATTTTTGGCATCTCCCAGCCTGTGGCTGGGGAGGCCTGTGTTGTTGAGATGCTGTGGAAGAGTTATTCCTGTTCATGGCCATCTAGGGCAATGGGCAGGGAACATTAGACATGAAGGCACTAGATGGGGAGTAAGGAGATTTGTCTAGGCTTTGTGATTGGACATGAAGTTGGGAAACATCAAGCATGGAGACAGAGAATCATAAAGTGTTACTGCTAAAAGGATCCTCTTTGGTCATCTTGGTCAACTTCCTCATTTTCTAGAACTTGGCATTTTCTATGCCAAGTGAATGGCATTGCAACAAAGAACTCAGATCTCCCTCCCAGCCCAGTACCAGGTTGGGCCTCTTTCCAGCTCTGGCCTTATTTACTGGCCAGGCCACAGTCCATGTTGCCACGACTATGTTTCTTCCTCTAGGAAACAAGAAGAGGGAAATTTGCTGCCAGGGTTGGGAAAACCGTCCATGGAAGAGACTGAGCAGACTCCCAGAATGCCAGGCTGCCCTCTAGGTTCCCTCCTCACCCACAGAAGTTCAGGCTGCTGGTATAATGTCCAGTCATCTCTTGGTTCTGTATTAACTTCCCAGTTGGAACTGATGGAATCTTAACCAGCAGGAAATAGAATCCTGAAAACAAAAGCATATTTCCCTGAATAAATATCTGAAGTGAGAACAAAAGCCGCTTCATTGGGACACGGGCAAAATTGAGCTCTCTGCATTATGAGATACTTCAAACAGTGGTCTGAGTGCTGTGGAATTTGGAGGGCAGCCTTGAGCCTGTGTCTGAGGTGGGCAGAACTTCTGGTAGGCTAACCAGCGTTAATCCAACTTGGAGTTTTAAGCTTAAAGGCCCTGTTTGTTATTTCATTTCCAGTCAGCGTTGCCCAACGACCTTAAAAGAATAAGGACAAGCTGTAATATTCAGTCAGCAAATTCGACAATAGGTTCTTTGAGGGCAAATGCAAGTTTATTTTTTTAATGAACAGAAATGTATTTAATGCAATTTTATTTTTTAAATGAACAGAAATATATTTTCTCTTCCTCCACGTGTGTGTGTACCCACTTATTTATCTATGTGTTGTCTCCCCCAACAGAATGTAAAGGACTGTTGCATTTGTCTTTGTATCTCTTTTGCCAGACATGGTGCCTGCACACAGTAAACACTCAATAAATTCTTCTTGATTAATTGTTTGGATGGTATATTTCTATGCTCCTTGCAGGAATTTGGAGCTTGATATGATAAAGTTTTCTCTCCATAAAGTATGTATCCCCTCCATAATGCATATAATGGATAGACTGGACCTAGAGCCAGGAAGATATGAATTAAAATGCAACCTCAGACATTTACTAACTGTGTGACTATGGGTAAGTCTCCTCATCTGTAAAATGGGGATAATAATAGCACCTACCTCTAAGGGTTATAGTGAGGATCAAATGAGATAATATTTGTAAGGCACTTTGCAAACCTTAAAGCACTGTATAGATGCTATTCTTCTTCTTTGTGGCTTAAGTCTCATTTTCATGAGTGGTTACCAACTTATAATCTTCTTAGGGGTATTTGTTTTCTTGTTCAGTCATCTTTCAGTCATGTCTGATACTTCATGATTCCATTTGGGGTTTTCTTGGCAAAGATACTGGAGTGGTTTGCCATTTCCTCCTCCAACTCATTTTACAGTTGAGGAAACTGAGGCACACAAGGTTAAATGACTTGCCCAGGGTCATACAGCTAGTAGGTATCAGAGGCCAGATTTGAATTCAGGTCTTCTTGATTCCAGGCCTGGCACTCTCTCCATTTTGCCACCTAGCTGCCCACTTGTATTCTTACCTCATAGTTTATTATATAATTCTTTCCATGTTTAATTGTCCTATAATGTAATTTACCCATGATATGACCACATGAAAGAGATGCAAGCTCTCAAAGATCTCAATTTCTTATTTGTGAAATGAATGACTTGATTTGGATGGTCCTCGAAGTGTCTTCCCATGCTAATATTCTCTACCTTTCTTCTTGTTGTTGTTGTTTGCTTTTTGGAGGGGGGAAGGCAGGGCAATTGGGGTTAAGTGACTTACCCAAGGTCACACAGATAGTAAGTATTAAGTGTCTGAAGTCAGATTTGAACTCAGGTCCTCCTGACTCCAGGGCTGGTGCTCTGTTCACTGTGCCACCTAGCCGCCCATACCTTTCTTATTTTTAAATATGGAAGAGAAAGGCAGAGATTTGCCCGAGCTCTACAAAATTCCCCTCCAAATACCTAGAGTGTGGTATGCTTGGCTTGAATGTGTACCAGCAGATTACTGAATCTAGGCCACAGGGTTTTAGTTTAACTAATGGATCTCTAGCTCATCCGTATCTAGACCTAGATCTTTAGACTGATCAGGACTTAAAGACATAAGTCTAGTTTCAGCTTTTGACAGGGAGAGTATCCTGGCTTGCTTTGTCCTCTGTTCTCCCCTCCTCCGTCAAGCCATACATTGCAACTCTACTCAGTAACATGGGCCCTTCTTGTGTTTAGATGGCCTGCCCCAGATGTAAGCCAATAATCATTCATTAGGTACCTACTGTGTATCAGGTACTGTGTTAATTAAATACTGGAAATACAAAGAAAAATAAAAACTTGGTTGTTGCCTGCAAAGAATTCACATACTATTGGAAGATACAACATACAAACAATTCTATACCTACGAGACACATACAGTGCAATGTAAATGAAAGGCACCAGCACTGGGGGTTGGATGGGAAAAGGCCTTCTGCAGAACGTGGTATGTAAGTTGAATCTTCAAGAAAGCCAGGAGGCAGAGGTGGTTTTTCGGGGATGGGGAACTGCCAGTGAAAGGTCATGTAGTTGGAAGATGGAGTGTGATGTTCGAAGAACAGCAAGAAGACCAGTGTGGCTAGATCTTAGAGTTTATTTTCTATTTATTTATTTATTTTTGCTTTTTGAAGGGGGGAGGGCAGGGTAATTGGGGTTAACTTGGCAATTGGAGTGGCTTGCCCAAGGTCACATGGCTAGTAAGTGTTAAGTGTCGGAGGCCAGATTTGAACTTAGGTCCTCCTGACTCCAGGGCCGGTGCTCTATTCACTGCACCACCTAGGTGCCCTGGTCTTAGAGTTTAGAGACAGGACAGAAATGTAAGAGGACTGGAAAGGTGGGAAGAGGCCAGCTTGTGCAAGGTTTTAAAAGCCAAACAGAAGATTTTATATTTGATAGTGGAGATACAGATAAATTGGTTGAGGGAGTAACCAGTCTGTATTACCCCTCAATAGCTGATGGAATCAGGGAAGTTTATTCTATTTTCAGGGACTGAAAACCAATGCCATGGTGATGAACATTTTGTGTAGGAGTGCTGGTAAGCTTCATCCAGGAAATTAAAAAAGAAGGCATTGGGGGAGGGAGAATGGGGATTAGGTAACATTTCCACACATTCCCTTGCCTTTTCCTCATGCTTTGAGATCTCAGCTGTCATTGACCGTCGGGCCCCTAATGATTTGGACTTAAGTCTTGAGGACATACCTATTTCTTGTTTTCCCATTATCTAGATCAATCAACCAATCAATCAATCAATCCACAAGTATTTATTGTTATTGTTGTTTTAGCCCTTTTTCAGTCATATCTGACTCGTCATGACCCCATTTGGGTTTCTCTTGGCAAAAACAGTGGATTGGTTTGTCATTTCCTTCTCTGGCTCATTTTACAGATGAGAAAGCCGAAGCAAACAGGATTAAGTGACTTGCCCAGGGTCACGTAGCTTGTAAGTGTCTAAGACCATCTTTGAACTCAGTAAGAGGAATCTTCTTGACTCCAGGCCTGGCACTCTATCTGCTGCACCACCTACCTGCATTTATTAAACACCTGCTATGTGCTAGGCTCCAGGGATACAACCATGACAAATGAAATAATCTACTCACAAGGAGCTTACATTCTAGGGGGAGGGGAAATTACAAGGACATATACAGATAGGTAGATAGGTAGATAGATAGATAGATAGATAGATAGATAGATAGATAGATAGATAGATAGATAGATAGA
>NW_027186304.1:37482225-37572850 GCF_028583685.1 Petaurus breviceps papuanus | reverse complement strand
AGATAGATAGATAGATAGATAGATAGATAGATAGATAGATAGATAGACAGACAGACAGACAGACAGACAGACAGACAGACAGACAGACAGATAGATAGATAGATGATAGGTAGATAGGTAGATATACAACCCCCATATACATAAATAGTAATAAATGCAGATAAATACAAAGTAGTTAAACACAAGGTTGTTTGGGAGGGAGGTCAGTAGCAGGAGAGATGATCACCTAGAAGGCTGTGTTTGAGCTCCATCTTGAAGGAAGAGAAGGATTCTGTGAGTTTGAGGTGAGGAGGGAGCACTTGCCAGGCAGGAGTGAGAGCCATTGCAAAGGCACAGAGAGGGGTCTTGGGGTATTAGATGTGAAGGAGAGAGAGAAGACTGCTTTTGGAATTCAGGTCTTCTTATTATTTTCAGGCAACCCTCTGAATGGTTGTCACGTGGTTAATTTAAACATAAGAAGAAATGCAGGTGGAGATGGTATCCTAGGGGCGGCCAGGTGGCACAGTGAGCTAGAGTGTCGGCCCCAGCGTCGGGAGACCTGGGATCGGTTCTGGCCTCAGATACTCGGCACCCACACAAAAATTAATGGCTGTGTAACCTTGAGCAAGTTACTTAACCCCAATTGCTTTACAAAAAAGAAAAGAGAGAGATGGTATCCTGCTTATGGTTTGGGGAAGCAGGCAGCTTCCAAATGGCAGAGATCATATTGCCCCTTCAGTGTGGTCCAAGTACAGCTTCTGATGACCAGAAAGCATGCTGCTGGCCTGCATAAGGTTGTTTAATCTAACAGTTCATTGGGGGTGATCTGAGCTTAGCTTTTGACCTACCCCATTCAGTCTGGTTAGTCAGATACTCAGAACCACTTTGAAAATGTGCATAGTTCTCTAATGTTCCTGAAATTCTCCTTGAAGTAAGGGCCCATCTTTTTAACACTATTATTCTTCCAGTGACACATGCCTGGGATATCCTTAGCACTTGGTACAGCATCTAGAATATAGTAGGTGCTTAATAAATGCATATTGTCTTGATGATCTACCATAGTTTTTGTGTGGGGCTTTTTTTTTTTTTTTTTGGCTTTTTGGAGCACAGGGCAATTGGGGTTAAGTGACTTGCCCAAGGTCACATGGCTAGTAAGTGTTAAGTGTCTGAGGCCGGATTTGAACTCAGGTCCTCCTGACTCCAGGGCTGGTGCTCTATTCACTATACCACCTAGCCACCCCCCATAGTTTCTTAATTATTGAAAACAACAATAATGATGATGATGATGAACTAGCACTTTAGGTACTTTAAGATTTTCAAAGCACTTTATATATGTTAACTTATTTGATCCTCAGAGCTCTATTAGGTCAGCACTATTATTATCCCCATTTTGTATATGAGGAGACCAAGTGACCTGCCCAGGGTCACACAGCTAGTACTTGTCTGAGGCAGGTTCCAACTTGGGTCTTCCAGACTCCAAGTCCCATGCCTATTCACTGCATATAAGTTGGGGGAAAAAAAGAGCTATTAATGTAAGGATAGCAAGAGGTAACTAATGAACAGCTTATATGTACACAATATCAAGAGAACCTGAGGAAGGCCCTCAGCCCTCAAGGAAGACCCCTGTGACAGACTTATGACAGGACCCCCCCCCCCGCTTTTTTTGGAGGGATGTAGCAACAATGCAATATTCACAGCACCCACAGGTCACTATAAATATAACTGCATGGTGCTCAATCACAAAATATAACAGACTCTCCATATAGAAGACAGAAGCAAAGTATTTATTCAGATACCAGAAAACCGAACCCCCAAACCAGTAAGCCATTTCCATTATAGTAGCAAAGAAATTAATAAGCCACAATAGCACAGAACTACAGAATCCTTTAGCCTTCCCACAAACCAACACAAGACCAATATTTGCTCACAAACCTCTCTGTCTCCCTCAGAAGCACTCTCTTTTCCCATCTGTCTAGCTTGCTCTGACTCCCAGCTTCCTTCAGCAAACTCCTTCCACCACAGGCTCCAGGTGATTACATTCAGCCTATTAGGAGGCAAAGTACATTTTCAAAGCAGGGAAGATGTTCAAATTCCCATTACAAGGGGGGAAGGCAAGGCAGTTGGGGTTAAGTGACTTGACCAAGGTTGCACAGCTAGTAAATGTCAAGTGTCTGAGGCCATATTTGAACTCAGGCACTCCTGATTCCAGTGCTGGTGCTCTATTTACTGCACCACCTAGCTGCCCCTGTGGCAGACTCATGGAAGGACATGAGGCCGGGCTTGATATTACTCAGTATGGGCAGATGTAGCTGGCTTGTGATCTGGATCAATGAGAGGAACACCAAATATTGATGAGTTCACAGCTCCACTGAAATATTAAAAGTAATAAGACACAGTATTATTATATAATGATTCCATGATGACTAGTACACTGTAACACTATAATCTCTAAACAGGGTTAAATGGCCTTCTCTTAACTATGATGTTTCCATGGGGTTTGCCCATAGCATATAGACTAGATGGAAACCAGTCTTGCCATAGCTACCCTTAAGTCATCTTCATTGTCTCTGATCCCCATAATGGATTCGGACCTTTAAATGAGAACTGAGATCTGTTCTTATATCTTGTACTTACTTCATAGTGTCCCAAGAAGAGTTGAGCTCTTTTTCTAAGTTTCAAGGAAGGGGTCATAATGATCATAAGCCTTTATTCATTATGATTAGCTCCCTGAGATAGTCTGTAGGAATAATACCAATTATAACTACTTTGCCATGGACCACCAGGGTCCTTCGTATGATGTAATTACCTAGTTATCCAGACCAGGGAAAGTGGTAGAGCTGGACAGGATTGTGTTTCCCCTGAGGTTGGGGATGGGGGAGGCACTATATGAGTTGAACAGGTTTTATTAAGTGCATTACAGGTTTCCATTAATTATAGCACTTTCTTGGTTCGTCCTTCATAATTTGTCTTGACTACATTCATATACACTTGGGATGAATTTGGGGGGGGGCATAGGGATAGAACCAATTTTTCTGTTTCCCCCAATCCAGCCTTCCTCTCTACTCTTCTCTCCTTTTTCCCTTCAGATCAGAGTAATTAAATCCTACTTCTTTTCATGAAGTCCTGTGATTTCAGGAGAGGGGAACTGCTTCATAATCCTTGGGGAACATAGCCAATGCAATCTCTATGCTAATATGTGCGTGACTAATTGAAATCCATAGATAATGGGAAGAAAGGGAATCATCTACTTTCAGCTAATAGCTTCAACTTTATCCCCCATTAAGCTTTTGAACTTCTTATCATAGATGCCAACATATGGCCACTGTAACTTATTTGTGGCAAATTCTCCAGTGGTCATGTGGACTGGCCATGATACACTGAGAAATTAGGCAATAGGAGAGGTGGAAAAAAGCAGAAGTTACAACAGCGAGGGCCTGGTTCATCCTTAAACTGTTTCATCAGTTTTTGTATTACTGAGAGTTAATCCTGTTCTCCCATCACTGTGTGCTGATATTATGTAACCTTTAGGAAAAACTCTCTTCCTGGCTCTTTTTCATATCTGTTTTTGTGATAATGAAGCCTGACAGGGGCACTCCAAATTGGAATGGATCCTAGGATGGTGTAGTGCAAGAGTTCTTAACTTTATTTGTTTTTAATCATGGCAGTCTCGTGGAGCCTTTGGGCCACTTCTCAGAATCACGTTTATTTATTTGTTTATTAAATTTAATTTTATTTTCAGATCTGCATTTTCTCCCACCTACCTCCTCCTGACATTGAGAAACAGAACAGTGTTTTTAAATATATTAAATATAATCATAAATAAAAATAAATAAGTAAATAATAACAAAAAATAAATATAATAAAACTAGAATTACCAAGGAAACTAATTTTAGTGAGATAGACTTACCAAAATGCTTTTAAAAAACCAAGTTAAGGACAGCTAGGTGACACAGTGAGTAGAGCTCCGGCCCTGGAGTCAGGAGGACCTGAGTTCAAATGCAGCCTCAGACACTTAACACAAAAACTAGCCGTGTGACCCAACTGCCCTCCAAAAAGCAAAAAATAAAAAACAAGTTAAGAACCCTTGGTATAGCCCAATCCCCTCATTCTACAGATGACACTGACACTCAGTTCAGAGAGATTAAATCTCTTGCCCAGTATTACATAGGTCTTATAACTAAGCCAGGATTCAAACCCAGAGTTCCTTGACCCCAAATCCAGTGCCCAGATTCAGCTCTCTCATTCAGAGCTCTGCAAGGGAAGAGAGAAAACCCACATAGAAACAACTTCTTGTTGCCTAAAATTCCAACAGAGATCTAGTCAGCATTTTAATGGTCTGAATGTAAAACAGGCTGTTTGCTTTAATTTTACAGTAGTAATTCTAGTATTGGATTCTTAGCCAGTCACTAATTCAATTCTAAAGGTATTTAAGCGTTTATTATACATAGCCCCCCAGCTTTAATAGAGACATATGTCTCTGGAAAGGAACTTTTATTAAAAGTACTCATTTTCATCTTGTCTTATTTGTACAGAATTAATCTCTAGTACACAGTTATTTTAATAGGTTTTAAGAGCTTAAAATTGAATTAAGTCTTTTGGGACACCCTGTATGATTAGTACTGGGAAGGGTATAAGAAAAGCAAAGCCTGGTTAAGAACTTCCCTTCTCCGTGGGAAAACAAGGCATTGTCATAAAATGTTCAATAATAGTACAACAGTAATTGATCAAGTGCCAAATTAGGCACCCTAGCCAGTCACCAGATTCTTTCCTTCACTCTTTGAAAAGTCTTATGTTCATCCTTTACTTTCCATTGTGAGTCAACCTGGAGCCATACTGATCCAGTTGGAGCCTCTTTATCAACAACCATAAGATAATTTCTTGCTAATTAAGGACTTCTTTGGTTATTTCAGTCATGTCCAACTCTTCATGACTCTGTTAGGGATTTTTTTTTTGGCAAAGATTCTGAAGTGGTTTGCCATTTTCTTCATTTTACAGATGAGGAAACAGAGACAAATAAGGTTAAGTGACTTGTCCAAGGTCACACAGCTAGTAAGTGCCTGAGGCTAAATTTGAACTCCAGGCCTAGTTCTCTATCCACTGTGTCATTTGGCTGCCCAATTAAGGAATAGAGAAACACTTTTTTTTTCTCCTCTGGCTTCTAGGACTTTGCATACTTGGTCACTTGGTGAATTACTATACTCTGCCCAGTGTAACCTGTAAACCCTTAGAACAGACACAGTGGAGGAAAAGAGAATGTGCTGCGGGCAATAGCAGATGGACAGACACCTTTGTAAAATGTAACTCAGAGCTACTGGTCTAGATCACCACTTCTTAAACTGTGAGTTGTGACCCCATATGGGGTCACCAAAAATTTGGCAACGGTAAAAGGTTTCTGAATGCACAACGGCCAAAAATTAATTAAAAATCTAACATGTAATGAATTGGAGGTGTTTCTGGCAGTGTTTGCCCACATTGCATCATGCAGCTTCACTGCAGCTGTGGTTCTGAACACACAGCATGGGCACTTTGCAATGCACATGCCCTCAGGCCACACAACACCAGTGAAAACTGCCAAAACTGGAAACCAGGTTGTGAGTGGAACAAATTTAAGAAGCCATGGTCTGTGGGCGGCTGGGTGGCGCTGTGAATAGAGCACTGGCCCTGTAGTCAGGAGGACCTGAGTTCAGATGTGGCCTCAGACACTTCACACACACACACACACACACACACAACACACAAAACTAGCCATGTGACCTTGGTCAAGTCAACCCCAATTGCCCTACCTTCCCCCCTCCAAAAAGCAAAAAAAAAGAAGCCATGGTCTAGATATTAAGAAGCATTATTGGGCCTTTTAAAATGACTGCATCCTGGAGATGAATTCTGTATAGGTTAGGCACGTTTAATAAAAGTCCCTTCCTAGAGACGTGTGATGTAGGTAGTGGTGAGTAGTGGCCACATGCACCCTTTTAGGAAAGAGGGGCTAGAAGGGGCCTACATCTAAATGCAGTTAGACACTCCAAAGCGTTGGCAAGGGGTGCTGTTTTTTACATCCTAAACACCCTCTTCTACTTCTAGAGTAGGGCTACGGTTCTATTAGATTGTGTAGCTTTAATTTATTTCCATACTGGTGAAGGACCCAACTGGAGTGCTTTCTAGGAGAGTGTTTTTTGTTTGTTTTTGAAGAAAGGAGTTCTTTGTTGCGTTATTTGTCTTTCTCGGAAGGCATAGCTAGGTGCCTCCAGCCACGGGAAGTGAATGCTCAACCGAATAACTCATGAAATTAAGAGGCAAAAACCCTGATCTCATTCAAATTCCTTTGTGCTCCTCTTATTCTGAACAGCTTAGCAAGGAGAATTTCTAGCAATCAGTAAATGTAAAAATTCTGTGCATAGAACAAGGATTCAGAATCCACGTTGAATGCACAGTTATGACTTGGATCATAGGTAGGGTCAAGGGACCAGGAAGGAGGTGCAGGGAATGAGGAGAGAAGGAAGGATGCTGGGGTACTGCATGGAACTTAACTCAATCCACGAGAAAGGACAAGCCAGATGTCACTTAGACCTTTTGTTAAAATTGTTTCTGCAGGTTATGACTGCTGGTTTCTCCGTATTGCTGTTTGACACGGTCCTGGACATTCCAACAGTGGCATGGTAAGTATTTTGTTTAAGGATGGGAGTTGGCCATTGGTTTGGTGAGTACCGTTGTTTAGGGATAAAATGGCTAGTGGCGGTTTGGTGCGTATTGGTACAAGGATAGGAGCCGGGCCCTGTTGGCTTGGTAGATTCAGTGGTAGGAGATGGCCATTGGGCTTTTGAATTTCATAGTATAACTCATGGCAAGCAGAGTGGCAAGCAGAGTGCTGGGATTTGTAGTACAAACAATAATGACAACAACAAAACCACCTGTATCTGAACCTAATTCTGCATTTCTTACCCCTGTGACCTTGGGCTTCTCTGGGCCTCAGTTTCTTCATCTGTAGGAGAAGGCACAAAATCCTACACCAGCGTAGAATTTTGATTCAGTCAGGATCCCATTAATCCTGATTGCCAGAGCCATGCCATCCCAAAAGAAGGTGTGGAAGGTATGGTCAAGGAGACAGTTGCTACTGACCTTGTCACACAGCATCATCACGTCAGCATATTCTATGCCTAAGCTATCCATCAGCTTATAAATATCCCAATGCATGAGACTTTTTCCAGGGACCAGACACATACATGAGTCTGCAGTACCGTGATGCCCTGCTGTAAAGACATCTTGGTTTCCTGATTGATCCCCCTTACATACAGCTCTGGAGCACCAGCCCTGAGGCCCAGGCTCTTCCTGCTTTTGTCTGCTACCTAAAAGCATCCTGGGGGTGGGACAAGGAGACTTTTATGCCTTCCTTACTTAGGATTATTGGAAACAGCTGTGGCAGCTGCCATGCATTTCTAATTGTGGTCAGAAGTATAATAACAAACATACCCCACCAATTATTTTACAGTTTACAAAGTACTTTCACATCCATTATCTCAGATGATCTTCACAACAACTCTGTGAGGTAGGCAGGCTGGGTTTTATTATCCCTGTTTTGTAGTTGAGAAAACAAAGTCCCCAAGCTATGGAGGGACTTACTCAAGGCTATACAGCAAATAAATTAGAGGACTAATTTAGGACTGAATTAGGACTAAATCAGGACTGAAATCCAGATTTGTTTGTTTTGGGTTTTTTTTTTTTTTTTTGCTTTGAGAGGCAGAAATGGTAGAAAGGGGAGCACACTGCTCCCAGAGTTCTGTGTTCAAATCCCACCTATGCTGTTTGCTACCTGCGTGACCTCAAGCAAGTCATTTCTTTTCTTGGGGTCTAGTTCCCTAATCTGTAAAATGAGAGGGTTAGGCTAGACAGCTTCTGAAGCCCCTTCTAGCCCTTTCTATAAGGGCTATAGAAAGTCTAGGTCCTTTCTATGTCATGATGATGCTGTAATAGCTCTAAACACAGGTGCGAGCAAAACTGAGTGATTGTATTGTCTATATGGCAAAGTTAGAATGGACATTGGGGTTTCTAGTTGGCTCTCTAAAGTCGGTTCTTGTTAATGAGGTATATTTTCCATATGTAATGAATCCATTGAAAGCTACACGCTAGTTATTTAAAGCCAATGTGGTACTGAAGATGAAGTCCGGGACTTGGAGCCAGGAAGCCCTAGGTTCAAAATCCTCCCTCTAACACTTACTAAGTACCCATCAGTAAGCATTTATCCTTCACTTACTATGTAAGTACATTGTGCTAAAAGTGCTAGGGATAGGAGGAAAGATAAAAACAGTTTCTATATAAGGAGTTTGCATTCTATCTAATCTGTATCAATCAATCAGGAAATATATTAAGTGCCTAATGTGTGCCAGGAACTATGTAAAGAGTTGGAGATATGATAAGAGTCAAAGGACAGTTCCTGCCCTCAAGGAGCTTAGAATCTAAATAGAGAGCTAACTTGAAAACCAGGCCTGTACAGCATAGGTCTGCAGACCATTTGCAACCCAGGCCCACTGAAGGATTTCAGGTGGCCCATGAAAAATGTAGAAGATATAAATGAAAGTAAAGATGTAATGAGTGCTTTGTCCATGCCCCACTTAACCCACATTCCACTGGTCACTGTTGTGGCGGTCATGTAACTTGGCTGGTGGGTATTCTCTCTTTATAACATGATGCGTGGCAACCATCGCTCTGTCTGTAGTCTGAGAGGAGTGATTTCATGATAAGTAAAAATCTTAAATAATAAGTGTAATTAATTGATATCAATTGAAATTTCCCTTTTTAAAAATATGGTGTGGGGGAGGCTAGGAGGCACAGTGAATAGAGCACCGGCCCTGGAGTCAGGAGGACCTGAGTTCAAATGCGGCCTCAGACACTTAACACAAAACTTAGCCTTGTGACCTTGGGCAAGTCACTCAACCCCAAATGGCCTACCTTCCCCCTCCAAAAAGGGAAAAAAAATATGGTTTGTTTGAAAAATAGCTTAATCATTAATTATACCTTTTCTTGGAAAGTGATTGGCCTGAAGAAGTTTAGCCTATTTTAATTTTGGCCCCTATCTACTGCCAAGTTGTGCAGGTCTGATTAAACAAATATATACAAAGCAAGCTGCATACTGGATAAATAGGAAATAATTAACAGAGAGAAGGAACTAGAATTAAGAGGGCTCAGGAAAGGCTCCCTGTAGAAGGTAGGATTTTAGTTGGGACTTTAGAGGAAGCCAAGGAGGTCAGTTAGAGTGAATCTACACATATATGTATATATCTCTGTATCTGTATATCTATCTATGAATGAGAGAACACAAGAGAAATATAGAGTAGAAGGAAGGTAACCTTCGAGTCATTTAACCTTTATGTCACTCAAGCAGCTCCTCATGTCTTCATAGATAAGTGTTGGGGGTTTGTAGTCTGTCTTGGTAAAAGGAGTTGGGCAATTTCCTGCTCTGATGAAATTATACATTTCTCATGCTTTCTCTGATGTTTGTTATGGGATATTACCTCCCCCTCCCTCCCCCCAACTCTATTCGTGGATTGATTTGGATGAACTCAGACAATCTCAGGAACAGGAAGTTTTGAGAAGCAACCCTTCATTCTTGACTGGCATACAGGGAAAGAAAAGCCCTTGAAAAGCTATAATAGTGAACAGTCATTGTTGTTGCCTTGTGATTTTTGTTGTTGTTTAGAGGGCTAGGAGATGGTACAGAGGGACTGATGAATGAGGTGGAATTATTAATTGGTTCTCCTACTTACCATTGAGAAAGGGGGTGTGGTCCAGAAGAAAAAGCACTATATCCAGAGTCAGAGGACCTGGACATGAATCTTGCCTCTAACACTATCTGAATGACTTTGGGACAGTCACTTACCCTCTCTGGGCCTAAGTTACCTCATCTGTAGAATGATTTCTACTTCTTTTTTTGCTTTTTTGGAGGGGGGAAGGCAGGGCAGTTGGGGTTAAGTGACTTTCCCAAGGTCACATGGCTAGTTAAGTGTTAAGTGTCTGAGGCTGGATTTGAACTCAGGTCCTCCTGACTCCAGGGCGGGTGCTGTATTCACTGTGCCACCTAGCCACCCCCAAATGATTTATACTTTAACAACATTTTAAAAACTTAAGAACTCTAATCAATACAATGATCAACCATGATTCCCTAAACTGATGACAAAGGATGTTGCTCACCTCCTGACAGAAGGATGATGGACTAAATATGCACAATGAGAGAAATGTTTTTTGATTGTGGCCAATATGGTGATTTGTTTTGCTTCACTACGTAGATTTGTTACAAGGATTTTGTTCATCTTTCTCTGTTTCCAGTGAGGAAGAGGAGGTGAGAAGAAGAGAAAATAAGTGCTTGTTAATTAAAAATATAAGATTTAATTTAGAAATATAAATGCAACAAAACAAGAAAAAAAATAAAATGGAGACCTAGATGGCATCGCTGGTCTTGCTCTGAATCTATGAGCCTATGATCTTTCAGCAGCTAGCTTGGAAGTGAAAACAATAATGTGTGCTGCTAGCCACAAATATTTTATTGGCTCTGTTTGATCAGATCCATGTGGTCACGTCCTCTCCACCAAAATTAATCCCATAAAGGAAAATAACCTGAAGAGGTCGCAAGTGGCCCAGGCCAGAAAAGATCACCTTGAAGCCGCATGACAGATAGCCCAGTCCCAGCCTGAAGCCTCATCCCACTTCCAAGGAGCTTTCTGAGCTGCAGTCACGCTTTCACCCACCCCTCCTATATAGTCACTCACGGGTTAATCTCCTGTGTCTGACTGTTGAATGCAGTATACTGAGGAGGAGGGTAACTGGACTGGATTTGTTGGGATGCTTCAAACAAGACACCAAGAACTCCTTTTGGGCTTAAAACTTTCCATGTCTAGGAGCCTTTTTCTCTTTTAGTCAAGTTAGTGTTTTGTTTGGCAGATACAGATTTTTTTTTCCATGTGATTATGCTTCAGAATTAAAAGAAAGAAAAAAGTGCAGTTAAGAATGCAGTTCACAATTAGGCCTTTTCTTCATTTCTTCAGCAATTACTATCACGAATTATGTTGTTGCTGTTGAGTTGTTTCAGGAGTCTCCTGCTCTTTGTGACCCCATTTTGGGTTTTCTTGGCACAGATACTGGAGTTGTTTGCCATTTCCTTCTCCAGATCATTTTATAGATGAGGAAACAGAGGCATACAGGGTTAAGTGACTTGCCCAGGGTCACACAGCTCCTAAGTTTCTGAGGCCAGATTTGAGCTTACAAAGATGAGTCTTCCTGACTCCAGAACCAGCATTCTATCCAATTTGCCTCCTCGCTGCCCATCAAGAAATATAACCAGTAGGGTTGGGAGAGGAGGTTTGGAGAATTTCCAAAAATAGTATTGGTTAGGGGAAGACGTTCTTCTTTAGAATGGGCCGTGTTTGCCCCTATCCAGAACCAAGGAGATATCAGGGCAGTCATAATGATAATGATTAGCATAAACGACTCCCATATATATGGTGTCCGAAAATTTCCAAAACACTTAAGTAGACTGGTATGAATTCAGCTTTTTTTTTTTTTTGACTGGGAGCAGAGAATAGGGGGAGTTCCAGACTATGATTACATATGGTGTAGGGAACTTCCAGGGAGGAAACTCCCTTTTACCAGTGTAGATTGGCAACTGTTGGCAGCATATAGTTATAGAGAATTATATAGTTTGTTCATTGTTTGTCCTTCATTGTCGAAGAGGACCATGACATCAGGGAGGTGATGTATGACTTGCAAGTGAATTGGATTTAAGTGAGGTAGGGCTATGCAATGTCACCAGCCTCACTTTCTCCTCTGGAGCCATCTGGGTCCAATGACAAGATATAAATCAGGATGATTGGAGATGACCTCAGATGCAGTGGGTGACCTTGATTTTTTTAAGTTAACATCTTTCCCAGGTCTCAGTTTGACTGATGCAATGCCCCTTCAGTGATTAAGTCTAGGTAAGAATGAGGTAGAGAATGGCATCTTTTACTTAGTTTAAAGAAAATCAGTCTAGGAGGAGAAGACCCTCAGGGTTTCTGGCCAAAGCAGAAACAGGTGCTATCTACAATTTATAAAGAATTACCTGAGGAGCTGAAAGATTCAGTGAACTTCTCAGGGACAAGCAGTCAGTATGAGTCAGAGTCCAGACTTGAACCCTGATCTTACTAACTCCAAGTGTGGCCCTCCATCCACGATGGAATGTTGCATTTATTTACAAGGCTGAAATAAAGTGTTTTACAAACTTTAGAGCACAATAGAATTAATTCATATTGTTATTATCCATTAATATTATTATTAATAATAGAGTGCTTGCTTTTATGACTAATTCTAGTAATTAATATAATTTTTCAGAGTAAGTCATAGAGCTAGTCTGGGGGTGGGTCATATGGACCTGCTACCTAATTCAGTCTATTATAACCTCCCTAATAATATGACATCTTCTATTTGTACAGTGTCCTCAGTAGCATATTTATAGACTATAAAAGTAAAGCAGGGTTTTTGTTAGGATATTTTTTAACCTCAGAAAGAAGAGGCTTTGTAGCTTTAGCTTAAGTGTTGGGGTGGAGACAGCTTCCACATTTGGGTTTTTGAAGACGGAAATCGATGTCACCTGTTAGTTCCTGTGAAAGAATCATGCCTTCAAGGCCAAATGAAAGAACACTTTGGGGGGGGACAAGGAGGTGAAGAAATTTCACTGTAGGCTTCCTCTTGGTGCTTGTAGAGCTAAGAAGGGAGTTTCAGAAGCTATGGAGTCCCTCCTCGCCCTGCTTGTGGGTAAGATGACACCTATGCCATCATAGACTGATAAGAATCTACCTTCGTTTTTCAAAATTGCTAGAAAAAAAGAGTCCCTAGGCAGTGAATAGAGGCCAATTTCTGTTCTGAAAAGAAGGAACAAGTAGAAAGGAAAACAAAACATTTTCTTCATACCAAGTAGCCAGTGACTCTTAAATAATGGTTTGAAATATGTCATCAGATGAGTGGAGGTTCATGGGGGAGTGATCCACAAATTCCTCCATCCTACAAGTATGCAGATCAATAAGATGATTCCATAGTAAAAGAATAGGGGCTTCCAGAAACAAAACGGTTCCATTCCTCACCCTGAGGCTTCATCAGGTGGCTGAGAAGGGAGAGTGAAGTTGGGTTTTTCCATTCCATTGGGGAGAACTTTTATTTAAAAGAAAGCTCTTCCATTGTTGCTTAGCACCCCAAATTGAATCTGGACATTGATCCCTCATTCAAACAAGTGTTTTTGATGACATTGTATTGTGGGGATTGCAAAAAAAAAAATTAGTCAATGTCCCTACCTTCAAGAAGCTTAAAGTCTAGGAGAAGAGACACATGCATGTAAAAAAAAAAATGACTGCACAATTCAGTGTATGATTGAATTAAATGAATGGTCCAGATAAGTGCTATGGGTATGTAGAGGAGGGAGACGCCGCTTTTGCTTGGTGTGTATATATGCATATATATATGTACATATGTGTGATATATGTGTATATACACACATATCAACAAACACAGTTGTGCTGCAAAAAAAACGTAGGATTCCTACAAACAGAGAGAAAAGGAGCTGAGGACTCAGATAGTCAGTAGCCTTGCTCAGTTCAAAGCCCTAGGGGAAAGTATTGGAAGTGGAAGGACAAATGTCTACAATTGGTAATATTTACACTTCAGAAATATAAAGACTTCTAGACATCTTTTTCCCACCCAGCTGGAAGATGCCTATCTGAGGAATGTCATGAATTGGGAGCAAGTTGAAATTGAGCTGCCAAAATTTCACGAGAAAGAAAATGACTTTTGTTTCTGGGTCTGTTTTTGAGATTCTCCCTAAATCACTATCATTCCAAGTTTGACAGATTCTAAATTGTTGCAGTGTCACTTTAGTATAATAATGTTTCATGAGGTCCTATGTGATCTTTCAACATATAATAATTTGAGGTTGATCTGAACGTGAGAAGTTGGAATGGGGGTACAGGCTGGCAACTCAGTGTTGAAACTGGATGTAAGAGCAGCAGTCAGAATATTCATAACCTGAGGATTTTGTTGTGTGCACTTAATAAAATGGAAAGCAGTGCCTGCGGTGTGGGACGTGTACCCAGAACAAGGCAATAGAACATATGTGATCACCGCAGAAGGAACCTTGACTTTGGAATTTCCTGATTTTTTTGGAGAACCCTAGAGTTTAAGGAGGGCATGTTTTCAGCCTCAAAGAATTTTTCCAACCACAGAAAGACCCACCAGCAAGGGAGTGTCAGACTGTGCTTCAGATTTTGTTTCTGTCTTTTATACGGAGACATTTTCTCATTGTACACATATAACTGTCTTAGTCATCTTCTGGGGTAGATGTCAGCAGAAGTGGTAGGAATTGGTGAAGAGACCCTTGTCAGTGCCTAGATATCACCTTGCAGTTTAGGATGGCCAGTGAAGAAAATACTATTTAAAATGTGGCAAGGATTTAAGTTGCATGTTTATTCCTTAATTAGGATTTGAACTAGGCATCTTTAAAATACATTGTCCAGCTATAGTAAAAAACATGCACAGTCAGTATTGATCGATTTCTACAATAAAAATAATGAAAATAATAATAGTAATAATAATTTAGAATGATTACTGTTGCTGACTAGCTTCATGCCCTCGAATTGAAGAGACAATTCATATTTCAACCTGAATTCTAATTAACACACTTCAGATTTATAAGGTTTTGATTATATAAAGGATTCATGTTTGGAGTGTGTTAATTCATTGTAATCCAAAATTGGAGAAAAGATCTTGACTGCGACCATTGCTGCTCAGTCACTGACTATAGAGTCTCCTTTCAGAACAGGATACTTTGGGTGATGATTATAGACAGAACAGGCTAGAATGATGATTCCTTTGTTTTTAGGATTCTTTACTATCCTCAGCATTTTGTATATTGTCACTTAGTCGACAAACATTTATTAAAAAACTCCTGCTGTGTGCCAATCTCTGTGCTAGGTAGTGGGAAACAATCTCTTAGTTCAACACCTAAGGGGAAAAAATTCATACATTATCCCTGAGCACCAATTCTAAGGGAATTCAGGCTCTCTAGCTAAGTGGTACAGTGGATAGAACACAGGGCTGGGAGTCAGGAAGACTCATCTTCCTGAGTTTAAATCTGACCTCAAAAATGGTACTAGCTGTGTGACCCCGGGCAAGTCACTTAATCCTGTTTGCCTCAGTTTCCTCATCTGTGAAATGAGCTGGAAAAGGAAATGGCAAAACCACTGCAGCATCTGTGTTGAGAAAACCCCAAATAGCGTTGTGAAGAGAAAACACTACTTCCCTCTTGCCTTAGAGAATTCTTCTCTTCCTTCAAGAGGATGTTCACATACCAACTTCTTTCTGCATGAAGTTTTCTTGAGTCCCACAGTGTCCTCCCTCCCCAAACGCTTCAGATCTAACTACTTGGTATGTATTTATTCACTTTACATTTTCGCCACATATGTACATATTATGCACATTTCTTGTCTCCCCCGTTAGACTGTAAGCTTCTAGAGGGTGGGGAGTGTCTCATTCTTTGTCCCAGCATCTGGCACAAATCCTCACACACAGCAGGCACTGAAGAAGTTCTTGTTGACTGGTTGCCCAACATCATACAGTTAGTAAGTATGTGTGGGTCAAGATTTGAACCCAGGTCTTCCTGACTCCAAGTTCAGCACTCTATTCCCTAGCTGCCTGTAACTGAATACATGACAAAGACTGCTGTCTAAGGTCCTGGGCTCCCAATGGGGCAGTTCTCTCAACTAGCCCAGTGTGGTTCTCTGTACAAATTGGTTAACTAGATTGTCGTTCTTGTTTAGCTCTTGTTTAGGTTTTCTTGGCAAAGACTCTGGAATGGTTTGCCATTTCCTTCTCCAGTGTGTCCCCATTTTACAGATGAGGAATGAGAGTGATTAAGTGACTTGTCCAGGGTCACACAGCTAGCGAGTGTCTGAAGTTGGATTTCAACTAAGGTCTTCCTGACTCCAGACCTGGTGCTCTAGCTATTAAGGCCTTAAGAAAATAGGGCACAGAAGTTATGGTTTCATGGGAATGTGTTGAGAGAGGAAGCAGGAGAATTCTAGAGGAGAGGTGTCAAACATACAGTGTGCAGCCTACAGCATCCCTGGGGACAGCCCAAAGCTGATTAAAATGTAATTGGGAGCACAGTGAATAGAGCACTGGCCCTGGAGTCAGGAAGACCAGAGTTCAAATTCGGCCTCAGACACTTAACACTTACTAGCCATGTGACTTTGGGCAAGTTGCTTTACCCCAATTGCCCTGCCTTTTCCCCTCCAAAAACAAACAAAAAAATGTAATTGGGAAATATTTAACAAAATAAATAAAACAGATAAAATTACATTTTAAAAACTAAATTAATGTGTGGCCCATAGGGATCCTAATGTATGATTTATTGGCCCCCATTTTTCTTTGAAGGCAACAGCGTGGCATAGTGGATAGAATACTGGGCCTGGAGTGAGGAAGACCTGAGTTCAAATCCAGCCTCAGACACTTCCAAGCTGTGTGACCCTGGGCAAGTCATTTAACCTTGTTTGCCTTAGTTTCCTCATCTGTAAAATGAGCAGGAAAAGGAAATGGCAAACTACCCCCAATATCTTTGACAAGAAAACCCCAAATGGGATTATAAAAAATTGGACATGACTTAACAACAGCATTTCTATTTGAGTTTGATACCACTGATCAAACTTTTTGGTCTCAGATGCCCTTTACGTTCTTAAAAATTAGTGAGGACCCCCAAAGTATGGGTTATATATCTATCAATATCTACTGTATTAGAAATTAAAATATCTTAGCATTATTATGAAAATAGTTTAGATCTTGCCCCTGAAAGGGTCTGAGGAACACCCTGCCTCCCCCTCCGCCCTGCCCAGGGGTCCTTGAACCACACTTTGAGAATCACTGAGTCTCAAATCTAGAGCACAGGCATCAGACAAAAAGCCTGGTGCGTGGTAGTGAGGGGACACCCACATCAGGAGGGTCCTGAGTGCCTGATGGAAGATAGAAGGAAGTGCCGAAAGACTGGAGAAGTAGATGGGGGGCATGGGAGGAGGGGGACACTTCACCTATTTTACAGCCTGCCCAGTGGACCCTGTTTATAGACTCACTTAAAAGGAGAAGCTTGTTTGTGTGATCTCAGACTATAAATGAAGCCAGTGAGCTCAGCAGGAAAAATTTATTCCTTAGTGATTGATATTTGTTCATTTCAGGAATGATGGGGACTGCAAGATTTGCAAACATTTCAGGAAAGCTCAGACTTAAATAGTCATAATGCTATTAAGATTCCGCTTCCCCCCTCCCCCCCTGCCCCCCACTCCCATCACATTTGTTTGTGTTTCAGCAATCACCAAGTTTATTTTGGCTTTTCATAAGCCAGTGGGGAGAAATGCAAGATTGTCACACTTTGGTTCTGTGGCTAGAAAGGTCAAAGGACTAGTCTTTTGCCTTGTGCTTTTCTCTAGTAATTTTGGAGGGTTAGAGGCTTAGTGTTCCTAGTTAAAATCTGCAGAAACAGAACCTTTGAAGAGTAAAAGCCATTCTTCCCCCTCGGCCTCAGTTCACTGTAACCCTCCGTACTCGTCCCATCCGTGTAGGGAATGGGTACATTGCCTTTGGGGTCACACAGCTTTAGGGGCAATCCAATTGAGTGAGGTCCTCAACCCTCAAATGGATCTGTGAGCTCATCAATTTGGAAGCTCCCTCCAGTAAAGCAGATCTTAACCCATCCGTGCCCGCCCATCCTATGGCACTCTCGACAGTGTTTTCTGAAAAGTTCACTACAAGGGGTCTCCTAGATATTAATAAGAAATGTTGTTCAGTCATTTAGTTGTTCACAACTCTTCATGACCCCATGGACCACAACAGACCAGGACCTTCTATCCTCCACCGTCTTAAAGTCTGCTCAAGCTCACGTTTGTTGTTTCTGTGATGCCATCTATCTATCTCATCCTCTGCCATCCCCTTTTCCTTTTGCCTTCAACCTTTCCCAACATTAGTCATTTCCAAAGAGTCCCATCTTCTCATTATATGGCCAAAGTATTTAAGCTTCAACTTCACTATTTGACTTTCCAGTGAATAGTCTGAATTAATTTCTTTAAGTATTGACTGATTTGATCTCCTTGTTATCCGAGGGACTCTCAAAAGTCTTCTACAGCACCACAGTTTGAAAGCATTGATTCTATGGTGCTCAACTCTCCTTATGGTCTAACTCTGACAAGCCGTACATTGCTACTGGAAAACCATAGCTTTGACTATTTTTGAAGACAGCCAGTCTCCATTCTGGGGCTCCATAATGGGATATAGCAAGAGTATGCACCAACTTATCCGTGGGTACCACTCCAAAAGTTTGTAATTCAATTGTTTAAAGCTCTTAACCCATTTCCTCCTAGAAACCTTGTTATACATAGTACCTAAGTTTCTAGGCTAGACCTCAAAAACTCATTTAACTGAAATGAACTATTTGAGCTGTAAATAAGGCAGCATGACATAGTGGGGATAATGCTGAGCCTGGAGTCAGAAAGACCCTGGTTCACTCTGACATCTGACACGGCTGTGTAGCCATGGGCAAATCACTTAACCTGTCTGAGCGTCTGACAACTCTCTAACATTAAAAGTTAGAAACTGGAGCAAAGGACATTTGTAATCTTCATAGTAAGAAATTCTACTGGAAGTCCCCACACTAACCAAATTATAGCTTTTTGATGGAAATGCTTATATAGCATGAAATAGTTAATAGTGGTGAGGGTGGTGTGACTAGCTTTGTAACTCATTTATATAACATAGTTTCTGTAGGGAAACGCGTTCTGAGTGTTGGCAACATACCTCATTCTTCCTCCATTCCCAGACCCCAACTACCAGATCTGCAGAATGGGCTACCTGGCGAGAAGGAAATATACTTCCTGCCAAGCTACACTGTTCGCTTGCTCTCAGACGAGAAACCTGGCCCCTGAACCCTATTTCCACTAACAAACACTATGAGAGACTTGGATAGTTAACTGTTGAATTGATAATTAATGTATGAAATTACAAAATCATAAAATGGGGGCAGGTATGTCCAGTTCTCTGAGTACTCTTCAGGAAAGGATCCGACAGCAGTGGCAATACATAGTACCTAAGATCCTAGGCTAGACCGTGAAAGCTTATTTAATGGGCTGCTATCACGCTTTAATAAGGAATAGAAGGATAGAGATCAGTGGTGAAAAGGGTACGGAGGCAGATGGCCTCAGGATGGGAGATAGGATGGTGAAGGGAGGCAGCTCAAGGAAGAGGATGGGGAGGGGGAGAGGGACAGAGAACCACTCCTGTAACCATGGATTAGAATCGGGAGCATTTGGCACCACGGATTCAGATGGATATGGGAAACTGCTGAGGGGCAGGAGTTGAAGCTTACAGGTTTTTGGGGGGAACAGACTAACTCTTATCTGTACCACCTTGGGGTTAGTCCATCAACATATCCAAATCATCTCAAAGTTGTTTGTAAAACTTTAAAGTTAACATGTCCACATAAGCTGAAAATTGTCAGCACCTTTTGGTGTTCTGCTGGTCTCATTGAGAATATCTGGAACTTGTCTGGGATTGACATATCACAGGACCAGAAGGCCCTGACAGCAAGGCCTCGATGGCTTCCCATGATTCAGCACCTATTACCAGGCTGTGGATTTGGGGGAATATACAATACAATTTACAAATTACACTCTTCTGATCTTTGGGACATATGTAACTTGTAGGTTTTGCTTTGTAATCTTACTTCTTGCTATTACTTACCCTTATACTGGCTACTTATAAATTTACTATACTGACTAGAAGGGAGGGGGTCAGGGTGACCAGAAAAAGATATAATATTAGCACAGTAGCTTTGTTCATTCTTATGCTGAAAATTGTAAAAGTTATGAATAATATGTATTTGGAACTTAGGTAGAATATAGAGGAAAGGTTACCTTCCTTACTGTGGACAATGTGCCTCTCTTAATACCTTTTAATATTACATTTACTTTTTTTTTTTTAAAGCAATCAAGGTTAAGTAACTTGCTCAAGGTTACACGGCCAGTTATTTCTGGGTGTGGTGCTGAGTATCTGAGCCCGGATTTAATCCCCAGGTCATCCCGATACTGGAGCCAGTGCTCTTACTTGCTGAGCCACCTGGCCGCCCCTATATTTACTTTTGTTGGTCAATATCACACACTTTTGACCACCATATCATTCTCCTTGTCCTGCTAAAAGTGGAGTTTAAGTCATTCACACAGAAGGTGCCATTAAATAATTGCATTTTCATGGATTTTTTTTTGAGCCTGGACCTCTCTATCTCATCCAGGGTGGAAATGCAGGGGCCATTTATGGACCCAGTTAGCCTGGGAGCCCTGACACGCTGCTTCTGACCTGAGGCAGTTTGCTGCTGCAGTCTGAAGTCTCTGTCCCTGGGGACTTGCTTTATTGATGCCAGACTTAAGCGGGACACTGGATTGGTTCAACCCACTGCAGCTCACAATTTCCAAGTTTAAATGAGTCCCCAAAGTAGCAGAGATTACCAGCATATGCCATGACACTCACTCATTTTCATGTAAAAATGAAGAAAACGATATTTATACTAATCACTCCTGTGTAGATAGATTTCTAAGTTTGTCATGTCCCATTGTCACCAGATACTGGAAATGCAAAGGTAGTGAGTCCTTTGGACTTTTTAACTGTGGTGCAAACTGCCCAAACCAATTCCCTGTCTTCCCCATACCCCCTCAAAGGATTGAAGCAATAATATTAATAATTAACATTTGTATAGTGCTTGAAAGTTTTCAGATCTCTTTACATATGTTATTTCATTTGATCCTTGCAACAAACCTTGAGTTAGGTGCTGTTATTACCCCCCATGTTACAGATGAGGAAACTAAGGCTGAGAGGTTAATTGACTTGCCCAGGGTCACACGACCAGTAAGTGTCTGAGGCTAGATATGGAGTTATACTGACTTCAGGTCCAGTGCTCTATCCTTGGTGCTACCTGCCTGCCTAGGTAAAGTAAGTCTTACATTTCAGGGAAAAGCCAACACAGGAATAGCTTGGTTTTGTTTTTGTCTATGGAACTGGGGTTGGAGTAGGGGGAGTCTGGAGAGGGGAAGGAAAAATAAAGAGATGAATGGAATGTTGGCTGTGGAGACCAGCACACGTTTACCTCTCCTTTCTCTCTCAGAAGGAACAGTTGCTTTGTTGAAGGTGGGAAGGGAGGAGGGACAGGGACGGAATATGGTCCTCAGTAGCAGGAGAAGGAAGAGGGAAAGAAATGCCTTGTAACAGCAGTGGGGAAGACAAGGGAATTCCTCTGGTCACTGGGACCATCCAGTTGTTCTTATATAAAGAATATATTTAAACAGGTTATACATAAGGATTATCCCTACTCTTTTCACCCTCAATATGTCAATTCCTACATGAACTGAGTGACATTCACTCAATGACGGTAAGAAATCTTTTTTTTTTTAAGCAGTTGGGGTTAAGTAACTTGCCCAAGGTTACACGGCCAGTTTTTTTTTTCTGGGTGTGGTGCTGAGTATCTGAGCCTGGATTTGATCCAGGTCATCCCCACACTGGAGCTGGTGCTCTTACTCGCTGAGCCACCTCGCCGCCCCTGACGGTAAGAAATCTTGAAGGTCCCAGAGTGTCATGGGCTGAGGCCAGTTGGGTAGTCTGAACTACAGCTGTGAAAAAGGCAGTGATCACTGGCCTAGGATGGACAGAGGCCAGGGATCTCCTGCTGTGGACAGGCCATGCAGAGCAGGTTGAAAGCTAACCTTTTGACCATTGTTTGCAGCCTTCTACTGGGTGGACTTGGAGAAGCCTTGCTGGTTTACTCAGAGAAAACAAACACATAGAGAAGAGAAGGAGCATAAAGCCCACAAGCTTCATGTGCCAGCTAAAGGAGAAAGGAAGACCTCTGTGTGGATGGAAAAGAGAACATGAAAACAGCCAGATAGTAGGAGCCATAGTCGGGTCCACTTCTTTCTCCGGAGAGGGGCAGCCCTCAGAGGAAGCAAAATCTGTTCTTAACAATAATAGCCGGGTAACTCTCTTGATGTTGTTATCCTTAGGACTGCCTGGAAGAACTCTGCCTTAGGGCTATGACCCCATGGCTGTCTTTAGGGTCTCTCACCACCATCTTACTAGAGACACCCATGGTCATTTAGTGTCCACATTTCCCTCAACTCCTTTGTGGATAAAGGAGAAATAGGATCATCCCTAGGACTTTCCTGGACCTTTTTGGAAGCATAGGATTCATTTTTTATACTAAACCGACTCATTTTATACTAAATGCCCCTTCCTGCATCTCCCCTTTCCCAGCCTCCAACACTATCTCACAACATATGGCAGAGGGCCCTGGGTTTATTTTGTATGTTCATGGTCTCTTCTGGGAATTCCCTGTCCTAGATTCTCCCGTCTGGCTTGACAAAGAATTACAGAATTCACACTCATATGCAGCAACTGGAGAGAATTCCTTGGGAAGGAGTTGATTTGTGAGAAATTGAATAGCTGTTTCGGGCCTTGCTAGAAATCAGCAAGGCAACCCAACTCCTCTGTTGTGAACTCAAAAGCTTAGTTTTTTGTTATTGTCTTTGCCTTTCTTTCCCTCTCACAGATTTCTCTGAATTCTGATCAAATGTATGTTGCATTTATTTGTCTTAATTCCATGCACTGTTTCATGTCCTCCAAGTTGAAAACTTAACACTAAATTATCACTGAAGGGAACTAGTTTTATAAGCACTGATGGGTGTCCTGGACAGGAAAAGATGCTCCCCCTTCCCTGCCCAAAACAACAACTAAAGCCCAAACAGCCTGCATTCCCAAAAGCCTTCAAATTAGTTATTTCCATGGCATCCCAGAAGAGGTTTTGAATCGCAAGAAGAAAACAGGTTTTGGTTTTTCCATACTAGATTAAGAATTGGATTGGCAATGTTATAACCCTATAGGAGAGTCTTATAGGAACAAAAACGGAATTTAACATAAAATATAAAATAGGATTTACATGGGATGAGAATTGGATTTGGGATCCACAAGGAAGGTGTGGAGAAACTCATCAAGATTTGATTCCCCCCCAAAAATTTCTGTTTACAGTAGCTTTTGCGAAAATGATACTACCTTTCCCTAATTTACAGAGCTTTGGCCTTTTATAGTGTGGCAGAGAAATTGGTTCCTGGAAGATTGTATTGTTACCAAGTCACAGAGGCCGGGGGCTGGAAGCTCAGCCTAGCCATGTACTGCCCTGTTCTAAAGCAGCCCTGTGCTTTCATGGAAGGTACTGGCTAAATAGTATTTCCTGGTTTCTAAATAAGCATCCTGTCCAGGTACCCATCTGCTCTGTGACTGTCCTCTTCCCACCTCTTTCTCCTTACCTGGAGCAGCAGCACCTCCCTGGGGAAGTCAGTCCATTCTGTTTTGGAACCACTCTGGGGCCCATCTGTCCTGACTGGTGAGGAGATGCCGTCTCACCTAACTCCTTATCTAGCTCAACATGGGGGAGTATCTGACTGCTGAATAACTGCACCACCATCCCTTGGCTCTCCACCCCTTGGCTTTAATACCCTTCCCTGGCCACTGCTCTCTTTGTATTACCTGTCCCCCACTCCCCCCAGCCCCACTGCTGCCCCCAATGAAATGTTAGCTCCTTGAGGGCAAGTGATGTCTCACTTTTGCCCAGGAAAGTGCTTGGCACTGTCAAATATTTTTTGAAAATGCCTTTTAATTCATATATTTAAAGAAAGAAAAAAAGAGGCAGGAAGATACAGTCTGACTCTAAGTATTGATCCTAAAATTTTCAGATGAGTTCTGCTCCAAACAGTAATGACTAAGATGTTTGAATCTTTAAAAGATTCTTTTTTAAGGAGTGCTCATCTGATACCAAGTTTGTACCTAGTCTGTCTCCTTGCATTTTCCTTGTCTCTCTTAAATAACTTAAAGTTTTTCCAAAATGTTATTTGCAAGTGTTTAGATTTATCCTGATGTTATGTTTCACTCAGTCTCTTCAACCTTAAGTTGTATGTTACCTCTCCTCCAACCTGGGATGCATCAATGCAAGAGTCCACTATTCTGACCTCACTCAACTCAGACTGTACAGCTGGGCCCTGTTCTTTTTCACTTGCAGAAAATGTGGCTTGCCAATATGTTGTATTCCCTGCATCTTCAAGTATTGTTTAAATGTTCAGACATTCAGAGGGCTGGATAGTACCATAAAATGTCATTTAGTCCATTGCATTGTCTCTAGTCAGTACTGATCTCAAAGGATGCCACTGATATATTTAAACTTTTTTTTTTCTTTTCAGTACTGATCTCAAAGGATCCCACTGATATATTTAAACTTTTTTTTTCTTTTTGGAGGGGGGAAGGTAGGGCAATTGGGGTTAAGTGACTTGCCCAAGGTCACACGGCTAATTTTTGTGTTAAGTGTTTGAGGCTGGATTTGAACTCAGGTCCTCCTGACTCCAGGGCTGGTGCTCTATTTACTGTGCCACCTAGCCGCCCCTATTTAAACTTTTCTTAAAAATCCTCAGGAAAAGAGACTGCAAGCCACTTTTGTTAATGACAGTTCAGGGTCTCATCTGGGTTGAAATTCTAGCTCTAATACTTACCACTTACATGACCTTTGGCCTCAGTTTCTTCATCTGTAAAATGAGGAGATTAGATGAGATGACTTAGGGTTTGTTCTGTTTCTAATTTTATGATCCTAAAATTCTCAGGCGAATTCTGAGATGGATGGCTGAAAGAAGCCTCTGCGGCCTTATGGCCTCCCCCTTTGTTTCAGCTGTAATCATTTCTCTGGACAGACTTCGATCTTTAACTAATACCTTAAGTTCAAGGGTTGGGTGAGAGTGCAGAGGGGAGCCCAGATACTGCCTGGGATGTGTGCTCTGTTCATTCCCATTATTCAGTTTTGGCTCTAACTGACTCATTTGGGTGAATCGTTTTGTTGTTGATACTTCAGTTATATTTATACCTCTTGACACCGTGTCCAATCTGGTTTTTGTTTTCATTGATCCAAATAAAGAAAGTTCTTTGTGTCAGTAGAGAAAAAAATCCTATGTGATTTTGAGGTATAATTCTTCCTTTATAGCTATAAAAACTCATCACATTTCTTTTTTCAGTCTGATTATCCTCATCCTTCCTGCCCTTTCCATGCAGGGGGCATGCATGGTCCTACATGGTTTGAATCTACACTAGTTGGAAGACTGAGAAAAAAGAATGTGACTGTACTTTACTTTTATCCAAAGACATCTCTTCACACACACACACACACACACACACACACACACACATTTATTTATTTATTTTTGGCTTTTTGGAGGGGGGAAGGTAGGGCAATTGGGGTTAAGTGACTTGCCCAAGGTCACACAGCTACTTTTGTGTTAAGTGTCTGAGGCCAGATTTGAACTCAGGTCCTCCCTGATTCCAGGGCTGGTGCTCTATTCACTGCGCCACCTAGCAGCCCCCCCCCCAAATATAAATATACATATATACATGCTCAGAACAAACAGAGCCCCACAAGTGCCAACCCGGCTGTTTTCCCTGAAATCACTGGACTAGGATAGGGATGGAGGGTAGAAGAGGAGGCAGCTTGTAGGACTCCTACGACCATAATCCTCTGGGATCATATGAATGAAAGCGATAAAAGAGAGCTGTGGTTAAAAGCCAAAGAAAACGGCTGACATGAAAAGAGAATTCAGGCCTGGGAGCATAGGTAATAGTGTCCCCTTTGCTCACAAAAGGATGTGTTCATTTAAGGGGGAATGGTAGACTGAGTTCCTAAAGACCAAAATGACATTCATGCCTCAGCCTTTTCCCCCCAACTAAACTCACTTATCTAACATGGCTATATTTCCCAGTCATTCTCCATAATTTCTGGCTTCCCTCTCAGACATCATAGCTTCTCCCACCTGTTTTCCCTTGTCCTCAGATCAGGCTGGGGTACCTGGGAACATACTGGGAACTTCACTGCCATCACCTCTAAAAATAACAAAACAAAGTGATATAAATCACTAGCCGTGCTTTCTTCATCCATTCATCCTTGTTTGTAAGGACCTGGGACGTTCAGATGGCAAAGGAACATGCAAGGAAAAGAGCCGCCTGCTGGTCCATCAATTGATGGTACCATCAAACCAGGTAGGGAAGGCTTTCATTGTATTTGATCTTCCAGCTAGAAAGCATAAATGTTGCTCTTTCTCTACAGAAATTTTAACAGAATTTAAAAAAAATGCACACTCTATGGCAACAACATGTGGTGGAAGGTGCACTGGAAGTAGAGCCAGAAGATGTGGTTCCAAGTCCCATTTCTAAGACCAGGCTTGTGTATAAAGGCAAGGAAAGTCAACTCAAAGCTCCGGTTTCCTCAGCTGTAAATGGGAATAGCAGTATTTGTACGTTGTAAGCCATAGAGAGTTATATAAATGCTATTTATCATTTATGGAAATATATTAATTATAGAAATATATGATTTAGCCCACCTCCCCCAATTCATGTAAAAAATGACTCTAAACAAACTTTGGAGCTACAGAACCCATAAAATGACAGGAGCTAACCTCCCACTAAAGACAGCCCAGCAGGCTGGAAGGAAGGGTACAGTGCAGGGCACTGGGAGCTGAGCCCAGCCCCTTGTGAGCCCAAGGTTTTAGCCTCAGGGCAGCCTGACCAGCCGCCAGCTGGAGGGACTTCAGATCATCAGCAGCTGTGGCGGTTTCCAGAATTATCGACACATAGATGCCAAGGACAAAGTGAAAGGTCAGTGTAGTGTGGACTTTGGGAACAGGGAGTTCGGGAGTGCAGTCTGGCCTTTACCACCCTGAGGGAGAAGCAACTGAGGTGCGGTGGCCATGCAGCCACCACCATGTGGCCTCTTCAGAGCTCCTGGCCTGCAGATTGTAGGGGGACCAAGCAACTAGTCTGAGGGGTAATCACACTTGCTTTAACCTACTTGGATCTGGATCACTGTCTAGGGTGGAGGTCCTGGGGTGCATGACTAGTTTGCCAGAGTGTGTAGAGGCTTCAGAGAGGGCACCCAACTAATAGCTTCAGCAGCTGTGAAAACCCCAGCAATTAGGACAAAGCTCCCTCCTCTGGTAGCAGAGTTCTACTGGCAAAAAGCTCAAAAGTCAAGTAATTGAGTGGCAACATGAGCAAGCAAAGGAAGCAAAGCAAGCAGAGCAATCCAACATTAGACTCCTATTTTGGGGGACAAAAAGGATCAAAGCATGGAACAGGAGGAAGACAATGAAGTCAAAACTCTTCCACAAAAAGCTTCCAAGAAAAATATGGGCTGGTTACAGGCCATAAAGGAGCTTAAAAAGGATTTTGAAAACCAAAAAGAGAAGTGTAGGAAAAATTGAGAAGAGAAATGAGAATGATGCAAGAAAATTATGAAATGAGAGTCAACAACCTGACTGAAGGAAATAACACCTTAAAAACAGACTAACTCAAATGGCAAAAGAAGCTCAAAAAGGAAATGAGGAGAAGAATGCCTTAAAAAGCCAAATTTGCCAGATGGAAAAAGAATCTCAAAAGCTCACTGAAAAGAATTCTTCCTTCAGAATTAGATTGGAGCAAATGGAAGCTAGTGACTTTATTGAGAAATCAAGATGCTATTAAACAGATCCAAACAAATTAAAAAATAGAAGTCAATGTGAAATATCTCATTGGGAAAACCACTGACCTGGAAAATAGATCCAGGAGAGATAATTTAAAAATTATTGGACTACCTGAAAGCCATGATCAAAGAAAGAACCTAGAAATCATCCTTCAAGAAATTCTCAAGGAGAATTGATATTTTAGAACCAGAGGGGAAAATAGAGGTTGAAAGAATCCACTGATCACCTCCTGAAAAAGATCCCAAAAAGAAAACTCCTAGGAATATTATAGCCAGGTTCTGAAATTCCGAGATCAAGGAGAAAATATTACAAGCAGCCAGGAAGAAACAATTTGAATATTGTGGAAACACGATCAGGATAACTCAGGATCTAGCAGCTTCTACACTGAGGGATCCAAGGGCTTGGAATATGATGTTCCGGAGGGCAAAGGAGCTGGGATTAAAACCAAGAATCACCTACCTAGCAAAACTGAGTATTATGTTTCAGGGGAAAATATGGTCATTCAATAGAATAGAGGACTTTCAAGCATTCTTATTGAAAAAACCAGAGTTGAATAGAAAATTTGACACTCAGATACAAGAAGTAAGAGAATAATGAGAAGGTAAACAGGGAAAAGAAATCATAAGGAACTTATCAAAGTTGAACTATTAACATTCCTACATGGAAAAATAATAATTGTAACTTATGAAACTTTTCTCAGTATGAGAATAGTTGAAGGGAACATATATATACACACACACACACATACATACATATATATGTCTATATAGGAGGGTATATGGGTGTATGAATACATATGTGAGTATGTGTATGTATGTGTACAGGTATACATAGACAGAGGGCACAGGACCAATTTAATAGGAAGGGATGCTATTTAAAAGAAGAAATTAAGAGGTGAGAGAGGAATATAATGAGAGGAGATGGGGAGAGACGGAATGGGGTAAATTATCTCATATAGAAGAGGTAAAGACAATGGAGGGGAAGAACAGGAAGGCAAAAAGGAATGAGTCAACCTTATTCTCATTGAATTTGGCTTAGGGAGGGAATCACATACACACTAAATAGGGTATCTCAACCTACAGGAGAGTAGGGGGAAAGGGGATGAGAGAAGGGGGTGATGAAAGAAAGGGTAGGCTAGGGGGGGAGGGAAGTTAGAAGCACTCACTTTTGAAAAGGGACAGGATCAAAGTAGGGGGAGAATAAGTGGGGGGTGGGATAGGGTGAAGGGAAATATAGTCAATTTTTCACAATATATGCACTATGGAAATGTTTTGCATAGCCACACATGTACAACCTATATTGAATTGCTTATCTTTTCAGTAAAGGTGGGTGACGAGGGAGAAAGGGAAAGAATCTGGAATTCAAAGTTTTAAAATCAAATGTTTAAAAAATATATATATACATAATTATTATTATTTTACATGTAACTGGGAAATAATATATACAGGAACTGGGGCATAGAGATCCACCGTGCCCTACTGGAAATTTTGAGGGGGTGTGGAGGAAGATATGGGAAAGAGCAGATTGGGGGAGGGGATATTCAGTGGGATCACTGTTTTGGGGTGGTGTGTAGGGGAAAACGGGGAGAAAATTTGTAACTCAAAATCTTGTGGAAATGATGTAAACTACAAAATAAAAAAGAGGAGGAAAAAAAGACAATAAAGGATTAAACCAAAAAAATTAAAAAAAATGTATTATAGAAGTGGAATTTGTTGGAATATTTCATAGTAAGATTTTTTATTCAACATCAGCTCTGTGTTAACTTTGAATAAAGCCTAAAACTGCAAAAACGTGATCAGATCTCAAACTCTTGCATCCTCAGTCATTCTTATTCTCTCTCCTTTTCTCTCCCCTTCTTCCTTTCCCTCTTCTGCCTTCATTTCCCTCATCTCCTCTTAATTAGCCTTTACTCCTCTTCTTACAAACGTAGTAGGTCCTATACAAACACATCTCCTCTCCCCACAAGTGAACAAACAATCTTTCTGGTTGGTTCTGCTATTTCTTCAAGGTATCATCATTCCTAGCTTAACTCTTCAAAAGAATCACATATATTCACACCCTATTCCCTGAGTCCTCAACCCCTTGCAGTCTGTTTTTGTACCCACCACTCAACTGAAACTTAACCCAAAGTAACCACTGCCTTTTTATTTGGACACATCCAATACCCTTTGCTTAGTCCTTGATCTCTTGACATTTCAGTAGTATTTGCCATTGCTGATGCACCCCTTGTTGCCCCCTTGGCTTCTGAAACACTGCTCTCTTCTGCCTCTCCTACCTGCCTGATCACTCCTTTTCAGTCTCCTGGGTACCTCTTCCTCCACCTTCCCTCTGTATGGTTGCCATTTTGAGGGCTATTCATTGACCTTTGGTGTCCACTTGTCACCCAAGTCTCACCTATGGCTTCAAGAAGCTGTGCAGTGGCTACACTCTGGGTAAAACCATCTTGACAGATGGGCTAAACTAGGTTGAAGGTGACTAACAGGCCTCAAACCTATTGACTAGCTAGAGGGATCTACCATATGAAGACTTTCTCCAGCAGAATGGGCAAATAAATGAACATAGTTTGTTCCAATAACCATGAAGGTGGCTGAAGCAAGTGCTGTGGAGCATTTAGATCTTGGTCAGACATCAAAGATGCTAAGGTCATCTGCTTCACCCTGGGCTATTACTAGTCACCTTTTGTCTTGTCACTGGACTTTAGCAACTCTGGAAGAGAGGGTGAGGCTGACAACTTTGTGCAATTCTCTCTCACTCTAATTCATGTGCAAGTCAAGACATCACCCCATGGTGTCATTGTCCAACTCTCAAAAATGAATGGATGCCCAAGGACATTTCCTTGGCCATCTTTCTCTACACTTACCTTTTTTTCTCCTTAAAAACAAAAGCAAAAACTCATATCTGTCTTCAGTCATCACTTCTATACAGAGAATTTCCCAAATGTTCCATCCTCAACCTTTCCTCTTAATTTTCGGTCCTTCATTTCCAAGTGTCAACTGGACATCACTTGGATATTTCTTTGGCACCTCCAACTCAACATGTGTAAAAATGAAACCATTGGGGCAGCTAGGTGGCACAATGAATAGAGCACTGGCCCTGGAGTCAGGAGGACCTGAGTTCAAATCCAGCCTCAGACACTTGACACAGTTACCAGTCATGTGACTTTGGGCAAGTCACTTAACACCAACTGCCCTCCAAAAAGTAAAAAAAAACAAAAACCAAACCCATAAACCTGCATCTCCAGTTGCTTCCTCTTTATTTTGCTTGACGGAGCTACCATCCTTTCAGTCTCCTAGGCTTGATACTTCAGAGTCATCTTTATTTCTTCCTCTCTTAAACTCCCTCTAGTTAATTGCGAAGGTTTTTTGGTTCTACCTCCACAGTATTTCTCAAACCTGTCTCCTTTTCACTCATGCCATTATTCAGTGACCTTAGTTTCGACTTGATCACCTCTTACTTTATTGAAGTAGCTTTCTAAATGGTCTGTATCCTTTCTTCTCTTCAGTATGTCTTTCACAGAGTGGACAAATTTCTTATTCTAATGTTAAGGTCTGGCTACATCACCTTCCTGCTCAAAAAACCTCAGTGACTCCGTATTATATAGGGTAAAATACAAAATTCCTTAGCCTAGCATTGAAAGCTGTCTACCATCTGATTTCAGCTTATGTGTCCAGCCTTATTTTGCCTTTCTTCCCTTCATGCACTCTATATTCTGACCAAACTGGACTTTTTGCTGTTTTTTGCCCTTTCCTACTATCAGGCTATGCCCCATGCCCATAATGCATGCCTCCTTCTGTCCACCTATCAAAATCTCCTTCCTTCAAGGCCCTGCTCGTCTCTAAACTTCCCCTGTAGAAAGCCCTCCTTGATTCTTCCATCTTAGAAAGCTGTCCTCAAGTATTCTGAAGTCACTCTATGGCTCACAGTTACTTTTAGGGGTACACTTCTCCATCATTCCTCTGTCCTTTTCTGATTGGATTTGGAGAAGCCATGACTTGATAGCAGGTAACACGGTATAGTGATAATACGGTATGGTAATAGGACCACTGCTCTGTAGACAGAGGTTCAAACTGCCCCAGGCAGGTGTGACCTGGTGCAAATCACTTTGATAAGCCTCAGTTTGCTCATCTAGAAAATAATATAGAGGGGCAACTAGGTGGCACAGTGAATAGAGCACTGGCCCTGGAGTCAGGAGGACCTGAGTTCAAATCCGGCTTCGGACACTAGACACACTTACTAGCTGTGTGACCTTGGGCAAGTCACTTACTCCCAGTTGCCCTCTAAAAAAGAAAAAAAAAGGAGGTAGTTATAAAGATGACCTTGGAAGGCCCTTCTTGCTCTAGAGCAATTATCCTCTGACCCGTTTTCCATCTTTGTAATCCTCTACAGCCTGGTACGGTGCTGTATATATACATATGTGTGTATACATACATATATGTGTACCTATGTATGTGTATATACAAAGAGAGAGAGAGAAGGGGCTGGATTGGCCCTGGATGCCGTGGGAGATCTTGGCATTTTTAAGCTGTCTTTAATAGGTCTCAGTTTAACTGAAGCAACAACCATTCATTCCAAGGAAAGCCAGAATGAAAGAAGGTGAGGCTGCTCAGCTTACCCAGTAACTTGGGACAGGCCTATCTAATAAGGTCATTCCTGATCCCTATCAGCACAGCTTGGGCTCTGCACGGGGCCTCCTCTACTTCTTTCTGAAAGACATAGAGTCAGGTGCATTGGTTCTGGATCCTGGAGTTCTGTTCTCGTTGGTAGGATCTGGGCAAATGCAAGAGAGAATATTTTTGTTTGGGTCCAGTGAAACAGAGACCTAAGCAGACCTTCCCTCTGACCCTGTTCTCTTCCACTCCCACCCCTTCACCCCCGAGTCCTTGTTATGTACATAATGCCCATAGAAGATTTGTATATGTGTAGGTCCATTCTTTTGTGCCCCAAGACAGGCCAAGGAACTCAAAACCCCCCAACTCAGGGTCCAGGGGTAGGAGCTTGAAGTCTCCAGAAGCTTTCTGAACTTCTACCCTTGTCTCTAACTACCTGTATGACTCAGGGTACATACCTCTGAGTTTTATTTCCCTCCTGTATAAAAGACTCGGACTACCTCCTCCAAGGGGGTCACAGGATCATAGCTTAAGGGATGCTGGGAGAAAAGTGTTTTGTAAACTTCAGAGCATTATAGAGATATGAGTTATTATTAGATTATTGGTCTTGAGCTGGAAGGTATCTCTGGGGCCATTAAGCCTAACACCCTCCTTTTATAGCAGAGGAAACTGAGGCTGGAGTAGTGAAGGGACTTGCCTAGGGTTACAAATGTAGATCGGAATAGAGGTGAGATTTGAACATGAAATTTTCTGGGGCCAAATCCAAGGCTGATTTTGTTTCTTTTTGTTATTTTGAAAAGATAAGGCTAGAAAGGTAGGTGGTAGAAAGCTTTGAATTTGCATAAACTGGGGTTTTCATGACCTTGGGCTCCTTGAATTCAGGGACCATAATTTTTGCCTTTCTTTGTATCTCTACTTCTTACTTTGCATGGTGCCTGGCACATAGTAAGGGCTTAATAAATACTTGTTAACTGACCAACTGACCTCTGGCACTCTCCCCCTCTGGGGCCTTGGAGTGGCCTGGAACCAAATTCCCCAGGGCCCTACTCAGAAGATGAGTAACCATAGCAAGACCTGCCCTCGGCCAGGGGCTCAACCAGCTCCCTGCTGGCCCCAGGCAGCAGTCCAGGGTGAAATGCTAATCCCAGCCTGGACCTTGGCAGCAGCCTCTCTTGCTTTAGGAAGCCTGAAATGCTGAAGCTGTTCTCTCCTCCCAGCTGAAATGAGAGAGCCTTTACTCCTGCTGTGTGCTGATTTTCCAAGGCCTGGCCCATGCCGATCCTGTTCTCAGTAAAACAAACAATAACATAAACCTTTAGTCCAGTTTCATCTGAGGATCATCTAGGGAGTGCCCTCAGGAGTCCTCTATCACTTATTCTCTCTTCCCCTGTTTCAGACTCTTAAAAAAATTTCACTAAAGTAATTATTAAGGCCAAAAGGTACAGTTGAGTCATTTATGTGCCCCTCTCCACCTGCCCAGGCCCATAGGACTGCAGTAAAGGCCAGGAGCAGACCATTAATCCTCATACACCCACTCTGAAGTAGGGAGAAGGACAATATAATCATTTTTTCCTCAAGGGGAGACCCTGAGGCCAGGAGAAGTGTGGAGACTGACTAATATCAAACACTACCACCTTTCTCTATCAGTCACTGATGCCTGGAGTCTGCTCCCCCATCCTAGCGTTTGAGCCCCCAAGCTAGGGGTTTTCAACTTGGGGACCATGAACTTATTTTTAAAACCATTTTGATAACGATTTCAGTACAATTGGTTTCCTTTGCAATCTTCTTTTTTTATTTTATGCATTTAAAAACACTATTCTGGGAAGGGATTGTAGGCTTGGCCAGTCAGTTAGAGGGGTCTGTGACAGAAGAGACTAAGAACCCCTGTCCTATATGGAGAAGATATGGAACTCAAAATTCTAAAAAAAAAAAAAAAATTAAAGCTAAAAACAAATAAAAAACAATTAAAAAAAAGAACCCCTGCCTAGAATGCCTATGTTTACTCTCTCTTTCTCTCCTACAATTATCTCTTGATCATTATCTGGGACTCCCACAATGGAACATCCCTTCTATCTCCTGCCTGTCTTCTCTGTCTTCCTTTAAGAATCAGCTCAGTCCCACCTTTCCTGGTCCCTTTCCCCTTCAATGACACCCCACTCCTTCCCTTTGAGATTACCTTCCACCTAGGTGTTTCGATGGATAGAGTGCAGGTCTGGAGTTAGGAAGGCTCATCTTCCTGACTTCAAATCTGGCCCCAGATACTTACTAGCTGTGTGGCTCTGGGCAAGTCACTTAACCCTGTTTGTCTCAATTGCCTCATCTGTAAAATGAGCTGGAGAAGGAAATGGAAAACCACTCCAGTGTCTTTGCCAAGAAAACCCCAAAGGGAGTCAGGCATGATTGAAATGACTCAGCAATTCTGTATATATCTTTTAAATACAGTTATTTGTGTATTGTCTGTCCTGCCAGAATGTGAGCTCCTTGAGAGAATACCATATTTATGTCTTTGTATTCCCAGAATTTAGCACAGTGCCTGGCAAGCACATAGTATACCACCTCTAGGCTGTAAAGCCCAAGGACTCTGGGAATGGCAGCACCTTCCCCTGCAGACCACCAACCATGATGCCAGTCAGCCATGATGCAGGGGAGCAGCCCCTGTGGAGACCGGATTATACCTGGCAATTTCCTATGCAGGTGTTTCGGCTTCCCCCCTCTCCCCTGCCTTTTCAGCAGCCTGGGCTACTGAAGACCTAGGGAAGAAAGTTCTCAACACCAAAGTCCATGACACTTCCAGATGCTTCAACTTCAGAAAGGGATATGATTTTGTCTGTGGAAATGATGCTGAAGGATCATCAGCCTTTCCATCTGATTTGCAACTGAAACCTCTTAGAAGTGTTTTGCCTTCCTATTAGAATACAAGCTTTTTGATTTTCTGTTTGTATCCCCGGTGCTCAACAGATAATAAGCAAATGCTATTCATTCATTCATTCAAGCTGGGTGGGGAAGAGGGGAAGTCTATCATGGTTGAGGGGAAGGAAGAATAGGAGGGTGTGTCCTGGGCTAGGCCAAGAGGAACTAAGAGATTGGTAAAAAAGAGGCTGGCTCAAGGTCAGAGGCAAGGTCAGAACTTTTCAGAAAGGACGGTGATTCCCCAGTGGAGACTTTAAATGCTTTAAAATTGTATTTAAAAGTATTTAACTTACAATAAACTGAGTTATCAGGGTCATTTGTGGGCCACTTTCTCAGTTTGGGACCAGGGGAATTAATAATAAAGTATTGGCCTAGGGCCTTGAAAAACTGGAAAAAAAAAAAACAACAAAAATCTCAAGAGAAAAATATAAGGGCATTTAAAAAGAAATTCCTGCCTTTGACCTAGGAATATCAGTGACTAGCTGGTATATTGAAACTGAAGATAGAATCATGGAATGTCAGAGCCAGCAGGGATCTTATAGGCTACCTAGTTAAGCCTTCTTTTTTTTTTGCAGAGAAGGAAACTGAGGCAAAAAGAAGCAAAGAGACAAAACTGGACTATACACTTGGTGTCAGATTGGGGACTAGAAGAATCCAGACTGATTCTTTCATCTTCTCTTCTGATGAGTTCCTTCCTGGACTCATCCCCTTCCCACCACACCACAGTCATTTCAATTGCCTTTGAAATTCTATTTCTGCCGAATCAGAGAGGCAAACCCTTTGTTCTGTCAGTCCTTTCTGGAGTACCTGGAGACCAAAGCCCAGAACTTTCTGCTTCTGTCCAGCAGTCACTAGGGAGCAGACAAGAGACAAATGAGGCCCCGTGCATTCAGATAGAAAAAAGTTTGGCCCCGCTGTGGTTGGTTTAGCTGTGTTTGCCAGCAGGGGAACAATTAAGTTCTATATTCCAAATAACTTCAAGTGAACACATGTGGGACAAAGCTATTAATAGCAGACACAGGGAGCAATGAAATAGAGATGTAATACACTGGGACTTTGGAATCCCTCTCCTCAAGCATTCCCTTCCCTTCTCTCTCTGGACCACTCCCTGGCCCCCCACCCCCTCACCCCCTCACCCCATTGTTCTCTCCACCCTGCTCATTCCTCCTTCTCAATCCTCCACACTGGTGAACATTTCATCTTTTAAAATCTGAAAACACACACGTGCGCGTGCAAACACACACACACATCTGGGGACTAAGCTGAGTTGCACTGTCTTTGACTCACCCTGGTAAGGCGTGGGCTGAATTTCGTTTGGCCTTCCTAGTCCTTAGTGGGGAGGACACTACCACGTACTCATAGCCACCGGACTATTTACTTTTAACTTTCTTGTCCCTTTCTGATTCTGCAGTTTCATCTCTCAAAGAGCAGTGGTGCTAAAGTCTACAGAAAGTTGCAGACAAATATTCTATTTTATCTTATTTCTTGTGTACGGTTATCCCTTCCACATCTGGGGTTGGGGGGCGATAAGAGTGTGGTGCCCCTCCTGCTTCGATCTGGAAAATCTGCATATAATTTTTTTGGCCCTCCCTACCAGAGAAAAAGATCTGAATTTTTTCTTTTATGGGGTGTTTACAGTATTAAACAATAAAATATGCTGATATTATATAATATCATACACATATTTTATCCATTTCTGAATTTCTAAACTTTTTCTGTGTCATCCACTGGTTTTTCTGTGTTATTTGTGGCTTTTGCAAAACTTCCCCCAAAATTCCCATTTAATTTCTTATGCTGACCTGTGATATATTGAAACCACGAGTCGAGATGGAAAAAGGATAACTGTATAGCCTCAACTAGATTGTAAGCTTTTGGAGGGCAGGGACCACAGATAACCCCTTTTCTCTATTCCTAATAGTGCCTAGCCCAGTATTAGGTATGAAGCAGGTGTTTCATTGACTGACTTTATTTGCACCAGATAAGGGAGAGAAGATTTGTTTTCATCAGTCAGTAGAGTTCTATAAGATTCTGATGCATAGAATTCATCTTTACTCCCTGTGGTGAGAGCTAATTGCCTTTACCTAAGAGAAAGCTAAAATAACTCTGTATTCAAAAACAGGACGAGGGTTATATGAACTCCTTCCCACAAGGAAATTTCTCCTCCATGTACGTCTCTTTAATATGTAGCCTTTGACTCAACTCTAGACTATGAGGTCCGTGAGGACAGAGACTGAGTCTTACTGATTTTTGTATCCTGGAGCCTAGTGTAGTCCTCAGCATAAGGTAGATGCTTAATTGGTTTGCTGAATTAAATTAAATGCTATTGAATGAGACTATCAAAATGTTCATTTTCTCCAAGACAACATCATCCTGAGTGATCTTTTCAGGATAGAAATGAGGTAGCTAAGGAGTTAGGAGGCTTACCTTATTGTCAATAGTCAGAAGGCTAAGACTTAGGGGTGAATTGTGCAGCCCCTCACAGGAGGTTACAGATACCCTAAGACCAACATTCCATTCAGGCTGGTTTTCTGATGGTTTATTGAGACTTTCAAAAGTAGGGGTCCTTTCAATTGACCAGAAGATTGTGGGCTATCAGTCATTCTTTTTAACTGATCAAACATTTATTAAATACTTAGTAAGGGCCAGGGATTATACCATTTGAGTAGAAGTGGGAATGAGGCTTGGGTTGGCCAGAAATATGCACCATGACTGTAAAGTCATGTGACTTAAAAACAAAAGAGCAAATAACTTGGTTTATAATGGCAGAAAGACCTGGGTTCAAATCCTGCATCTAACATATACTAACTGTGGGACTGTGGACAAGTCATTTAACCTTTTGAGCCCTTAGGAAATTCTTGAAGACTTTAAGTTACAGAGAAGATGAAGACCTGCATTAGTAGAAGGAATTCCCTTTACCAATGAAATCACAATCCCCGCCTCCCCCAAAAGTACTAGAACTTATGCGCCTAAATGAATGCTGTCCCTTTCAAATCACCTTGAAGGCTACATGTTTAATCCAATAATATTGCCATTGCTTCAATTAATACCCCCCTTGCATATCCTGAACAATCTCTTTACTGCTGGAAATTTCAGTTCTTGATGATGGGTTTGATTTTTGGAAATGGCCAAAAATCCACTGGGACTAAGTCAAGTTGAATCGGTTAGCTAATTTAGCTGAGTACCGCCATGTTTGGTCAAAAATGATTATAACTATGTGGTTCTGAAACTAATTTTCATGTGTGGCTCATAAACTGGTGCTGAAGGTGATCCCCAAAGGCAAATCTGGAAACCAATCAAGCCTGATCCAACAAATATGCATTAAAGGCTCACAGTGTTCAGTGTTTATTGATTGGCTGAGACAAGATGGGATCCCTACCCTTGAGGAATTTACAACTAGTAAGGGAGGGAAGACCTTACAAATAACTATAACCCAAAGCAGAGTTGTAACAACAGAAGAAGAGATATACTAGGTAAGTACCATGATTACTCTGACGAAGGATAGAGCATTTGTGATGGTGGGAATAGAGTAGAAGACATTATGGTGACATCTAAGATTCTCAAAGGACACATAGAATGTCAATAAATAGAGACATGTGTGCTAGGCACTGTGTTAGGCGGTTGGCATACAAAGACATAAATCAAGGAGTCCCTGCCCTCAAGAGCTTACTTTCATGTGTGTGTGTGTGTGTGTGTGTGTGTGTGTTGGGATGGTGATATAACATATGGAGCTCTCACAGTGGTAGAAACTAATAGTACTTGAGGTCTTTGGAGTGTAGGGATCCTGTTGTCCCAGCCAATCAATAAACACTGAACACTGTGAGCCTTTAATGCATATTTGGTGGATCAGGCTTGATTGGTTTCCAGACTTGCCTTTGGGGATCACCTTCAGGACCATTTTATGAGGGTGTAGGGAGAGGGAGCTATCAAAGATGACAATGTAAAGTTTTGAACCCAGGTGACTGGCAAAATAGTGGTGATGAGGGATGGCTCCCAATAGGTTCAGCAGGAACTCTGATCTTATCTAAGACCAGAACCTGCGATTCAGTCTGGAAAATAAGGAAGCTAGGAAGTGGAGAAGATTTGGGGAGAAAAGAACATGAAAAGGAAACATGAAAAATGCCTTCAAATATTTGGAGGGTTGTTACCTGTTGCTGCATAGGGCAGAACTAGGCCCAAGAGGGGAAGCTTCCAGGGAAACAGATTTTTGGCTCCGGGGAATGAATGTTTAATAATTTGAGCCATCCATGATGGCAGATTGTATTTGTAACACCCTGGAATGCTGACAAAGGACTTTCCTCTTTACTTGGTGGGGAAGTAGCACCATCACACTAATCCTATTTTACCAATGAGGTTCAGAGGTTAATTCACTTGTCTGTCCATGGTTGTCTGGTAAGCATTAGAACTGGGACTTGGACTCAGGCCTCTGTCTTCATGACACCATAAATGCACTGAACTGTTAATCAGTCAATAAGCATTTATTAGGAATTTATTCTGGGCTAGCTCTGTGACCTTGGGCAAGTCACTTAGCCCTAAGTGCCTCATCTCCCCCTACAAAAAATAAAGAATCTACTATGGGGACAGCTAGGTGGCAGATTCAATTCAATTCAATAAGCATTTACTAAGTACCTACTCTGTGCCGGGTACTCCTGGCCTGGAAGACCTGAGTTCAAAGACCTCAAGCACTTACTAGCTCTGTGACCCTTGGCAAGTGACTTAACCTCTGTTTGCCTCAGTTTCCTCCTCTGTAGACAGGATTCTGGAATTAAGTGGGAGAATGGGCTAGAGGACCTCTTAGTATCCTTCTAACTTCAAGATTCAGAGTGTTCAATGGGAGGTGCCCAGCCCTGGGAGCCAGAGACTTTAGGTCTTAGTCCCAGATGTGACACTGACATGATGCATGACTTCGGTTACATTCCTTCCCTTCTCTGGGTCTCAGTTTCCCAATCTACCAAATGAGGAGATTGAACTTGATGATTTCTGATCTTCTCCAGCTCTGACCTTCCACCTGCCGTTTGGTGTAAGTCCTTATATCTGGCTGCTGTTGTTGAGTCAATTCAGTCATGTCTGACTCTTCGTGACCCCTTTTTGGGTTTTCTTGGCAAAGACACTGGTGTGGTTTGCCATTTTCTTCGCCATCTGATTTTACAGATAAGAAAACGGAGGCAAATGGAGTTATGTGACTTACCCAGGGTCACCCAGATATTAAGTGTCTGAGGCCAGATCTGAACTCATGAAGATGAGTCTTCTTGACCATCCACAGAGCCACTAAGCCTCTCTCTGGCTAGTTTTTCAGAATTCTGTGGCCATTTCTAGTCTTGAGTTATTGTGGGGTTCCAGTAGGGATGTGCTAGAACCAGCTTGGACCAGCTCATGGAAGCCAATTGTTAAATTTTAAGTGTGTGCACTGTTACACCTCAGAAATTAGCAAATGATCCAACTCAGGGCTTGATTGTTTGTTTTGTTGGTTACAAAACTTAAGAAAGTGGTGGTGAAAATGTTAATTATCCAGGTTATACTTAAAAGTATATCATAAAGTGAATAGAGCACCAGCCCTGGAGTCAGGAGGACCTGAGTTCAAATGCACCCTCAGACACTTAACACAAAAACTGTGACTTAGGCAAGTCACTTAACCCCAATTGCCCTATCCTCTCCAAAAAGAAAAAAAAATATATCATAAGCACAGTTTCCCCCAGAGAGCTGGTTGTTAGACAATTACCAGCACAGTACTGTGGCTCAGACATCAGTAGTAAGCAGAGACAACAACCCCAGTTATCATTCCCAAACTGAAATCTTGTCTTAATAGGAATTCAGAGAGGGATTGTTTTAATATTTAAAAGGCTGTTTAAGTAAATTCACATTCCTTTCCTCTTCTATCCCAGTTTCTGTCTCTATTTGTGGATTCTGTCTCTGTCTGCCTCCCTCCCTTCGATATTTAGCAACTGGGAGTCATTCTATGATATATGATTCTGTCAGGGACTTACTTCCTGATAATCTTTATCTTGGAAAAAAAATTAATGGTAGCATAGAGTACAGAAAGGTCCTCCAGGCAAGGGGCTTCCTGAAGCCAGCATGTTCTCCACTACAAGAGAATATGGATTCTCCCACACCTCCCCTCTCTCCTCATTTACCCTTTGTTGGTGACTATGAGGGTAGACCGCACACCTAGCAGTGGAGGAGAGGAGATGCCACAGCCCACTTTATCACAGCAGCCTAGAAGTTGTTCTGGGTTCATCTGGGGTCAAAAGGAGAGGAACCATAATTGTGTTTTTTTCCTAACTTGGGTTCCAATGTGGAAGTCTTATCAAGACAGACCAGCCGCATAAGCACATTTTTATAACTTCCTTCAGAGGCTGGTGTCAGGCATTCTCCAGATAAGGTTTAGAGGCAGTGTGTCAGCAGCAACTCCCTCTTTCCCAGGCTGTTTGTCAAAACAAACCAGCCTCAGATTGGGGTGAAGGATGACTAGCTTTTCTCCTATTGGCAGAAGAACGGTGAGTAGACCTGTCAGTTGCTCGGCCTCACACTGTAACTCAACCAGAAATCATTACCCAAGTCTCTGGACGTTAAATCTCTTTAACGGAGATGGGCCCAACTGCAACTTAGCTCACTTTATTCAATTCAACAAACATTAGACACCTACTGTGTGCAATGACTAGAGTCATTTCCTAATCTTTCATTCAGGGCATGGAGCCAATCTGAGCTTCTGGAAGGCAGGGCACCCACTCTTGCAGGACCTGCCAAGTGGGAGTGTCCTCAATGACAACTCTGTCTGTCCAACCAAGGGCCAGCCTAGCTAAGATCAGCAAGTTGGATCATAGGCTCAGAGATGTAGAACCGATGTAGGTGACCTTAGAAGCCATATAATATATAATCCAGTCCCCTCCTTTTACAGATGAGGAAACTAAGGCTCCAGTTGTGTAAGTTATTTACTTTAGGTTTTACAGATAATGGGGATCATAGCATGATGGATTTGGAGGTAGAAAGGACATTAGAGATGATCTAGTCTACTCCCTTCATTACAGAAATGAAGAGATAGGCTTAGAAAGGTTCAAAACATTTAGTAAGTGCCTACCATGTGTTTGGCACTGGGCTAAGTGCTAGGAATACAATAAAGAGAAAAAATAGATGGTCCCTGCCATCAAGGAGCTTATGGGGGAAGACAAAACACAGGAGAAAGCTGAAAAGGGGAGGGAGCCTGCAGCGGGCACCATATTGGGGACATGATCTGTGCAATTTTGAAACCAAGTTGAGCTGCTGATGGACAATGGAGAGTTACCTGGCAAATGCTAAATGCTCAGAGCCCTCAGTAAAGGATGGCTTTGAGAGGGGTTTCCCGTTCCACCCGCCAACCCTCCAGTCAGAGGGGAGGCAACCGTGGGAGTTGAGAAGGTCTTAAGTATCAAACACTGGGTCATTCTGCAGAGGGATGAGATTTCAGATGATCACCTTATCTTAGAGTAGGCAAGATATTCCATGAAGATGAAACCAAGCAGAGCTGCTGATGGAAAAAGGAGATATAACTTGGGTTAAATGACTTATTATCCACAGTCACACACATAGTTGGCAACAGAGGTGCAATTTGAACCCAGGTCCTCTGACTCCAAAGTCAGTGGCCTTTCAGGCTTCAGTGATGAAGTCCAGCAGCATAACTCTTGAAAACTATCTGCCAAGTTTACTGAAGATGTACAGGCTCTATTAAGAGTGGGAACATAGGACCATAAAATTATAGACCTAGATAGTAAGGGAGCTTGGAGATCATCTCATTCAACACTCTTCTTTTACAGGAAGGATGAGGAAATTGAGGCCCAGGGAGGTTAAGTCCAAGGTCCTAAAGTCAGAGGCAGGAGTCAAACCCAGGGTCTTTGACAGCAGTCAGGACTCTTTCTACATAGTGTTATTTTTTTTTTTTTGAGGCGGGGGAGGTAAGGCAATCCCGGAGTTAAGTGACTTGCCCAAGGTTACATGACTAGTAACTTTCAAGTGTCTGAGGTTAGATTTGAACTCATCCTCCTGATTTTAGGACCAGTGCTCTATTCACCAGGCCACCTAGATGCCACATTAAGAAGATTTTTACAGAGCCCGTCTCTAACCTGAGAATGCTCAGAGTTGAACAAAATAAGGCCTAGAGATGGGAGTGCCAGTAATCGAGGAGTTTAATTAATTTCAGAGTGAGGAATGTTCTCTTAGCTGAAGTAAAAACAGAGGTTATATATACTTAAATCACAAGTGGCGAAGGTGGATTACAAACAATCATTTAGCAGTTTCCCACGAGAAACCTCCAAGTCCCACAATACAACAATTCTGGAGTCAAGTCTTTGGGGATTGTGTAAAGTACAGAGCCAGAGTTCTGTGACAGGAACAGGTTCTGCAATTTTTGATTTACTTCACTTAAGGTCCAGTGATTGTGAGTGTTGTCAGAGTTTTGATTAATTAGTTCAAGCTGCGTTGTGAGCTCTGACTCCCAAGTCAGAAAGGCAGCTCTTGGGAAAACTAAATTATTAGTATATTCATTACACATATCCTATTGATTAATATAAAAATTATAAATTCCTTTCTCAATAGACACCCTCGAGAGGTGATCTATTAAGAGGAGGAAATCATGGAGGAAATCTTTTTTTTTTTTTAAGCAATCAGGGTTAAGTAACTTGCTCAAGATTACATGGCCAGTTATTTCTGGGTGTGGTGCTAAGTATCTGAGCCCAGATTTGATCCCCAGGTCATCCCAACACTGGAGCCGGTGTTCTTACTCGCTGAGCCACCTGGCCACCCCTAAGCAATTGGGGTTAAGTAACTTGCTCAAGGTTACATGGCCAGGTGTTTCTGGGTGGGTGCTAAGTGTCTGAGCCTGGGATTTGATCTCCAGGTCATCCCGACGCTGGAGCCAGTGCTCTTACTCGCTGTGCTACCTGGCCGCCGCCATGGAGGAAATCTTAAGTAAGGCCTTGAATCATTGAAGTGAGTGCAAGGCATCATGATTGGGACCAGCAGAGAGGATTCCACAAGCCTTGAAAATCCACACATTAATTCAGTTTTCACCAAACATGAAGGACAAGTACTTACTATGTACAAAGTCTTGTTCAGGGCAGCGAGGGAGACAGGCAAGTAAGAAACAGTCTACTATCACAGAGCATTGATATGTACAAGTAACATGCATGTATATAAACAATGAGAAAAGAATATGTGCATCAAAGACACAAGGTATAACTGAAATTCATGACCATAGGAAGACCATAGGAGACTGTACCAGGGGAAAACCCACAAGGCTACAAGGCCTATCTATAAGTAGCTACATAGCACAGTGGGTATAACCCTGGGTCCGGAGTAAGGAAGACCTGAGTTCAAATCTGGCCTCAGAAACTTACTAGCTATGTGACTTGGACAAGTCACTTACCTTGTTTGTCTCAGTTTCCTCATCTGTAAAAGGGTGTAGCACCAATGTAATGTTCACAGAACCAACAGTCACTATAAATAGAGTGGCATAGTGATCAATCACAAAATGTAACAGACTCTCCATTTAGAAGACAGAAGCAAAAACATTTATTCATACACTAGAAAACCAAATCCCAAAACAAGTAAGCCAATTCCATCATAGTAGCAAGGAAGTTAATAAGCCACAACATCCTTTAGCCTTTTCACAAACCAATATAAGCCTACTATCACAATAGGTGGCAAACACCAACTTTTGTTCACAAGTCTTGTCTCCCTCAGATAGGTCCTCTCCTCCCTACCATGTCTAACTGCTCTGATTTCCAGCTTCCTGTGGGCTCTGCTCCACCCTTCAACAAACTCCTCCCACCAGAGGCTATGTGTGACTACATTCAGCCTATTATTTTCAAAGCAGAGAAGGTCTTCAAATTCCCTTAGGATTATTAAGGAGCAGGGAAGACCTTCAAACTACCATTATCATTGCCATTACAAAGGGGGGACCCTGAAAAAGGAAATGGCAAACTACTTCAGCATCTTTGCCAAGAAAACTCCAAATGGGGGTCACAAAGAATTGGACACATCTGAAAACAACTGAATAACAAAGCAGTCCTACCAAGATGGAAAAGACTTCCACTATGAATCACTGCACTTTGAGGAGGGAAAAGTAGAACCTGGATCAGTAAAGACAATAATCATAACTGCTAATGTAAGGTATAGAGGCAACCAGCTGGCACAGAAGATAGAGCTCTGGTCTGGGAGTCAGGAGGACCTGAGTTCAAATCCAGTCTCAGATACTTACTAGCTATATAATCCTGGGCAAGTTATTTAACCCCAGTTTGCCTCAGTTTCCTCAAATGGGGACTCTGGAGAAGGAAATGGCAAACTACTACAATATCTTTGCCAAGAAAACCCCAGAAAAATGGGGTCACAAAGAGTGGGCCATGACTAAATGACAATAGTGTACTGTGTATACTATCCATTTAAAATGTGGATGTTCATATGTAGTCTAAATGTGACCAGAATGAGAAGCATGGGTAGGAATTACCCACTCCTCTCCAAAGGAAACTTTAATTCCTCACCAGAAAGGAGCAGGAAGAGCCATGAAGGTGACCTTTCCAATCTCTGAGAAGGGGTTCCAGAATAGAATTACATTTATATTATGCACTTCCTTCTCCCATATTACTGATCTAGGGTCCCAGTTTCTGCATTCTTGAACCACTCTCTTGTCTGCTGTCTCTTAAAGGAGAAAGGATAACCCAAACTTCTACCCACACACTTGACTTCTTTCTACCAAATGCTAGTTACATAAAAGACCATCACAAATAATGAATAGTGAGTAAACTCATTTATCTAAGCAAACAGAAATCGGAGAAGTCCTATAGATTAGAATATACCAAACAATACACCGCAATGAATGGGCTCTTAAATGGGAGCAAGCTGAGATCTTACTCAACCAAGAGAGAGGTCCCCATATCACCTGAGGGCTGAGTCTCTAGGAAAGTAAATTGTAAATGAGGAATATGTTGAAATATTGGCTTCTGCTACATGTTTGTTGCTTCCTAAGTCTCTCCTCCAAGGAGGCTCTCTGGAGCTATTTGTCTGTCTCAAAGCAGGAATGAAGAATATTTCTTTTCTCCAAAACTCTTGAACCAACTGCAACCCTTGGCTTGGCACACCACTAGTGGTAAGCCATCATTCTTTCCTTCATTTAGGAGAGTCTTATTCAAAATGGGTTTCTCTATTCTTGAAACTCAGGTTATGCTTGCATTTCAAATGCAAAGCATTTTAAGATTTGCAAAATGCTTTGTATATATTTTATACCATTTGATACTCCCAAAAACCTTGTGAGGTAGATTCTATTGTCCTTATCTTATAAATGATGAAACTGAGTCAAATAGAGTGTAAGTGACTTGCCCAGGGTCACTCAATTGCTAAGCATATGTGATAGAATTTGAACTCAAGTCTCTGAATCTAAGTACAGCCCTCTGTCCACTTTGCTGCCTAGTTTCCTCTAATACTGTGGAAGAGGTAGAATTTGACCTTGGTCTTAAAGGATGGGAAGACTTTCCATAGGCAGAGAAGATGGAGAGAACTTCTGGGGCAGGGACTGCCCTAAACAAAAGGTCACCAAGGTAGAAAATCTGCAGGAATATTGAGGGGGCACAGAGTATATATGAGTGAGAGCAGTGTGGGATAAAACTATAAGGGTTTATTGGAACCCCATTGCAGGAACAAGTTCTCCTTTTTCTCTGCCCTTTAGACTTGGGTTACCTATTTGCTTCCAAGTTTCTCCTTGAAGAGAAGTTTTTAAGAAGGGACGCCAGGAGGTTGCCTGCTCACCTTCCCCAACCTGAGGCTCTTTTTGTTTCCTCTCTGATAGGTGACCTGTCAAATCTATCCCTTCCTGCCTGACTTTGAATGCCGGGCTAGAGAGTCTGTATTTTATCTGGGAGACAATAGGAAGCCATCAGAGGTTTTTGAGCAGGGAAGCAATATTTTCAGAGACTGAAGTAGGAAGATTATTCTAGTAGTAATCTGTAGGATGGATAGGAGGAGAGACTGGGGTAAGGAAGTCAGTTAGGAAGCTATTGCAGTCATCCAGAGAAGTCCTGAGTGTCTGGAATATGGGAATAATAGTGATGGGAGTGGAAAAGAAGGGATAGATTTGAGAGAAGAAAAGAACAGTGGTCTTTTCTAATAGAAATTGGGGAAGTCTCCCAGCATCCCCTCGAAGAGAAGCAAATCCATAGCCCAAGGTCAAGGGAAGATCAAATGGAAGACTACTCCAGCCCTATATCTTCTAAGTGTGCCCAATTGAGGGCTGCCAGTCATACTGAAGCCTCCTTTTAGTCTAGGAAATGAAGACAGATGGTACCTTTTCCTATCAGGCAGGGCTGTACCTAGGAAGCAAGGCTGCAAATGTTATTTAAAAAATGACACGAAGTGGGGCAGCCAGGTGGTGCAGTTAGTAAGAGCGCTGGCTCCAGAGTTGGGAGAGAGACCCCGGATCAGTTCTGGCCTCAGATACTTAACACCCACACAAAATAACTGGCTGTGTAACCTTGGGCAAGTTACTTAACCCCAACTGCTTTTTAAAAAAAAATGACATGAAGTGCTATATAAATGACAGTGCTTATTGTTATTGCTTTTAACATTTACTAATATTAAATTATAAATTATATATAATTACATATTATATAATTAATCTAATTAATAAATAATAATTATATAGTTGATATAATTATGTATAATTATAAATATATGATTAAAAAATTACTAACAGTCAATAATTGCTTTTGATATTTACTAATGTTGTTTACATTTATTGATATTATTGATTATTAATGTTAACTTATTTAAAGATTTTTTTTAATATTTAGGGAGTCAGGGTGGCCTTGACTGGTACTGGACTCCTCAGGAGTTGGTCTTGTAGACTGGACTGAGGAGGCTTCTGTAGCCAGGATGCTTGGTCATCTTGGCCCCAGAGAGCAGAACTCGGAACATTGGGTGGATATTGAGGAGAGACTGGTTTGGGATTGATGTAAAAAGAAACTTCCTAACATTTGGAACTGGACAAAGGTGTAATGGGCTATCTCAATAAGAAGTGGGGGCCTCTCACTCAGGGACTTCCAACAGAGCCTATACAACTGGTCAGCAACTTTGTTAAAGTGCTGCACACTCCAGCTTCTGACTGGTTCTGGGAGATCTGTGGACACCAGGATAAGGTTAACAAAATAAAGATAAACGGGTGGCCAAAGGAACCACTGAAGGGAAACTTCCAAAGAATCCTGTCCCGAAGTCAGAAGCATCATCTCACTGTTCAAGACCAGATGCCATTAGGACTGTGGTAGGTGAAGAAAAGTGGGTACATGTCATGCCATGCCATGCCATAGATATCAAATGAGGGAGGACAGTGTGTTTCCATTATCTCTTCCTTAGTTTCCCTCTTACAGAAAATGGGGAGGAGGAATGGGAAGAGTGAGAGATCACCATGATGGTCAGCTCAGAGGCAGGTAAGCTTCATTGGCTGAATCAGCCAGAGGTATCCTCTATGCATATCTGGGTTGAGTATTCTTCTCTCCATATGGCTAAGTAAATTTACTTTTGTTAACTGTCGAATGACATAAATTAGTATCTCAATTTGTTCCGACATTGAAAAATAAATGATCATGGGACTGGCTTGATTAGACTTCTCCCTACTAGTTGTGTGACCTTGGGTAAATCATGTAACTTCTTTTAGCCTCAGTTTTTGCATCTATAAAATAGGGATAATAATAGTGTCTACCTCATAGTGGGGAGGATCAAATTTGATGATATATGTAAAATGTATATAAATGCTACTTATAATCAATGTTATTAACGTTAATATTATTATTGGCTCCTTCCCTTACTACATCTGGAGATTCATGAGCTCCTCCTCCTCTTCTTCTTGCTGTGTCAGCTGTCCTGGGTCTCAGGGAAGCTATGGGTTCTGTGGCTGTTCAGTTGTGTCCCACTCTTTGTAACCCCATTTGGGGTTGTTTTGGCAAAGATACTAGAGTGGTTTGTCATTCCCTTCTCCAGATCATTTTACAGGTGGGGAAACTGAGGCAAACAGTGACTTGCCCAGGGTCACATAGTTGGTGTCTGAGGTGGGATTTGTGCTCAGGTCTTCCTGACTCCAGCTCTTGAGCTTTATCCTCTGTGTCACCTAGTTGCCCCACTCCTGTGGTATTTACTCCCTTCCCGGTAGGAATAAAACTACTCCTTAGAGACAATGATTGTTGTTCTCATCAACGCACAGGCCTCTTCTTCTTTGTCTCCTGCAGTTTTCATTTAAATCCTTCCAACTTCCTGTCCATGGTGGAAACCATGGTGGCCTGAATGGCATCCAATTTTCCATTATCGTCAGCAGAGTGCTTCTGGAGGGAATTAGACAATGCTAAAGAGGGGCTGGGCTTGTAGCTTCAAACTCAGAGGCTCCAAGGGCCAAGAAGCCAAATTCCTAATATAAACCTCAAGCTCTATTTGGGGGGCTCCTTGAAAAAAGGCAACTCTCTTCCTTGAAAAACAATTATACAGAAATTCAGTCACTGAGACCATGTGATCCAGCGGGAAGTGTCCTGGCATGACATCCAGCCGAGTCTAACTTATCTCTGCTTCTTGAGTGACCCATCGTATGCTGTCAATTAATCAACTACTCTATACAGTCGCTTACCAATCTGTACATTGGAGATGGCCACACCTACCTCATAAGGGTAAAGCAAGAGACTAGATAGGAGAATGCTTTGGAAATAAAAGTGTTATCTGAAGAAGAGGCATTTTCGACCACATATTAGTTCTTAACAATGAAAGCAGCACCCAATAGATGAAAATCTGAATGAAGGTTAGCAAGATTGGGATAAAGCCCACAGGATGCCATCAAGAGGATAGGATGTGGCAGCTAGGTGGCAGAGTGGAGAGAGCATGGGCCCTGGAGTCAGGAGGATCTGAGTTCAAATCTGGCCTCAGACACTTACTAGCTAAAAAATAAGGTGGTTACATTAAATGATCTCTAAGGTACCGTCTAGCTTTAAATCTAAGATTCTAATTCAATTCTAGCCTTGTTCTCTCTCTTTTCTTCTGGTTAAGGATCATGGGACCTGAGATCCAAAACTGAGGCTTGTGGCAATTTTGCCTCTGCCCTACCAATGCATCTAACCTACTTCCCTTTGAATTCCAAGATAACTAGAAATCCTTCTTGTATAATCTAATGAAAGACAACTTTACAATCTTCCTTCCTTCCTTCCTTCCTTCCTTCCTTTCTTCTTTTATAAAGGACAATTGTTAATTATGCTGACCTTCAGAGCAGCCGAAGAGCCAGTGCTAAATCATAGTCACCAGTGCCTGAATATGAGTCCTAGACGGTCCCTGCTAAAACTTATTCCCCAGTCCTCCTCCTCCCCGCACAAGCCCCACATCTCTGACTGTGCACGTTTTGCAGAGAAGGCTGCTCCAAGCTGCTACCTGCCTTTGAAAAATAGCTCTGATATTTTATCCTGGATGTGCAGAAAAGGAGAGTGGAAAGGAACGTGGACCATTTGAGATTTGCCTTTGACTTGGCAGACAGAAATGGAAATAATTTTCATGAGAAAGGGCTGCTAACTTGGGGAGGGGGGAGTAAGCCAGGTTCAGCTTAAAATAGTATTTAGACTCTACCAGGTCCCTTCAGATCTACCTCCAGAGGAATTTTCTTTTCTTTCCTTTTTTGAAGCCATGATTTAAAACAGAATGGGGGAAAAGGGCTTCTGGGAGAAAATGGCATCCAATTCTTCCTGAGGACAATTTAGCTTTTCATCTTGGTCATGCTTTCTATTTCTGACTCCTGCTACACAGGCACCATTGTAGGAAAAAAAAATCCCAGGTAAATACAAAAGGGACAGTAATCAGTCCTAAAGTATTTATTATTAATGGTAAAACGTCTCATTTATATAGTATGCTAAAGCATCCAAAACACTTTACTTAAAATATCTCATTGGATCTTCACAAGAAAACCCTGCAAGGCAGGTGCTAGTATTCCTTCCATTTTATAAATGAGGAAATTGAGGCTCAGAAAGGTTAAGTGACTTTTTGCAGGGTCCCAGAGCTCTTAGGCACCTAAGATAAGATTCATACCCAGGTATTCCTGACTTCAGGTTGAACACTGGATCCCATTCCACGCTGTCTTGACTTATCAAGAATCTACTTTGTTCAGAGTACCATACCAGGCCCTGTAGAAGCACAAGGTTTAGATCAAGCAGAGTCCCTGCCCTCATTGAACTTATAGGCTTGGGGAGGGTGGGAAGAGGGGTTGGGGGTGTGTTTAGGGTTGGGGGTATTATGGGGGTGGGGGATGAGGGGGGTGAAGGGGAGAGGAGGAATGGCACACATTTATCTATAATTCATAACATCACATGACAAGTACATTAGGGAGTTCAAAAATTCCCAAGGTGGGAAGATATTACCAATTAGGGGGATCAAGGAAGACTTTGTAGAGTAGCTGGCATTTGAGTTGGATTCTACAGAATGGATGATAAGAATTCAAGCAAAGAGGGGAAAGGAGGCATAGGAAACCATATGAGTGAAGGCCCTGAGGCAGAAGAATGCAGGGTCTGTTTGAGGGCCAGGACATCATAGCAGCTAGGGTACTGGTCTTAGAGCTAGGAAGGCCTGGGTTCAAATTCTGTGTCTCATACATACTGGCTGTGTGACCCTGGACAAATCCCTCTCACTGCTCTAGGAAACTTTTTTTAAAAATTAATTTATTTTTAGTTTTCAACATTCATTTCCACCAGATTTTTGAGTTACAAATTTTCTCCCCATCATCTCCCCTACCCCTACCCCCTACCTCAAGATGGCAAGCATACCGAATACCCTTCCTCTAGTTTTCCCTCTCTTATATCTTCCCCTGCCCCCCTTACTTTCTTGTTGGGCAAGATGGATTTCTATACCCCATTGCCTGTATATCTTATTTCCCGGTTGCATGTAAAAACAAATTTTTTTACATTTGTTTTTTAAAACTTTGTGTTCCAGATTCTATCCCTTCTTCCCTCCTCATCCACCCCCACTGGGAAAACAAGCAATTCAATACAGGTTATACATGTGTAGTTATGCAAAACATTTCCATAGTAGTCATATTGTGAAAGACTATATTTCCCTCCATCCTATCCCACCCCCCCATTTATTCTATTTTCTCCTTTGACTGTCCCTTTTTAAAGGTGTTTGCTTCTGACTACCCTCTCCTCAATCTGCCCTCCCTTCTATCATCCCCCCCTCTTATCCCCTTCCCCTCTACTTTCCTGTAGGGTAAGATATCCAATTGAGTGTGTATGTTATTCCATCCTTAAGCCAAATTCAATGGGAGTAAGGTTGATTCATTCCCTTTCACCTCCCTGCTCTCCCCCTCCATTGTTACAGCTTTCTCTTGCCTCTTTTATGTGAAATAATTTACCCTATTCTATTTCTCACTTTCTCCTTCTCCCAATATATTTCTCACCTGTTAATTTTATTTTTTAGATACCATCCATTCATATTCAATTTACCCTGTTACCTCTGTCTATGTATACATATATATACAATACACCCACTCATACATACACACACACACACACACACACACACAAACACATATTCCCTCAACTATCCTAATACTGAGAAAAGTCTTATGAGTTACAATTATCACCTTTCCATGTAGGAATGTAAACAGTTCAACTTGAATAAGTTCCTTATGACTTCTCTTTCCTGTTTACCTTTTCATCCTTCTCTTGCTCCTTATATTTGAAAGTCAAATTTTCTGTTCATCTCTGGTCTTTTCATCAATAATACTTGAAAGTCCTCTATTTCATTGAATGTCCATTATTTTCCCCTGAAGTATAATACTCAGTTTTGCTGGGTAGGTGATTCTTGGTTTTAATCCTAGCTCCTTTGACCTCCAGAATATCATATTCCAAGCCCTTCAATACTCTAGCAATTTTTTAAAGCTCTAAGGCAAATAAAAGATACCAATATGAATTAGTAGAGAGAGATTCCTTTTCTGGGAGGCCCTTATTTCAATGGAATCCAAATTTAGTCCCTGTTCTTATCTCCTATAAAGTGTATGGAGGGGACTAAGGTTGGTGTGGACATAAATGGGTGGCACCAGGTTATGCTGGACTTTGAAGATCAGGAAGAAGAATTTTCATTTTATCAGTAGAGAGTAGATGCCACTACAATTAATTTGATTATACAGTAGGAAGCATTTTTTTTCCAGCTTCACTCAGAGGGTCAGGTCTGACCAGGAGTAGAGAGGGCTGCACTGGGTCTTTCACTTCATTGTCCATTTCAGCCAAATGGCTTTTACTGAAACATGGAACCCTCTTGCCTCCTCTTCTTCTTTCTTCATGCTTTTATGAGACTGCTTCTCCTATTTAGTATTTCTCCTATCTTCCTAATGTTTGGGAAACATAGTCAACCTTAAATTCTTGGTACATTCTCTTAGAATTAGGAGGAACATTATAAATGGGAAGGGATGCTCCCAAATAGGACATCATCTTCAAATCAATTATTTGCAATCTGGGGAATATAGATAAATACAAAATACTAAATTCTAATAATAGAGAATAAATATTAGGTACAATTAAATTTAAATTAATTTAAAAACTAAATTTAAATTGAAATGTAAAATTTTGTGGCCAACTCAACATTTTATTCTATTTGCTCAGATGAATAGTAAGCATACACTAATGGTGACAAGTGGTCTAAAAATATCTTGGGCTAAGCTAACATGGGGTTTAATCATAATATACACAGAGGAGAATCTACATATGGGTAAGGGGAAGATATCTATTCAAAAGCTGGTGTTTGATTCAGTGCCTTCCCAATCTGGGATTTCAAGGAACAGAGACATAGCTTCATGTCCAGTTGTAACTCTAGGATTTATTGATAGTACAGATACTATTATAGATAGTATGGATTAGTGGAATAAGCATGCACAAAAAAGATACAGACAAGGAGATATACGCTAATCCACTTAATCCCTGTCATTCAGATCCGTATATTGTTTCTGGTCCTGAGAGATGAAGCAGCATGTGACATAATCCTGGGCAACTTGGTTGGTCCTGTCCAAACCTAGAGACTGATTCTGGGCAGCCTATCGTGATTCTGGCTAACTTTGTTTTAGATGTGGAGATTAAAGGGAGAGGGTGCCTTTGACAAATGTGTTGATCTAGGATAAGCAGAACCCACATAAAAAATATTTTATATCCTCTAAAACAGTGCCAAGTGTACTAAATAAATGTTTGTTTTGATCAATCTACCCATCCATCCATCCATCCATTTGTCACTCAATGAACAAGCATTTTATTTTATTAAGGCATATTATGTGTCTCTGGCTTTCATTGATTGGTCAATAATAGATCCCAGCCCAAGCCTCACTTGCTCATTGTTTGGTCTTTAATGTCTCAGAGGGAGTGTAAATAGCAACTATTTCTGTTCTGGCCAGAAACAGATTGATTCTTTTGTGAAGGCAAACTAGGCCATCTTTTTACCTCAGTTCTTACCTAGCCTTTAAGTTTTGAATGGGCATTACTTCAGACAAATTGAAACTTGGGAAAGACCCTAGCTTAAGAAGGCCAAGATCTCCCACTGCATTTGGGGCCATTACCAGTCGTCTTGACCTATATCTCTCCACTGGACCTTGATGACTGGAGGAGAGTGAGACTGATGACTGCACAGCCCTGCTTCACTTTAAATCCAATTCACTTGCAAGTCAAGACATCACCCTCTAAATGTCATTGTTTCTTTTAGAGAATGAAGGACAAACAACAAATGACAGTAAACACATGGCAGCCTTGGTAGCTAGGTGGCATAGTGCATAGAGTGCTGGTCCTGGAGTCAGGAAGACCTGAATTCAATTCTGGCCTCAGACTTTTACTGGCTGTGTGACCCAGGGCAAGTCACTTCACCTTGTTTGCCTCAGTTTCCTCATTTATAAAATAAGCTGGAGAAGGAAATGGTGAACCATTCAGTACCCCTGCCATGAAAACCCAAACAGGGTCACAAAAAGTCAGATACACCTGAAATGACTGAACAACAACATGTGCCAGGAACTGTACTAAGTGCTAGGGATAAAAAAAAGAAAGGGATAAGGTGCCTGCCCTCAAGGAGCTTACATTTTAGTGGCAGAGACATTTCAATAATTAGGAATATACAAGATGCAAACAGAGTAGATGGAAGTTAACCATGGAAGGAAAGGATCTAGCTAGCAGTTGGGGGAAATGGGAAAGACCTCCCCTAGAAAGTGACAGTCGAACCAGGTCTTGAAGGAACCCAGAGATTTTAAGACACGAAGGTGAAGGAGGGAGAGTGTTTCATTCATCAGGGCTGCTCAAGTCAAAGGCATGGAGATGGAAAATGGAGCATTGTATGTGAGAAACAAGTGGAATCTAGAGTTGGGGTTCTGAAGGAGAGACAGTGTCTTCAAGTGGTGGAGCTCTCCCCTACTGGAATGGTGTTCAAACAGAGCTATTCTCCTGGGAGAACTCATCATGGCTGGAAAGCCCGTAATCCTCACTTGATACACTTCTCTACCAATTCTACTTCTCTAAACTTTGGCACCTAGAGTAGAATCACAGCTCCAGGCATCTACCTTAACCATCATTCCTTGTAGATGATTGGTATTGAATCAGTGTTGGACTTAAGCCTTAAATATAATTAGAAGAATTGGAGCTGGAAAGGAAAGGTCTATTTCTGGCTTTAGCTACACTATTACAGAAAAAAAAATCCCTGGTAAATGCAGAGGGGACATTAATCAATCCACAAATATTTATTATTAATGATAAAATAGCTCATATTCATATAGCATGTTAAAATACTTAAAACTATCTCATTGGATCATCACAACAAAACCCTGAGGTAGGTGATATTGTTACTTCCATTTGTAAATGTGTAACCCCAGTTTAAGTAGATCCTCTCATGGAAACTTTGTTTACTGTTAATGTATTTTTTTTTTTTTTTTAAGCAATCGGGGTTAAGTAACTTGCTCAGGGTTACACGGCCAGTTATTTCTGGGTGTGGTGCTGAGTGTCTGAGCCCAGGATTTGATCTCCAGGTCAATCCCAACACTGGAGCCGGTGTTCTTACTCGCTGAGCCACCTGGCCGCCCCTAAGCAATTGGGGTTAAGTAACTTGCTCAAGGTTACACGGCCAGGTGTTTCTGGGTGGGTGCTAAGTGTCTGAGCCCGGAATTGGATCTCCAGGTTGTCCTGACAACTGGAGCCGGTACTCTTACTCGCTGTGCTACCTGGCCATCCCTGTTAATGTACTTTTAAAGAAAAAGCATAAAGTCTTAGAGGGTGACAGTCAACTATTATCCTGGAAAGGAAAGGAAACTTATACAAAATTGAAATATTCTTTTATGTTTCTGTGTTATTGGCTACTGTTAATAAATTATATGACTAGTGATATTGATGTTTGTCTAATTATGAGGAACTGAGAGGGGATTTTGAGGATTTTCCTGAGATTTGCTGATTTAAATGTCATTGAGAAAGTCTGTGAGAGACTTGGACAGTTAACCGTTGAAAATTGATAATTTATAAAATTATGATACAGGGGCAGGCATTCCTAGTTCTTTGAGTACTCACCAGGAAAGCCCACGATGGCTGTGGCAAAGGTGGCTGCTATCAACACTTTAATAAGGCACAAAGAGTATAGAGAACAGTGGTGAAATGGGTACAGAGGCACATGGCATTAGGATGGGGGATGGGATGGTGAAGGGAGGCAGCTTGAGGAAGAAGATTCGGAGGATGAGAGGCACAGAAAATCACACCTGTAACCATGGATTAGAATTGGAAGCACTCAGCACCACGGATCCAGATGGAGATGCGAGAGTGCTGAGGGACAGGAATTTGAGGTCTCATGTTTACAGGGTTTTTTGGGGGGAAGAGACCAACTCTTATCTGTGCCAACTTGGGGTTCACATATTCAAATTCATTAACATATCCAAATCATCTCAAAGTTGTTTGTAAAACTTTAAAGTTAACATATCCACATAACCTGAAAATTAGCACCATTTGGTGTTCTGCTGGTCTCATTGAGGATGTCTGGAATTTGCCTGGGCTTTACACATCACAGGACCAGAAGGCCCAGACACATATTACTAGGGTGTGAATTTTGGTTAATATATTATATTATTTGCAAATTATGCTCTTTTGATATTTAGAAGAGTTTGTATGTGACTTCCAGGTATAATGGTAATGGGAATTTGAAGATCTTCCTTCCCCCTTAATAAGCCTAAGGGAATCTGAAGACCTTCTCTCCTTTGAAAATATACTCTGTCCCCTAATAGGCTGAATGTAATCACATGGAGTCCGTGGTGGGAGGAGTTTACTGAAGGGTAGAACAGAGCCCATAGGAAGCTGGGAGTCTGAGCAAGCTCGATGGTTGGGAGGAGAGGATGCTTCTGAAGGAGACTGATAGGCTTGTAAGTAAATATTGGTCTTATGTTGGTTTGTGGGAAGGCTAAAGGATGTTGTGACTCTCATGGCTTATTAACTTCTTTGCTACTATGATGGAAGTGGCTTACCGGTTTTGGGATTTGGTTTTCTGGTTTCTGAATAATTGTTTTGCTTCTGTCTTCTATATGGAGAGCATGTTATATTTTGTGATCCAGTACTAGGCAGGTATATTTATAGTGATTGTGGGCACTGTGAATATTGCATTGGCACTATACCAGTTCCCCTTTTCAATCTTATTCCCTGCTATTGCCCTTTATATTAGCTCCTTATAAACCTACTTATTATACTGACTAGAAGTGGGAGGTGGGGGTAGTCAGGGGGACCAGAACAAGATGCAATTTTAATTAAACTGTCATGGATGAGAAAGATTGTGGAGACGCACTTGAAAAACTAGCTGTCATGGAGAAAGAGGTTGAATGAGACTTGGAGAGTTAGCTGCTGTCTTTGAAAGAGTACGAAAAGACATTATGAGAGATCTGAGCTATACTCAACCTATGGAGATCTTCTGAGAAAAATTCCTAAGAGGCTTTAACTTGCATCCTGAGAGTATTGAATTACTGGACTATGGTTCTAGTGTTCTGGAGAGGCCAATGGCTGCAATTGTTGAGAACTGAGTGATCTCTCTCAGAGCTGGTACATGGCTGAAATATTCTTTTATGTTTCTGTAATATTGGTTACTGTTAATAGATTATATGACTAGTGATCTTGATGTTTGTCTAATCATATGAGTTTGGGCTTTGGAAGAAAACTTCACAGGAAAAAAACAGTTTTTGAGTTTTTACAAACTGAAATGAGGGCCTTGAGCTAATTAATTAATGAAAGCTTTTGAATATCTTGTGGAGAGGCAATATGGTGTTAGTGATAGAGGGCTGGAAGACTGAGTCTTGCTTCTGATGCATATTAGCTATGGAGCAAATCACTCAGGGCTCTATGTAACTTTCTAAGACTAAATTTCAGAGAAGATTCCAGCCTGCATTGAAGAGAAAGGGAATAAGTATTTCTATAGCATTCAGTATGTGCCAGGCTAAAGTGCTAAGCACTTTAGAAATATTATCTCATTTTATCTTCAAAACAACCCTGCCAAAGGGGTGGCTAGGTGGCGCAGTGAATAAAGTGCCAGCCCTGGAGTCAGGGGGCCCTGAGTTCAAATCTGGCCTCAGACACTTAACACTTACTAGCTGTGTGACCTTGGGCAAGTCACTTAACCCCAATTGCACTGCCCTCCTCCCTCCAAAAATCCAAAAACAAACAAAAAACCCCAACCCTGCCAGGTAGGAGCTATCATTCTCTCCATTTTATAGTTGAGGAAACTGAGGCAGACAGAGGGTTAAGTGATTCGTTCAGAGTCACACAGCCAGTAAATGTTTCAGGCCAGATTTGAACTCAGGTATGCCTGACTCCTGGCCTAGTTCTCTATCCATTATACTGCCCAGCTGCTTAGATAAGCCAGAACAGTGTCTCCATTTTAAAGAACATAATCATCTACCTGTTGTAATTCAATTTTCTTTCATGTACTACCCACCTATATTCTAGACAATCTTACAGAAGAATGCTGAATGATGCTTTTTGAATAAATCATTGACCCGTTATACTTATGTAGCAAAGAGAAAGACTGTGCAGACAGAATAGGACCTGCCAGAAGCAATGTTTTTTATAGATTAAATAGCTACAAGGCCACAAAACAACGGGAACATTTACAGGAAACTACCCAAGTCTGACTGCTCTTTTGGCGGGTGGGTCCAGGAAAGAACATCTTTATGCTTATGTTTCTCCAATTTACCTTTTCTGCCCCAATCTCTCTGCTGGCCTCCAGTCTTGCGTCTCCAGCTGCCTTTAGGACACCTTGACCTGGGGGTCCAGTAGCCATCTTAAATTCCATGTATTCAAAATCAAACTCACTATCTTTTCCCCTAAACCCTCCCTTCCTCCTGCCTTCTCCTATCGTTGTAGAGGGCAGCACCATCCTTCCCACTCCCTCAGGTTTGAAACCTTGATGTCATCACAGCTTCCTCACTTGATCTCACCTGCCATATTCCATCTGGTGCCAAGGCCTTACCTTTGCAATGTCTCCTGAACACTCCCCTTTCTCTCCCCTGACCCTGCCACCTCCTTGGTGCAGGACCTCAGGTCCTCATCCCCTCACACCTGGATTATTGCAATAGCCAGCTGGTGGGTCTGTCTATCTGCCTCAGGTCTCTCCCCAATCCAATCTATCCTTCATTCAGCCACTTAAGTGATCTTCCTAAAGTGCAGGTCCAACCCTTCAGTAAACTCCCACGGCTTTCTATTGCCTCCAGTAACAAAGCCCTTCATACTCTAGTCCCCTTCCGCTTTCCCAGTCTTCTTCTACCTTACTCCCCAACATGTACTCTTCCATCTAGTGACCATGGCCTCCTCAGTGTTCTGTGAGTAAGCCACTCCATCTCTGAGCTCTGGGCATTTTCTCTGGCTGTTCCTCATGCCTGGAACATCCTCCCTCCTCCAATCAAACTGCTGATCGAGATGGCTTCTTTTAATTCTCAACAAATATCCTATCTCCCCCAGACTTCTCCAACCCCTCTTAATTCCAGGGCCTTCCCTCCATTATCTCCCATTTATCCTGTCTATAGCTGATTTCGTATATATTCCTTTGCATGTTGCTCCCCCTCCCCACCACTACATTGTAACCTCCTTGAAGGCAGGTACTGTTTCAGGGTTTTCTTTTTTGCCTTTTTTTTTTTTTTTTGGTATCCCCGGGTCTTAGCAAAGTTCCTGGCACATAGCAGGTGCTTAATATTTATTGAACTGAACTCACCTCCATTCTCAGGCCTGTTCTATGAGACAAGAATCATTGATGAAAGAATTGCATTCTTACCAGTTTTCCAGGTTTCTAATAATTTCCACCTGAGTTCTTTCAGTTACGGGAATACCCATTGAAATATTTCTTTTGCTTCTAAAAGTCAGCATAAGCCACAGGCATAGTGCCAGGGTTGCATTCCTAGACAGGCAATATGGTATAATGTTAAGAGCACTATAAATCAGGTCAGAAGAGACCTAGCTTTGAATTTCATCCTTGGCACTTATTACATGTGTGACCCTGGGCAAATCACTTTACCGATTTCAGCCTCAGTTTCCCCATATGCAAAAAATGTGAATGTGTTTTGCCTACCTCATTGGATTATGCTTTGGAAACATTAAGGAACTACAAGAATGCCATGTTGTTCCCGATATTCACTCCAAATCTTTTGTCCATATTTACTTTTCACTGACCTTGGATCCCTCATCAGGAAAATGGGAATAGCAGTAAAATATGCAGTATGTACGTCACACACTCATTATTAAGAAGGGGTCTTTAAACCTACCAACTGCTGTGTAGATATGAGCTATTATTGGTTACTGACCTTGCCATACTGTGGCCAGTTCCTTCCCAAATGAGCACTTCCTTGACATTCCCGAGAGATGAGTTTTCTGGTGCTTCCCCTGACATTTTCTCCTTACATATCCCCTTTTTTTGGGAAGTGTTCCTATGACCACCCTCAAAAGACAGCTAGGTGATGAGTCAGGAGGGCCCGAATTCAAATCCTGCTTCAGCGACTTGTGTGACCCTGAGTAAATTTTTATTTCCCCTTTCTCAGTCTCAGTTTCTCCATGTGTAAATGGTTATAACAATACTTTGCAGGGTTGTTGTGAAGCTCAAATGAGTTTGATTTTTGCATACATTAATATGTTATATAAATATTATGTGTATATCATTAGCATTTATATAGTGCTTTAAGATTTGCTAAATATTTTATAAATATTATCTCTTTTTAACTTCACAACAGCCCTGGAAGATTGATGCTATTACTATCACCATTTTACAGAGGAGGAAAATGAGACAGAGGTTAAGTGACTTGCCCAGGACCCTACAGCCATGTTTGAGGTAGAGATCTGACTTCAATTTCTTTACATGTCTCTTGCCCCTCTGGCTAAACTGCAGAAGAAAAGGAAAATTGACCCTCAAGTGGAGAAGGCCTGTATTACTAAGGAGCTTTTTGCGTATCAAAATCCTAACATTTCAGAGAAAGGAAAAAATAACTCAGCAACAAGAGTTTAGTATTGAACAATTTTATTTACTGTTATAAGAGGGAAAGCAGTTTGACCCCCTTCCCCCCCCCCCAAAAAAAATTAAGCCCAAACCTGGTAAGGTACAGCTTATGGTACATAGCAACATTTACCAAGTAGATGGACGTCCCTAGACTCTCTTGTGGGTAAATGAAACAAAAACCATGGTGTATAAACTCCCTTTGACTATAAAGTGCCAAGGAAAACATTAATCTTTTCCATTTGGTGACTGATTAGAGGAAGGAGGAGCATAATCCTCTGGCTCGAGCATCCCTGACCTGGCCAAGCCTTGTGCTTTGACAGTGGAGCCTTCATCTGAAGAGGCCAATTAATTGGGGAATGAAATTCACCATGGGGGCTTACTATTCTGGGGCCCTCCCCAGACTCACGATGACAATACCAAAGCATAAGGCAAGTGAATTTCAAAGGTAGGACCTTCCTGATCAATATCCCCTGCAACCTAAAGGCCTAAAAATGGCAGTTCACTCACCCACCCATATGGCTTTGCTTCCTATGTGAGCAGCACAACTTTTCCCATAAGCCAACAGACAATTTGCTCTTTGGGCCATGAATAAAGTTGCTTCTTAACTCTTAGCTGAGGGTTCTCTGCTGGATCACCTTGGTCACTTGGAGATGGGCCGCAACAGACAAGAGCCAATCCTGCAGAAGTATGTAGCCCAGGTCCATCCCTGGAGGATAAGGTTAGGGTTAGGACCAATTACATCCCAAGTCTCTCAGCACAGATATTTTTAGACAGATAAACCCATGCTAAAATAAAATACCTGGAATAGCTTAGGGGTGGGATAAGAGCTTTATCTTAATAATGTAACTTGTGGTGTTGATAGGTTGACTGTTCATCTGTATGAGTCTTTTTTTAGTACCCATTAGAAGACACAATTCTTCCTCTCCTCTCCCACCCACCCAACAGGCTGCCTTCCTGAGTCATTGACCAAGCACCTGCGGCACAGCTTCCAAATCCCAGCTATTTGCCTTGGAGCAATTTCTATTCCCCTCATCTCCTCCCCCTTCCACCCCACTGGGATTTTTCTCCAAGGCTATATATAAAAGTAGCGATATGCTTTCACTAAATTGAAGGTCTCTTATTAAAAATTTCTTCTTTCCCAGCCTAACTCCTCTTTAAAAAATAAACAACCCTCCCCAACCAATTGAAATGAAACCAAATGGTAAGGCAGAAAGTAATAAAGACTTCTAATATCAAATAGTTTTTTAAAGGAGACCAGATTCTTTCCCACCCTTCAAATATTAAAAAAAATCACATAAATGTCAAATATATTAATATGCTGTCCAAAGAGAAAGAGTGAAGGTCTAGGTTAACAAGGGGCTGGACTGAATCTCCCAGTTGGGCTTGGATTGTTGGGTTTATGTGCCTGTCCTATTATCTGCTTTCAAAGTTCAGGAGTTGGGAAAAGATGGAAAGCGGAATGACAATGGAGACCTACTCTGAGACATTTCTGGGTGCCCTCGCCATCTCCAGGAGCAAGACAACTGTTTTGTCTTCCGAACTTAGCACAAGAAATCTTAAGGTGAGATTCGTTTTGATGTCTTCAATCTCTGGCAGGTCAAAGTGTGTTGATCAAATTTCTCCTCATATTCCCCACCTCCCATTCCAGGCTGATGGGAAGTTTTGAGTCTCTATTAATTGGAATTCAAGTTCTAAAGGTCTTGGGTAGAAATGACAGGTGAATTTGCAATGCACTGGAAAAGGGTGTTGGTTAGACATATGTGCATATATATACACACACATATATATATTATATATATAATAAATATTTTAAAATTCTTTCTTTACATGACCACAGAAAGCTTTCTTCAAATCCTCTGGTACCAATGTGCTGACATACTGTCTGTGCAATATAGTATGGAGTAACCATGGGCCTCTGGTTCATTTCCTCAAGTTCTTCAGTATAAGTTGCCTAAGTTGCTGGAACTGAACTGTGAAAATTCAGCCTGAAATTAGCTCCTGGACTACATGGTAATAAATTAAAAATAAAAGGCAAAAATGCCTTCTTCCACCAACGCAATTTTAAGCTTACTATATTGTTTGCCTCAGCTTTCAAAACTCCAAGATTCCGATTCTACAACCTCACTCATCTGTACTCTGGATCTGTGTAAACAGTTTCACAGATAGCACAACCAGTGTACCCAGAAAACACTCTAACATAGAGTACAGAAACACAACACGATGGAGTGCCATTGTGACCATCTCCCAGGCGGGAAAAGTGCCCGGATGTAATGCACATAGGCATGGGTGGGGGAACAAAGGACTTCAGAAAGAGAACAGGAATTCCCCAATGACCAGGCATTTTAGCTTCACTGCAAGTGATACTGAGGGCAGCTAGGTGGTGCAGTGGATAGCGCTCCAGGTCTGGTGTCAGGAAGACTCATCGTCCTGAGTTCAAATCTGGCCTCAGATACTAGTTGTGTGACCCTGGGCAAGTCACTTCACCCTGCTTGCCTCAGTTTCCTCCTCTGTAAAATGAGCTGGAGAAGGAAGTGGCAAACCACTCCAGCATCTTTGCCAAAAATACCCCAAGTGGGGTCACGAAGAGTCAGACATGACCAGAAAATGACTGAACAACAAAAATACAATACTGAAGTGGTTGATCTGCCACCGACTTGTCTCTTATAGTTGAAGTGGCTGAAACTGTTATCTTGGAAAAGTCATAAAAAGGATAAATGATCTGGGACTGGAAACTGAAACATTAGGGATGATCTCATTGCTCACTTTTCCCAAAAGTTACCTTTTTTTTTTGGAGGGGGAAGGTAGGGCAATTGGGATTAAGTGACTTGCCCAAGGTCACATGGCTAGTTTTTTTGTGTTGTGTCTGAGTCTGGATTTGAATTCAGGTCCTCCTGACTCCAGGGCTGGTGCTCTATTCACTGAGCCACCTAGTCGCCCCCAAAAGTTATATTTTCAAAGAAACTATTACACTGTTTGGAGACTAGGAATGTAGTGTCCCATACATATACATATAGATGTGCATATCAACATGCACACAGACATACACATTCACTACCTCCCCCTTCCCCCCTCCCCCATCCCAGGAAAAGTGCACTTCCAATATCAAATAGAAAAATAGATTGGCACACTCTTTTTGACACAGTGAAGATACCTTTTAAAAGCTTTCTCCCCACTTCTCAAAGTCCTCTCTCCCCTTCCCTTCAACTTCCCCTACCCCAGGTTGGAACAGGCCAAAAGAGAAACAGTAAAGAAGAGAAGGTCCCAGCCTAGGTTTGCAAGGTGGACAGATGGCCAGAAGGAAGACTGGAATGGAGGCTGTGAAAGACTCTTGTATTCCGTAAGCTGAGATGGGCAACTGAACGTTCCTCCCGTGATCCCCCAAAGCCCATTTCCTCAGGGGCAGTGCTGGGCCTCCACTGTCTCGGTCCTGTTCCACCTCCTTCCTTTGCTCTGGGTAGTCAAGAGCTACCATGAGTTCATCTAGGCTGAACAAGACTGAAGAGTCCCTGAAACGTCTCTAGTACAACTTCTACTACAGAAGGAAACGATGTTGAAAAAAAAAAATTTGGTATATTTTGAGTTCTGTCTTTGCATTTCCAGTCGTAACTGCTGTTCTACAGACCTCAAAAGAAGCGGTCTTTCCCCCTGCTCCAGGAGGGCGGCCTGTGCTAGGAATTTTGGATCAGTCGTCTGTAGTGGGGCATGACTTCATGCTCGGGCAGATGCAGGGCAAATTCCAAGGCCACTAAGACTGGGAATTCAAAGGCAATCAGTTCTCGTCGGTTCAGCCGGAACCTCTCTTCCAGTTTCTGAAACAGGAGGAAAGAAAATAATAAGCATTTTAGCCACGATATTAACACCCTAGATGTCTCTGTTGTTGTTCAGTCATTTCAGTTAAGTCTGACTCTCCGTGACCCCACTTAGGGTCTTCTTGGCAAAGATCCTGGAGTGGTTTGTCATTTCCTTCTCCAACTCATTTTACAGATAAGGAAACTGAGGCAAACAGGATTAAGTGGCTCACCCAGGGTCACAAAGTCAGTGACCAGAATCCATATTTGAACTCAGGAAGGGGAGTTTTCCTGACTCTAGGCCCAACACTCTATCCAATGGGCCACCTAAGTTGCCCAGATTTCTCTATGTATGACATTTAAATCACTCAGGGAGCATGTTCTGAGCATCACCTTTAGGCAAGGCCCTGTATTAGTCATAGATGGGATATGATGGAAGCTTAGGGTGCTGTTCCTGCCTTTAGGGGCTTTACAATTCAGGAGGGTTTCCTCATCGGTAAAATGAGCTGGAGAAGGACATGGCAAACTGCTACAGTATCTTTGCCAAGAAAACCCCAAATGGGGTCAGGAAGGGTTGGACACGACTGAAAAATGACTGCATAGCAATAACTGTGCTAAAAGTTGGGCATACAAAGAGGCAAATGCCAATCCCTGCTCTCAAGGACAATAACAAAGGATGCATGATTGTATGAGATAGAATTTTATACAAGTTCAGATCAAACTCTACATGAGTCAACACACTAAGAGACCTGAGATCGCAGGCTGCTGATGAGAGGCATGGTAGGGGAGTAGATCTGTGGGGGTCACGGTCCCTTTGTCCTCTGCCTGTTCAAACCACATCAGGAAACCTGTGTTCAATCCTGGGTTTCCATTTTAGGAAGGGCATTTAATCTTCTGGAGGGCTTCTAGAGTGGAGATTCTTTTTTCTTTTCTTTTTTTTTCAAATGCTTTATTAACTTCTGGTTTACATCATTCATTTCTGCCAGATTTTGAGTTACAAATTTTTCCCCCATTTTTCCCCTACCCACTGCCCCAAAATAGTGGTCCCACAGTATATACTCTCCTCCAATTTGCTCTCTCCCATATCTTCTCCCATACTCCCTTTGATTTTTCTAGTAGGGCATGGTGGATCTCTATGTCCCAGTGCCTATATATCTTATTTCCAAATTACATGTAAAATAGTTTTAATAATAGTATATGTATATATATTTAAACATTTGATATTAAAACTTTGAATTCCAGATTCATTCCCTTCCTCCCTTGTCACCTACCCTTACTGGGAAGATAAGCAATTCAGTATAGGTTGTACATGTGTAGCTATGCAGAACATTACCATAGTAGATATATTGTAAAAGACTGACTATATTTCCCTCCCTCCTATCCCACCTCCAACTTGTTATATTCTATACTTTGATCCTGGCCCTTTTCAAAAGTTGGTGCTTCCAACTTCCCTACCCCCCAGCCTGCCCTCCCTTCCATCATCCTCCCTCTCATCCCCTTCACCCCTACTCTCCTGTAGGGTGACATACCCCATTTAGTGTGTATGTCATTCCCTCCCTGAGCCAAAATCAGTGAGAATAAAGTTTTTGCCTTTTTGCCTTCCTGTTCTTCCCCTCCATAACTATTTTCCCTTGCCTCTTCTATATGAGATAGTTTACCCCCATTCTGTCTCTTCCTATCTCCTCTTGTTATATTCCTCTTTCACCTCTTAATTTCACCTTTTAAGTATCATCCCTTCCTATTAAATTGTTCCTGTGCCCTCTATCTATGTATACCTGTAAATATATATATATATATATACACACACATTCACATATGTATTCATATGCCCATATACCCTCCTGTATAGACATATACATATATATTCCTATTCCCTTCAACTATTTTCATGCTGAGAAAAGTTTCATCAGTTACAATTATTGTTTTTCCATGTAGGAATGTAAATTGTTCAACTTTGATAAATTCCTTATGATTTATTTTCCCTGTTTACCTTCTCATGCTTCTCTTGCTTCTTGTATCTGAGTGTTAAATTTTCTATTCAACTCTGGTTTTTTTCATCAAGAATACTTGAAAGTCCTCTATTCCACTGAATGACCATATTTTCCCCTGAAACATGACACTCAGTTTTGCTGGGTAGGTGATTCTTGGTTTTAATCCCAGATCCTTTGCCCTCCAGAATATCATATACCAAGCCCTTCAATCCCTCAGTGTAGAAGCTGCCAGATCCTGTGTTATCCTGACTGTTTCCACAATATTCAAATTGTTTCTCCCTAGCTGCTTGTAATATTCTCTCCTTTATTTGGGAATTCCGGAACCTGGCTATAATATTCCTATGAGTTTTCTTTTGGGGATCTTTTTCAGGAGGTGATTGGTGGATTCTTTCAACCTCTATTTTGCCCTCTGGTTCTAAAACATCAGGACAGTTTTCCTTGAGAATTTTCTGGAGGATGATTTCTAGGTTCTTTCTTTGATCATTATCTCAGGTAGTCCAATAATTTTTAAATTCTCTCTCCTGGATCTATTTTCCAGGTCAGTGGTTCTTCCCATGAGATATTTCACATTGCCTTCTATTCTTTCATTTGTTTGGATCTATTTAATAGCATCTTGATTTCTCATAAAGTCACTAGCTTCCATTTGCTCCAATCTAATTCTGAAGGAATGATTCTCCACAGTGAGCTTTTGAGATTCTTTTTCCATCTGGCAAACCTAGCTTTTTAAGGTATTCTTCTCCTCATTGCCTTTTTGAACCTCTTTTGCCATTTGGGTTAGTCTATTTTTTAAGGTGTTATTTTCCTCAGTCAGGCTGTTGACTCTCATTTCATAATTTCCTTGCATCATTCACATTTATCTTCCCAATTTTTTCCCCATTTCTATTATTTGCTTCTTAAGTTCCTCTATGCCCTGTAACCAGCTCATATTTTTCTTGGAAGCTTTTGGTGCAGGAGTTCTGACTTCACTGTCTTCCTCCTGTTTCATGCTTTGATCCTTTTTGTCACCAAAATAGGAGTGTAAAGTTGGGGTGCTCTGTTTATTTTGCTTCCTTTGTCTGCTCATGTCACCACTCAGTCACTTGACCCCTGGGCTTTTTGCCATAGTAGGACTCTGCCACCAGACAGGGGAACTTCGTCCTAAAGGCTGGAGTTTTCTCAGCTGCCGGAGGTATTAGTTGGGTGCCCTCTCTGAAGCCTCCACACTCTCTGGCAAGCTGGTCGAACACCCCAGGACCTCCACCCTAGACCGCAATCCAGATCCAAGCAGGTTAAAGCAAGCGCGATTACCCCTCAGACTGGTTGATTGGTTCCCCTACACTCTGCCCACCACTCAGCTGAAGCTGCCGCATGGGGGTGGCTGCAGGGCTGTGGCTCCTCAGTGGTTTCTTGTCCCGGGGGCAAAGGTCTATGGCACTCCCAACTGTTGGATCCCAAAGTCCACACTGCACTGACCTCTCTCTTTGTACTTTTCATCTATGTGTTGATAATTCTGGAAAACGCCACAGCTGCTGGTGATCTGAAGTCCCTCCAGCTGGTGGTTGGTCAGGTCCACCCTGGGGCTAAAACCTCTGGCTTGCGTGGGGCTGGGCTCAGTTCCCAGAGTGCTCTTGCCGGCCTGCTGGGCTGTCCTCGGTGGGAGGTTAGCTTCTCTGTGTCATTTTGTGGGTTCTGTAGCTCCAAAGTTTGTTCAGAGTCCCCTTTTTATATGAATTGGGGGAGGTGGAAGCCAGAGCCCTGTGGAAGTCCTGTTTCTACCCCGCCATCTTGACTCTCCCCCCCGAGATTCTTTTTTCTAAAAAAGTATTTTATTTTTATTTTTCCCGGTAACACAGAAAAACAATTTTTAACATTTGTTTTTAAAACTCTGAGTTCCAAATTTAGAGTAGAGAGTCTTAACATGGGGTATGTGTTTAGATTTCAGGATATTCATGAACTTGTTTTAAAAAATATTTTAATAACTGTATAATAATACCCAGTCCTTTAAGGTTTGCAATATGCTTTACAAATATTATCTAATTTTATCCTCACAACAATTCTGGGGAAGGGTAGGTGTTGTTATTATGTCCATTTTATAGCTGAGGGAACTGAGGCAGGCAGAAGTCCAGGGTCACACAAATAGTTAAGTGTCTGAGGACTGATCTCAAGGTTTTCCTGACTATTCACTGTACCATCTAGTTGTCTAAACTGTAATTCAACCGGATTTCTCTTATAATCCTGTATATTTTATTTTATGCATTTAAAAACATTATTCTGGGGCAGCTATGTGGCACAGTGAATAGATTACTGGCCCTGGAGTCAGGAGGACGTGAGTTCAAATATGGCCTCAGACACTTAACACTCACTAGCTGTGTGACCTTGGGCAAGTCACTTAACCCCAATTGTCCTGCCTTTCCCCCTCCAAAAAGCAAACAAAACAAAAGAAAACAAAAACATTATTCTGAGAAAGGGTCATTAGACTGCCAAAGGGATCAGTGGCAGAAAGAGGGTAAGAACACCTGGCCTAGAGGGAGGTAACCAGGTAATGTTGAGATTTAGTTATATGAAGACTGGTTGAAAGAACTGTGGATATAAAGTCCAGGGGTGTTTAGACTCTAGAAACAAGACCTCTATGTCCTGAGTTTAAATTGTGCCTTGGACATATTCTGGCTGAGTAATGTGGAGCATATCACTTAATTTTCCAGGGTTCCCTGGCAGTTAGGCCGATAAGGTGAAGAGCAGTTAATTGCATTAGTAGAAGAGGTTTCCTTCCTATGCTGGTGAAATTGGGAATCTGGTTCCCCCTCCCCAAATATTTAGATATGAGGGGATGGGGATGTGAAATCAGTTCTCATAGGGCTATTTCATGGAGGTGGATTCAATTTGTTGTATTTGGCCCCAGAGAATAGTCCTAGAAGCAAACAGGTGGAAATTGTAATGAGCAAAACAAATTGGAACTAAGGAGAGGTTCATGAAGGGGTGGGTCCCTTCTCTCTGCAGGTCTTCCAGTCAAGGCTGGATGACCACTGGTCGGGCTGGATGTAGAGTGGATTCTTGTTTAGGTAGGGGTGGGACTGGATGCTCACTGAGGTCTCCAATGCTGAGATTCTATGATTTTGTGGTATAGAGTGTAACAGTACACAACGGGGCAAAGCAATGAAGGATTTTCTCAAGGGTGTGTTGGTTCAGTTTCTGGAGAGCAGATTGTTAAACTTTCAATGTGAGCCTTTACATCTTGGAGAGTGGCTAATGCTACAAAAACTAGGGCTTGATTTATTGTTTTGCTGATGGTCTAGACTTAAGAAAGGGATGAAAACTGTTGGCTAGGTGGTGCAGTGAATAGAGCACCAGCCCTAAAGTTAGGAGGACATAAGTTCAAATCTTGCCTCAGACACATAACCCTTGTTAGCCATGTGACCTTGGGCAAGTCACTTAACCCCAAATGCCCTGCCCTCCCCCCAAAAAGCAAAAAAAAAAGGATGAAAAAATATTAAAAAAAACCTTTTTTTAAAATTATTAATTCTTTAATTTATTAATTTGTTTGTTTCCTTTTAATTTACAGGATTCAATTCCACAATTCCTTGAATTTCACATTTTGTCCCCCTCCCTCCCCTCCCCCCCATGGCGTCTTATAATCAAGTATAGGATCTGTAGATACTTTCACATTATACAATGGTCAGGTTATAAGGATGGATTGTACCAGCTGGGATGAAAAATGGTATAGAGGACATAAAATCAAATAAGAGAACAAAAAAGATCAGGTATTTTGCTTCCACCTGGATATAAATTTAGTTCTTTCTAGTTCTTTCTCTGGATGCACGTTTTTCTCTCCATCATGCGTCTTTTGGGATTGACTTATATCCCTGCATTGTTGAGAAGAGTCCAGTCTATCAAAGTTGGTCATCACACATATGTTGTGTCTGTAATTGTGTACAAATTCCTCCTAGTTCTACTCTTCTCACTCAAAAACTTTTAAAAAGCATGTCTTGCTTTTTGGAGAGCTGGTTGTTAAACATTTATCAGAACATCCCTGGATATTTTGGCAAAGATATTTAAAAATTCTGATGAGGGTGCATTCTGCTTTGGCATATTTTGTGTAAGAAAGCTTAGCTTGCAGAGTGGTTGGCTGCCTGACTCAGATTATTGCTGGATTGGAATTCATTAGGCAAATTGCTGAAGCAAGCCACTTTTACACTGATTGCATTAGCTTCATGCTGGGTGGTATATTACCATGTTATTTCTAAGTATGCCTAATGCCACCATGCATTTTTCAATATTTATACCTTCTAACATGGTATTATTCAAGGAAGATCTATGGAAGTCTCTTAGTGCTAAGTTCACTACATATACATGCACACACATATAAGCATAACCTTGTAGCTCTGGAGTACTTGTAGTTGGGTAGGAGCAGGTGACTCTTTCAGAATCTTTCCACGTAATGAATAAAAGGACAAGACATGGGTGTATTAAAAATAATACTCTGATCACTTCAACCATAGTATTTACATTTCATCAGGACAGGATCATAAATTTAAAGCTATCAGTGATCATTCAGTCCAACCCCAACTTGCCCAAGGGCACACAGTAAGGAAGAGAGGATTCAAACCCAGGCCCTTTATTCCCAGTCTGCACTGTATCACACTGCCCTTGAATATGAGTGAGGATAGACGGTTCGGGTGGTGCTCACCCAAGTGGGCCTCAGAGAAACTCTATTTCTTTTGCTTCTAATGGCTCCTTTCCCTCACCTTTCTCCCTTTCTCTCTCTCTGTATATATGTGTATATATATATATATATATATATGTATATATTGATCTATTTCCTTTCCTATAGCCCTACACCCTAAATCCTTCCCCAATGATAAGCAATTACTTACTCAGGAAAACCACGAAGTTCTATCAACCACTATTTGGATCACATTCTGACTTCATAGGCCCCTGTTGAGCCTGGCAGGCTCCCTGTTCTGGGGAATTTTATGGCAAGAATAAAGACTGGGCTTCTTACTCCTGCCAAAGTAAATTCTGCCTAATCTTCCCCGCCTCTCCATGTTCTTTCTCATTTCTATATGGCATAGGTAGAAACTCCTCAATGGCAGAAAATGTACTCATTTACCTGGAAATACAGAAGGCATTTAATAAATGCTTGTCGTTGCTGAGAGAGGAGAAAAAAAAAAGCTTCCTAGCCCATGTTTATTAATTCCCAGGTCAGGCAACCCCTCTGACAAGCTGCTCTGATTTCTATAAAGAATCCTTGGAATGGGTGCCCACCAAACTGAAAAGAGGCCCTACACCAGCTGTTGGGTCCCAAGGCCACTTACATCAATTAAGTGCTTGACTTCGTGTTTTTTGAGGTCACTGCCGATTTTGGCGGCTAGCAGCACACAGGCCCCGGCACAAAGCTTCCGGTTCTGTTTGTTCAGCTTCCCCTTGAGGGCCAGCTTCTCAAAGTAGACGAAGGCCATGGCCACGGTAGGCTCCTCGAAGCCACATTCCTCCAGCGCGAGTTTCCTCATCTCTCGCTTCAGACTAGAAGAAGAAAGGAAATAAGGAATATGACTTGTCAGCAGCCTGGAACCCTAGCACATGGTAGAGGAAAAACAAGCAAGCCTCGATTTCTGAAAGCTCTTCTTGGCTTGCCCCCAGACACTCTTCAATGGAGGCCATCTCTGGGAATTCTTTGCTCTGTTAAGTGAAGAATGCATTCATAGAATGGCTATCACCATTTTCATACTGGATCCCTTAAGGGTTATCGCGAGCGTCACTGGTCTAAAGCTGGAAGGGATTTCAGGGGACATCATGTCCACCTTTATTTCACATGGGAGAAAATCAAGATCCTGGAGTTTACCAGAAAGTTACATAAGTAGCAGTAGTGGCTGTCAGAGGTGGGGCTGGAACCTAGGCCTTCTGACTCCAAAGCTGGGGCTCTTTCCCACCACCTGAGGATATATGTTACATGCTTTGTTTAAGCACTAGATGAACATCAGCTATTGTTAGTATTATTTCTGTTATGATTATTACTTTATCATTGTAGCATCTGTATGATTATTGTTAAGAGTGTAATTTATGGGGCCAACACTATCTATCACTGAAATTAAGAGAGGAAGCTTGATATAGTAACAGAGGGTTGGGTTCTTCCCGAAAAAGAAGTGAACTGGAATTCTACCTCTGATGCTTAATTGGTTGTAGAACTCTGAGTAAGTCACTTAACCTCAGGCCACTCTCTAGAACTTATATATTAGGTCCTATGTAGCTGCTAGCTATCTAGATGGAGGGAGTTGCCTTTGAATATTACTGAAAGTACTTAATACTTTGATACTTCAAGGATTGCAGATTTCATAGGTGTGAATACTTCCTTTAGTAGTACAATTGTTGTTGTTCAGTCATTTCAGTGTCCAACTCTTTGTGGCCCCATTTGGGGCTTTCTTGGCTTGCCATTTCTTTCTCCAGCTCTTTTTCCAGATGAGTAAATTGAGGCCATCAGGGTTAAGTGACTTGCCCAAGGTCACATAGCTAGTAAGAGTCTGAGGTCAGATTTGAACTCAGGAAGATGAGTCTTCCTAATTCCAGGCCTAGTGCTCTATCCACAGTGCCACCTAGATGCTGTGTATGATGGATATGCAGTATCCAGTTCTCTACCCACTGGTAGATAGCCTGAAAGAATTTCTGTGGCCAAAAAAAGCATATTACTCCATGGCCAACCTATTCAGGAGCTTCTTTTAACTCAGCATGGCTTGTCTTAAAACAAGATTAAAGTCTTTCCAGTGAGGCAGGACTTGGCACAGCTTAGACTCAATGGGTATAGGCTTTTGAAACCTCCCATCATCTCTGTGTGATGTGTGAAGCATCAAAGGAGGAGACACTGAAGAGGCAAGGTGAAAATAGACATGTCTCTGCCTCATACTTAAAATACACAAATGGAAGATGATGTGACTTTTAAACTTTTCCCAGATACAACAGCCCGATGCCATCATATCCTCATATGTGAAGATGAAAACAGACTGGAGTAGGAGGCAGGACAGAGACAATGAGCCAGAGAGAGGAGTAAACTTCCAAGGTAATTAACTCAAACGTAAGAATGGCAGACACTTTTAAAATAAGGAATGAATTGGGTCGAAGTGAAAGGGGACAAGAAAGCATTAGAAAAGCCAGAAACATTTAAACTAAACCATGCCAGAAAATAAACCTTAGTACTGAGGGGAGGTTTCACCCAGTGGTTATCTATCTGGGTAATTAGCCAGAGCTAAGAAGGTATCATTCTAAAAATGAATATTTTGGTCCAAGGTAGAAGGTATGAATGTTTGTTTTGGCTTAGCCTTGTAGTTTAGGTAAATGTGTCAGAATGATACCTGTGCTGGACTAATTATCAGAGTAGAGCGATCACAGGTACATGACTTCAACATGACATTAAGCGGACATTCTAACAAAATATGGGTCCATTAGAAATTCAGATGAGTGTGTGTGTGTGTGTGTGTGAATAAGAAACTTTGTAAATTGTAAAACCAAACCAAACCAAAACAAAATTAATCAAAATATCAGTGTTGCTAAGATTTGGGCCCAGCTACTTTGGTTGATTTTGATGCCTGTACTATGGATCCAAATCATCTCACGGAAATTAGACTCTAAAACACGGCCAGATATAAGAAGTGACCAAACTATGGTTGGCTTAGTGGCTGCGTACTTCCATTTTTTATCTCGCTGGCTATATACCTACAGGCAGATTATTTTATTCTTTGTGCTTTTAGGCATCTGATTAGACTCTAAGCATTGATCAGAATTAGTAGACATTCCTCTCATCACGGAAATCAGTCAGAGCTCCACCCATTGCCTATCCTTTCTTGAACTAGCAATGATTTTCTAGATGACAACATTTATTGCTGATCCTTTACATGCCAACTCCATTTTGCTGTGTCTAGATTGTTCAGGTTATACTGATGAAAGCAAAACTCTTATTTTTTTTTCTTCCCTGGAAAATAATTTGTATAATGTTTCTGAGCTCTGAGCAATCACAGAACCCCTCATTCACTTAAATGACATTTTCCTATAACCCCACCTGTGTAATAGGGAAAGTCATCAGCCCACCAAAGATTTGATTTTAGTGGTATGCTGGGGCTATGTCACAGAAATGCCATATGGATGTCAGTCTGCATGATACCTTCGTATTTTGCTGAGGGTTAATTTGATATGAGGAAACTTCTCCTTGAAGGTTTCATTCATGTCTTTCTTCAGATCTGAAGGCTTTACATAGTCAATGACTGTGGTCTGTAACAGAGCAGAGAACAAAGGGCACTTAAAATGCAGCCATTTGTGCAATCACTTAATCCACAAGTAATCATTAAACACCTACTATGTGCCAAGCAGTAGGGTCCTACCCTCTGGCTTACCTTTCATTCAGAGGAGATAGCATAATAATTATGCAAATTTTATGTGTTACTTAGAAAAAATCAAATTTTAAAACTTAATCAGGAAAATTAGTTTAAAATTAGTCAATAAGGAAAACCAAATTTTAAAACTTCCTTAAATTGGTAAACAGAAAAAACAGATTAAGAAATACACCAAAAGAGGGAACTAGGTGGCACAGTGAATAGAGCACCAGCCCTGGAGTCAGGAGAACCTGAGTTCAAATCCAGTCTCAGACATTTCACTCAAAACTAGCCGTGTGACCTCAGGCAAGTTACTTAACCCCATCTGCCCTACCTTCCCCCCTCTGAAAAGCAATAAAGAAAAAATACAACACAAGCTCTGCCCCTACAGAGGCCTGAGACACAAGGAAGAACAATGTCCACATGAGCTAGTGATGCACAGATCTTTGACCTTAGGAGAGTGAAGCCAAATGATTTCTAAATAAGATCGGAGTCATTCTTAGGTAAATTCTGTGCTTAAAAAGTGTGTACTTCCCTTTTGGGCAGAATGTAGTGAGCACTCAGGGTGGTTTCTTTCCTTCTGCCTTCTGAAAAGTGCTTTATGTTATCTTCGACAAATAGGTTCTGTGTTAGACAGGATATGAGATTTTCATTTAGGAAACAGGCAGTAAAACAAGCCCAAATCTGACTCGCTACCCACAAGTTGTTCCTGGTAGAGTGATGGCTCAGCTTGGCTGATAGCCACAAGGCCATCCTGTTACTGATTCACTGTGAATCTGTTTCCTAAATTAAAGAATTCCCTTCTTGAATCATGGAGTGAATGCAGACTACCTTTCTTGGGGGCCAGGGGCATCCCTGGCATTTTCACCCTGCAACCCAGAAGTCAGGTTTGAAAATCCTGTGGCCAGGAGCAAACAATGATGTGCCATGTCCTGGGTGGGGGATACACGCTGGCTCAAAATATCCTTCCCAGCAAAGCTTGTCTTTGCTTTTCTCTTCTGTTTTTTAGCACAGGACAAAAACAGGCAGTTACATAAGCGAAGCATTCTTTGGGGAGGGAAAGGGAAGGCAAAAAGGATTTATAGAGTACCTACTATGTACTAGGCGTTGTGCTGAGGGCTTTTACAAACATTGCCTCATTTGATCTTCACATCAACCCTTCCAGGTAGATGCTATTATTGTTATTATTTTTATAGTTGAGGAAACTGAGGCAAATGGTTGGTTGGTTGTTGTCCTTCATTCTTGACGAGGACCAAAATGGCATCACCATGTTGGTGTCCGACTGTGGCTGATCAGATCAGTGTGAGCTTGGGATGCTCTACCACAGCTCGGGCACGAGTCCACGTGAACATTTGGAGTGGGGATGTCTCAGTTCTTCATCTAAAATAAGCTGGAGAAGCGATCACTCCAGTATCTTTGTCAAGAAAACTCCAAAATGGGGTGAAGGGCTGGATACAACTGAAGCAAATAGAAGTGATTAACCCAAAGTCACACAGCCAGTAAGTGTCAGAGGCTGGATTTGAACTCAGGTCTCCCTGACTCCATGCCCAGGACCCTATTCACTGTGCCATTAGCTGTGCAGGAACAGAAAAGTCTAGACTGCTAATAGCTAGCTGATCTACCTAAGAGGGAAAAAGGGGGAAGCAATATGGTGTCAGGCAATGAACAGTGGACAAGGAGTCAGCTCTGGATTCAAATCCTGTCGTAGGTACTTACTAGCCATGTGATCCCTGGCAAGTCTAAGTGACCTCTCTAGGTCTTGATTTCCTCACTTGTAAAATGAGGGGACGGGATGGATGAACACTAAGATTTCTGTCAGTTCTAAATCTAATGATCTGGGTACTAGTCTTGCCTTTTTCATTAATTAGTCTTTTAGAGGCAGGGAAAATGGTTTCTTCATGTGCATGGGATAATACCATGTGTCCCATATATATATCAGAATCCAATGAGATAATGTATGTTCAAACACACTGAATTTAGATATATTTATATACACACGTATGTATTCATGTATACATTTGCTGTTCAGTTGGTTTTTGGTCATGTCTAACTCTTTTTGAACCCATTTGGGGTTTTCTTGGCAAAGATACCATAGTGGTTTGCCATTTTCTTCTCCAGCTCATTTTGCAGATGAGGAAACTGAGGTAAACAGGATTAAGTGACTTGTCCAAGGTCACACAGCCAGTAAGTATCTGAGATTGAATTTAAACTTTGAATTCAGTTCTTCCTGACTCCAGGTGCCAGTGCTCTATTCATTAAGCCACCTTGCTGCCCTAATATTCATATATATGTTTATGTGCATATATACTTATATATACATATATAACTATATTGTATATATGTATATATAATATACATACATGGATTGATGGATATAGACAGATGGTAGAAGATAAATGTTAGAGATAGAAAACAAAGAGATGATAGCTACAGCTGGGATAGAGAGATGACAGAAATGAATAAGACAGGATAGGATAGGATAGGATAGGATAGGATAGACAGACAGACAGACTGCACCAATGGTTTCATTGGCAAAGGGAACGTTGTGAAGAAACTTCCATGACACTGCAGATCACTAGTAGTTCCCAGTCTTAGAAAGTGCTAGGGGCACTGAAGGAATAATAATTGACTTGTCCAGACTCAAACTTGAACCCAGGCCCTCCTGATTCCAAGGCTAGCTCTATCCATTACCCTATGCCTGCCTTTCTTAAATGATATTAAGGACTGCAGAAATGTGGTAGTATAATTATTATTTAGACCTGGTGAAAGTGGCTGAAGTTATGAAAATAAATGGTAAGAAGGATTAGTCAGCTAAATGAAACAGGGGATCAAATTTAGCGAGAAAAGCCCAAAGGCAATTATACCCCTTTCTTCTGGGTCTATTAAGTCCAGCAGTTGGTAGAGAGTAAGGAATGCTTCTCTTTTCTAATCAAACACTCAAAGGCCATCAAGAAGAACTCAAAGATGACAAGCTCCTATCTCCTACTGATCAAGATCAGTTAGTAAACAGTAACTACATGCCTCCCCACCTCTACCCCAGAAGATGACTGAAGCAGAAATACTCAGGGATATGGTGAGAGAAGATCCTGGGGAAACTTCTATTAGATAACAAAATAATTCTCCCTAAAACTGCCTCCCCTCTTTCCAACCACTACCCATTCCCAAGTTACATAATTTTAGGGGGAAGCAATTGGAAAAGAACCAACCTAATACTTCTTTTTTATGATGAATTGTGGGGTAGGGAGAGGGTCCTAGAAGAGGTACCATATTTAAAATGGCAGCCTAAGCAGTTTCTGAGGGCTCCTGAGAAAGCACAGTTATGGACAAGGACTGGTACCCTTCCACTTTTCCTTGGATGGAGCACAGGGCTTGTGGCATTAACTGGAGACTGACTGTGGGAGTCTCTGAGGTTTAGGCACAATTTTAATTTTGGAACCCTCCCAAGGGCACGTGCATGCACACACCACACACACACACACACCATCAGCTAGCTGGCACCCAAGGTCACACCCCTGCCCCGGGACAATTTCCAGGGCTATTCCAAACCATTTTACAGATGAGTCTTGACAATGAGATGGATCCAGCAAATGCCAGCAGTGCAGGCCCACTGATGATTTTCAAAATGGGGCACAGAGGGGTCCCGGTGTTGGCTGTGGACTTTGGAGGTGCACCATAGCGCTGGGGTGGCCCTGGTCCTGCATTACACCACTGGCTTCCTTCTAGCTCTGAGGCGGGCATGGCACTGATTCTGATTTCTCTGACTGCAGAACTGGCAAAAATGAAAGTCATTTCCAGGGAAGACAAAAACTCAACTATCTATTTCTGACCTCATTACCCGGAGTTGTGATAGAAGGAAATAAGTAAGAGTTCACGGGATGAGATGATTTCAGAGCTACAGGAATCTTAAGAGATCATTTAGTTCAGTTTTACAGATGCAGAAACTGAGGCACAGAAGAAGGTGACTTGCCTGAGGTCATATAGTAATAATGGAGCAGAACTAACCCCAATTTTGGTGGCTTTCCACTAAAAACATTAAACGTGACAGGGTCCTTCTTTGTGTTGGCTGCACATCTGTTTGAAAAATCCAACTACGTGACCCTCTCCTTCCCCCAGATATTTAAATTATAAGCAGATAAGCCTGGAGATTTAGGATCTATTCTGGCACAACAAAATCATATGTATGGTCCTTTGGAGTTCCTTTAAATGCATTTGACCTTTCCTTATTTAAAAAAAAAAGAAGCATCCTGACCCACGATGCTAGCCATAGCTCATGCTCCTCCACTGCTCTAGTTCAATTATCCTACGGTCAGCCAAACTGGATTATAGTCTACTCGAAAAACATATTCTAGGTCTCCCACCTCCAGAGTTTTGCTCACCCTGTTCCTTATGCCTGGAAGGCCCTCTCCACCAAATCTCTGCCTGTTAACATTCTATCCAGTTTAAAAATCCTAGCTCAAATTCCACCTCCTCCATGGAAGGTATCTTTCCCAATACCTCATGCATAATATGCACAATAAATATTATTCAATTTTAAATAAATGGTAATGCTTCAAAAGCTTTCTTTTTTTCTCTTCTAAAAGTATTCCTACATCTCTTGAAATATCCAGGTACAGAGACCCTATCTTCTGATTCTTTTTGCATCTGTATCCCCAGTGTCCAGGACAGGGCCTGGTACGTAAGAGATGCTTAATAAACACTTACTGAACGATTAAATTGTCTGCAGCCCCAAGTACAGAGTTCTATACACCAAAGATTCCCCCAACAGTCTGTTGTTGTCAGGCTAGTGTCTGTTTAATTTTCCATTTGTTTATCCATGTTACATTAGCCTTCAGACACCAGACTGTCTACAAAATGCCATGTGTGTCCCCCATAACTTGATTTCTTTCTGCCATAGCGGAATACTTAATTTCTCCAGGAGGGTGCTAATGGGTTCTGTGTAAGCCTCGAACCTCTGCTTGCTCTCAAGGCTCAAAGGAAGGACTCAGCAGTTTATTTCCACCAGAAATCCCAGTCTCCTACCTAAGCACAGAAAGCATTGCACTTCAACTTGCTTCAAGCTGGCAGACATCAGCAACCTGCCCCAGTGCTGAGGCCTGGCTGTTTGTTGATCTCTGGTGGATGCAAGTGAAAACAACCCCTTCCCTATTTAACAAGAGTCAGTGATCCAGAAAGCAGGTAGGAGCACACAGTGATCCCCAGCAGAAGGGGATGAGCTGGTCCCCTCCTCGATCTGCATTCCCAGAAGGTGTAGTCACGTTTGGTAAAGTCCCGTCTCAGACTTACTCATTGTGTGACTGTGAGCCAGTAACAGTAACCATCACTCTCAGTTTCATCTTCTGTAAAATGGGGAAAATTACAGCAGCTATCTCATGATGTTGTTGTGAGAATCAAAGGAGAGAACACAGAAAGTGTTTTCCAAATCTTAAAGTGCTATGAAACTTACTAAAACTGTCACTTGTGATGACTGACCCTCTTTTAGAAGCCAGGAATAGCATACTGGGAAGGGTATTTAAAATGGTTCTGATTAAAACTAGTTTCACAAGTCTAACCTTCCTTTAATTTCCAAGTAAAATCTCATTTTTACTGGAAATCTTCCCCAATCCCTAGTGCCTCCCCTGTTAATTATTTCCTATTTATCCTAGCTTGCTTTGTCTATATTTGTTTTGTCTCCCCATTAGACTGTAAGCTCCTTGAGGGCAGGGGCTATATTTTATTTTTGGCCTCTTTTTGTATCCCCAGTGCTTAGCACAGTGCTTGGCACAAAGTAGTTGCTTAAGAAATGTTTATTGATTGATTGATTAACCGAGGGAGAGCTACATGTCTAAAGAGGAAGAAACAATCAGGCCAATTTCATCTTACTGGTTTTCTCCTACGGTTTATATACTTTTACAGCTCTCAGGTTTTGCCCAAAGCCAGATAGTTAAATAAATTTGCTTTCTGACCTCCTGAATAACCAGTTTTCAGCTGTATATAATGCCCTTCTGACAGGCAGACCCTAAAATGAACAGAAATCCCTGAAGAAAGAGCTCTCTTTTACTGCATCAGCAACAGCCAGCTGGATGGCGTGATGAATGGGGCTGGTTTTGGCCAAGGCGAGCTTGAATTTCTGCAGAGATGGCATTTCTGCTCTTAAGGGTGAGAGGTCATGTAAAAGTACTCCCCAGCAGCTGGCTGGCTGCAAGGAAGCTGTGTGTACACAGCTGCATTAAGGGAAAGAGGAGGAGGGTCAGTTGGGAGGAGAAGACCTTCCAAAACATAAAATGAGTGGATGTACACAATGCGAAAAAAGGAGAACCTTCTTGTTCTGTGTGTGTGTGTGTGTGTGTACATAGTTCTGTGTGTGTGTGTGCATGCAGAGTTTATATCAACCTTCTTGGATAAAAGATGCGATTTCTGTTACCACAATTTGTTTATTTAGGTGAGAGATTATACCACACCTATCATGAGACACTAAAGCATTAAGAATTTAGCTAAAAAAAAAAAAACAACCAAAAAAACCCAGCACAACAAAACCAAACAAAATCCTTAATCTACCCAAAGAAACTATCCACACTAAAGTTATACTGTGCAACACAGCTCTGCAAAACCACTTTTTTTTGGGGGGGGGAGGGAAGACAAGGCAATTAGGGTTGACTTGCCAAAGTTCACACAGCTGTTAAATGTCAAGTGTCTGAAGCTAGAACTCACATTTGAACTCAGGTTCTCCTGACTCCAGGGCTGGTGCTCTATTCACTGTGCCACCTAGCCAGCCCCTGATTCTTCCTTTCTAAACCCCAAAGGCAGCATGCCTTACTACTTAACTTGAGAGGCAGCATAGTGGGTAGACTGGACGTGGATTCAAGAAAACCCTCATTCAGATCTTTCATTTGAGGCTTACTAGCTGTGTGATACTGGGCAAGATACCTAATCAACTAGGCTCAGTGCCTTCAATTCCACTGATGACCTCTGAAGCCCCTTCTAGCTTTTAAGTCTATGACTGAATCTGAAGGATAAGAAAACTATCACACCCCATACCAAGAGATGTAATGATGTGTGTGTGTGAGTGTGTGCATGTGTGTGTATGTATGCATATGTGTGTGTTTGGGGGGTGGTGTATGTAATTACAGCTGAGCCCTAGACAGGAGGTGTAGAAACAGGAGAGAAGGTTGCCAAGAGCTATCTACCCTTCCATGTCTAGTAGGTGTTATGAATGTGATACTTGGTGAGTCAGGAAACCCCGGCAGTAGGTGGTCAAAGTTCCAGTTCTGACACCGTAACACTGGCATGAAGAATAACGAAGACACTTAGGGATGCTCTAGTAAGTGTCTTCACCCAATAAAAAGATCCTTCTCATTTATCCACCCTATACTCTTCAAAAATCATCCTCCCTGAATTGTTGAAGCCACTTCATTAGGGGCAGCTAGGTGGTGCAGTGCCAGGCCTGAAGTCAGGAAGACCTGAGTCAGATCCAGCCTCAGACACACACTTACTAGCTGTGTGACCCTGGGCAAGTCAGTTCACCCAGTTTGCTTCAGTTTCCTCATCTGTAAAATGAGCTGGAGAAGGAAATGGAAAACCACTCCAGTATCTTTGCCAAGAAAACCCCAAATGGGGTCACGAAGAGTTGGACTTAACAACAACAAAGGTTTGGTTATCTTGTCACCAGCTCTGGATTCAGCAGGTCTCAGCCTGAGTACCAGTTCTAGTCCTTACAAGTCATCTTTAGTCCCTTTACTATGTAAGCCTTAGTTTTTCTCATCAGTCAAATGAGAATGAGAGGCAGCAGGGGACGACAGACGGAAAGCCAGCAAAGAGTTCCAAGGCAAGATAACCAAAATTCAACATGAATGTGAGCTGTTATTAGGGATGTGCTCGAGATCGCTCAAATGGGCACGTGAGACCCAACTGTTAAATTTTGATTGTAAGCATTTCCACCTCCCAAACTGGCAAATGTTACAAATCAGGGCCCGATTTGTTCATATGTGGATTGTCCAGACTAAAGAGTTTTGGAGATCCAAAATATCAATAACATAGATTGAACTTCAAAAATGTGTTGTATGTAATTCCCTCCAACCCTCAGAAAGCTGGTTGTTAAACATTTTCTTGCATACCCATGGTTATTATCATTAAACATCATCATCTTTACAATCAGAGTCAGACTGTCATGATGGATATTCCGAAGATGAGTGTTGACACACTGTGGACCAGAAGTCAGGTCTTGGATTACAGCTCAGCTCATGTCACTAGTTGTGTGTATAGTTGCTGTTCAGTCGTGTCCAACTCTTCATGATCCCCTTAGGGGTTTTCTTGGCAAAGATAATGGAGTGGTTTGCCATTCCTTCTCCAGCTCATTTTACAGATGAGGAAACTGAGGCAAACAAGGTGAAGTGACTTGCCCAGGGTAACACAGCTAGTGTCTGAGGTCACATTTGAACTCAGGTCTTTCTGATTCCAAGTCCAGTGTGTTATTCAGTCACCCAATCTTGGGCAAATCACTTAATTTGTTGGAGTCTCAGTTTCCTCATGTATAAAAAGAGGGGGTTATCTCTTCTAGCTCTAAAATTCAATGAAAAGCTAAAATCACTTTGCTTCACTTGCAACTGTCTGATTTCCACCTAAATGGCAGGCTCCCATAGGCGCTGAGAAAGCAGATGTTCCATGCTAGCTAGCATAATTAAGGAGAGCAGTGGCCCTTTGCTAAATCCAGTTAGCAATGAACAGATGGACAGTTCAGTTGTTCTAAGCATTTAATCAATTTCCCTAAGCGGCTGGTAAATCACTGGACAAAGTGAAAGGATGATGCATCTATTTTCTCTTGACTGCACTAGTATTCCATTTCTGTGCAAAAGAAACAAAATACATAATCTTGGATTTACTATGCATACAGACTTGCCCCTCTCCTCTCATCTCCTTTTCCCCAAGACAGTAAATATTCAGTTTTCCATCAATGAAATAATTTTGAGCCTGAGGAATGGACTCAGAGGAAGAGGCAGCTTTGCCCATTCAGTCTCAGTAATCCCATGTCTGATTGGTGGGCACTTCTGCACGTGGGTCACAGAAAGACCACATCTCAAACCATCCACAGCTATGGTTCTGCTGTAGCGTCTCCATTCATTCAATTTCTTGGAATGAACGTGGAGTCAAGAGAGACGCCTTACATTCATAACATCTGCACACACTTAAAATGCATGCTGGCTAAAATATTTATGCCACAAGCTATGGTTGGAACGTCATTTAGAAAGTCACAATGTTATATGTATTATAAAATGAGTTTCAAAGATATCTGTGGCAAACATGCAGAGAAAGTTTGCAGAAGTTATGAGGTCTTTTAAAACTAATTTTTAAATGACTGCATTCCTTTTATAGAAGAATGATTTTTTTAAATGACAGGAAACACAATCCATAAAAGTATAACAATCATTTTGGTACAGAATCAGAAATGAGAGGCCCTCAAGAAATCATTCAGTCCAGTTACCTAAATTTACCATTTAGGTGAAATGCCTAAGTCATCAGTCTTATTTTAAAAGCTCTCTAGAGAGGGAAGTTCTCCTGCCTCCCATGACAGGGAAACCTGGTTGTAGATCTCTCTTTAATGAGCCATATACTTCATACAGCTAAAGCTATATGTTTCCCATTAAAAAATTCACTTCTACTGTATTCTCCTGAGTTAAGGTCTCTTCTCACACCACTTTATGTGTGTATGTGTTGGGGGTGGAGTAAGGGGAGATGAAGACACTTAGAGTCTGGGATTAGGTAGGTAAACCTACAGGCAATATATTATACAGAAGACCTGCAGGCTTCTTTCAGATTTCAGGCTAGAAAAAACAAAAAACCCATCACTCCAAAATCAGTGATCCCTACAGACACTTTAAATTAAATTAGGCTGTTCTGTTCCTGATGTCAAAACAACACAACTGGGATTTCTGCCCAGAAATGTAAAGGACCCAGAAATCTTTGTGAATGAATGAGTTTTAAGTCTGTTTGCATTATCTCACTTCTCTTGCTCACTTTCTCCTCTTAATTGCTCTCCACACCCATAAAGAGGAAAAAAAAAGTCTAAGGATTTGCAGCTGGCAGACTCTAATGATGTATGCTGATTTGTTAATGAAACTTTAATTATAAACCAGAGCTGTACACAAAGAACAGAATGTCCAGGACAGACACTAGGTTCGCACTCAGTCCCTTCCCCCTGGGGCCCTTCAGAAATACGGTAATTAATGCTGCACACCCTTCCTGAAAGAATGGGGGCTTGGGTGCCTGAACCCTCCATTTTCACGGGCAGCCTCCTGAGACTTTGGGGGCCCAAAGCACAGGGCCACTGGAAGCCACCCTAGCAATTCTGTTCATTCAAAAAATCTCCCTTTTGCTTGTTCACAGGATGTCTGGGTAGGTGCCATTCACATGAGTCCAAGTAAAACATTTCAAACAAAAGTCCAAATGTGGGGGAGCCACATGTCTTCAGAAAATTACAGGCTTATTTCTCAGGCCTCCAGTTTAAAAACTGACCGAAGTGTGACAGTGGAGGGAGAGGAGAGGCATGGAAGAGAACTTTTTTTTACTTCCCATTTAGAAGAACAAATACAAATGGAAATACGTATCTAGTTAAAGTATAGCTGGGGATCTATATTTGGTTAAAGAGGCTGCATGGTATCTGAGAGCTGAGTTCAAGTTCTGCCTGTGACATACTGCCAGTAATCTGCACAGCCCTGGGCACAGTGCCCCAGACAACTCGCTCACTGTCTGTTTCTGATGAGTTGCCTATTGGTAAAGCTATCTCCAGATGAGAAATTCCTTTATTGCTGTTGTTCAGTCATATCTGACTCTTTGTGACCCCATTTGGGGTTTTCTTGGTAAAGATACTGGAGTGGTTTGCCATTTCCTTCTCCAGCTCATTTTATAGGTAAAGAAACAGGCAAACAGGAGAAGTGACTTGCCCAGGATCACACAGTGTCTGAGGTTGGACTTGAACTCAGGTCTTCCTAACTCCAGACCTGGCACTCTAGCCACTGTACCACCTAGCTGCCCAAAGGTATCTCCATAGGAGAAATATTTCCTACACTGATGAAATTACAATTCTAGACCAAAAAAAAAATGAAGGCATAAAAACCTGGTTCTCTCTACCTGTAAAAGGATTAGATATGGTGGATTCAGGTAGTTGGAATCAATTTGTTAAACATGTGGAAGACTTAACTATGCAAATTATTTGGTCTCATCTGATTTGTTTGTGGTCACGTGGATGTCCCCAAGAAATACCAATAACAAAACAGTTCAAAGTGGGAGCACTGGCCTCTCCCCACATTCTGTACTCCCACCCATGAGATCATCCCACCCATCCATACGCGAGGTAACTATGTCAGCTCTCGGACTTATGCTCTGAGTTCTTGTAGGGAATGTGAGGGCGGCTACCATGTTTGAGAGCTGACTCTAGAAGTCAGATGTGGGTCCATCTACTCCCTGAGGTGGAACTGAGGTGGGCTGATCCTGGAAGGGTACTAAGCAAGCTAGTAACCAGCACTTATCTAGCTCCACATTGGTTTGGTGTTGGCAGTTATTAAGGCGTGGCTCTCAAAACAGGACCAGAGATGGCTGAGAAGATTTGGTGGGCTCAAGAAGCTGCAGCATCCCTAAACAACCAAAGTAAATTAGAACTGAATCTTTTTGTGATTTCCAGTCACTAGGACCAGGCAAACTGGGGTAACTGCTTCAAGCTCCAAGTTTTAAGGGGTCTCCTGACCTGCGGGTTCCATCATTCAGAGTTAATGAGGCTCAGATACCTATAACCCGTCCTGATTCCCTAATTTTGGGAAGAATGCCTGCTTTGTCAACCCTGTGCAGAGCTGTGACTAGTTCACTGCCCTGTAAAGAGGAAAAAGGGCGACTCGTGTTTCTTCTATTACCTTAGCCCTCTCCCCATCCTCAAGATAAACTAAGAGAGGAAGTCTCTTGGCTCATGCTACATCCAGGTCAACTCTGGCTGAGGAAATGTGAGGAACTCCTCAAGGCCACACCTGAGACTGGACAAATGACAGACCTCATTAGCCTCGTGCAGTCCTATAGAGGAGAAACCACAAAAGGCAAGAAGTAACAATAACACTGCCACAACAAGAAACGCAAGTCACACACAAGGGCAAAGCATTAAAACGTTGGGCGGTTGCCCAAGGAATGCAAACATCAATGAAAAATTTTTTATATCATTCCTGTTATGGTCGCTTTCATTTGCTCAAGAGACATTTATTTTGCTTGGAGCTATGAGGTTTTGAATAGGTTCTGACCTATCAGTGAACATAGAGTCCTGGAATAAATTAAAAACCTGAAACAGACACACAATAGGCACAGTATAGTCCACTCCTAGTGAGATCTTTTTTGGAAGGAAAAATTTCTATAATTACCAACTATAGAAAATAATGACAATAGGCCCCCTGAGGCGGATCTGGGGCAAAAGTATGGAGCAATACAGAAAGATTGTTATCAAAACACCTGACAATTCAGCTCTGTCCCCGTAAGTACACAAGCATCACGTTCACAGGATAAAGGGAGAACAACTTCTCTTTATTTTCCTAGCATCCTTCAAGGCTCAGCTCGGGTGCCATTTTGTATAAGAAGTCTTTCCTTGTTTCTCTTCACCCTTCTCTTCCGCCCCGTGAGTGTCCTACCTCCTGACATTTATATCTCTTTACATAGTGTTATCTCCTTCCCCCCTTCCCAAGTAAAATGAAAACTCCTTGAGGCACGGAACCGGTTTCCATTTCTGTCTATATCCCCAGCAAATAGTTCAATGCTTAATCTATAGTAGGTGCTTAACATAAGCTGTGTTGAATTGAACTGAATTCTCCCCTTAAATTTTCTTCCTGAGTTTAAGCCACAGTTTGAGATGAAATTCATGGGTCTCAAGCTAGAAGCTTTCACCATTTCTGTTGGGGCTGCTCTCTTAATTTATCGTAAAGCTCTGTCGTATGGAGGCACTAACCTATGTAGAATTCCCTGGGGATCTGGGCAGGCAAGTGCTGGTTCCACCACTGACCCCTCTCCCCACCCTAAGCAATAAGTTCTAGCAAGCCCAATGTTATTGAAGGGGGTTGACAATCACAGTCATAGAAATGGCCCAATTTGGCACTCCAACAGATGTTACTCACCATGTATGAAGGAAAGATTAAAACTCGCTTGTGCTTGCCACATGGCCACTGGGGATCGTCCAAAAGATTTGGGTCATAATCAATGAAATCTCCCAGGTCACTACCTAAGGGTCATACATGCAAACATATACAAAGAGGAGTCATTAATGGCCCTGGAAAGTCCGACAGAAAGCTAACTGGGAGTTCAGAGTGAAACCTATTTAATGTTGGGTTCACCTGCTTCATATTCTGATAGATCCATGCATGACATTAAAACTCATCCCTTTTAAAAATGGATTACCATTCTTGACATTCTATTATTTCCTCATTTAAAAGCATCCTACTGTCATCTCTGATAGATTATGGAATCCCTTCATTTGTGAAAGCTGTGTGTAAATTCTCCTAGGCATTGTGAACCTGCCAAGCAGACAAAGTTCATATTGAATGAATCAACCTGTTATCCAGTCTGAGAATTCACAATTCCCTGTGGTTCCTATGGATTGACCACTGGTCCAAAGAAGGTGCTTCTTATTAACATCAAAATAACCCCTTTTGTTTTAAGTGGGTAGCTGCCCATGACAACAGTCAAAAGAAAACATGGAACTGTGCTTCAGATCTGGATGTAAGGGCATGATTTTGATAATTCCATTTTCTTGAAATCCTTCCATAGGCAGGGATGGAAGTCATAGCTCTTCTCTACCAGTTCCATCCTCATAAATCAATTTCCCCACAATGGCTCATACTGACTAAGCTAAAAGTAATCAAGATTTCCTTCAGGAAGTCAATCCAGTTCCCACATAGGGGACAACCCAAAGGAGTTGCTGCTCACACTTGACCTTGTTTGTACTTTCTTCTGTTCTAGTGACCCGAGGGGAAGTCACACTGCAAAAGGGCTGAAAGTTACCCGCTGAGGGCACCAGCCAGAGCTCCAGAATTACCTGTGTCAATGCTCCCTTGGGTACTGCTGCTTGCCCTTCCTATGGAAAGGCTACGATGGCTGGCGTTACGAAACTGGGAGGAGAAGGAAGAAGTGGAGTCTATGGTGTTTCTCCGAGTTCCAAATGCATTGGTGGGTAACAGAAACTGGGTGTAAGAAACAGTCTAAAGAGATGAAGACAGAGCAGGCAAAAAATGACTCCCAAGAAGGAGACAGTAGAAGTTTTTTTTTAAGTTAAATCACCATGAAGTGGCAATCTGCCACATTTCTTCAGCACATGGAACTCCCAGTGTGGGAACTCCTTCCACTCACACAGATCTCAACTCACCTGTGACTTATTGGTTAAGGGGCAGGAGGCTGCTTTAGGCACACACAAGGTGAGCGATTTGTCCCTACAGCTAATAAGTGTCAGGGACAGGATATGGATTTAAGTCACTCCATCAACCATGCCATGATGCCTCTTTTAATATCTTAATATTAAATATTAATCACTCCCCCATCTTGTCCTTCCAAACCTGGAAATTCAGCATTCATGAACTTAAGTAATGAAGTGTATTCCTTTTTAAAGGAACCTGGCAGGGAAAGTCTTGCACATACAATATAAGCTCTGTACTAAACGGGATGGAATACCAAGCACACTTCTGACCAGCCTGCTGGGAGAGTTCATTTCCTAAGCTTCCAGTTCCTTGTAAAGGACACACCTGGAAGTTACCCTGAAGAAACACCTGTATCAACCTCAGATGGTGGTTGTGTGAAGAATTTACAGCTACTGGACAGGATTCAGCACAGGAGAATTAAATATGTTCCAAAGTCTCTCTCTCTCTCTCTCTCTCTCTCTCTCTCTCTCTCTCTCTCTCTCTCTCTCTCTCTCTCTCTCTCTCT
>NW_027186304.1:37457075-37482215 GCF_028583685.1 Petaurus breviceps papuanus | reverse complement strand
TCTCTCTCTCTCTCTCTCTCTCTCTCTCTCTCTCTCTCTCTCTCTCTTTCCCCTCTTCCTAGTTTTCCATCTGGCAGTCCCAACTGACACACTCTGATTCAGTGGTGATGGAAGAATTCGGCTGCCCTTCCACTTGGTGCTTGTTACTGTGTGAAGTCAGAGGTACTGCTAAGCCTCTCAGGGACATGGTTGGGAATGCCAAAAAAAGAGCCTGAGTATCACATTTCCTGAGTTGACATTAAGAAGGCAGCTGGAATGCCACTTGCTTGCATTAACACTTAATGAATGTCTTCATACCACTAATCACTACATTCTCAAGTGTGGCATGTTAAGGGGGAGGGGAGCTCCTGGGATGTGTTGAACACTCTTGTAAACAGCAGGGGGAAGAGAAATAATTTACTCTGGGAACTCAAACCATGCTGCTATGAAATTATTGGTGGACTGTACAATTGCTGGCACAACTGGGAGAGCCTCAGATGGAAACCTCAGGCATCTGTCCCTCCTCTCTCCCTTTCCCCCTCGAGCCGCTTGCTACTATCTAGGCATCCCAGACCCTATCCTGACGGCCAGCGTCCTTGTTAGCAGGATGAGCCTGTGTTAACTCATCATTTAAAGCCAAGTTTTCTCACCTTGCCGTCTGCTCCCAGCTCTACGCCTTCAAGGCCAATGATCTCTTTCAAGCTCACAGCTCCAGCAGACTGTCGTCCTCCGTCCAATTTCATATCCCTGGAGAGGAGGAGCCAAAGAAAATGCTTTTGTCCACCCCCAACACAGCCTCCATGCTGCTTGTGATACAACGCCAAAAAAGCAATGAAGTGCATCCTGGAGAACAGGGTGTCATTTTTTTCTCCTTCTTGCAACACAAAGTTTTCTGGGTTCAGTTTTCTGTTGTCGTTCAGTTGTCTTTGACTCTTCATGACCCCATTTGGGGTTTTCTTGGCAAAGATACTGGAGTGTTTTGCCATGTCCTTCTCTAGCTCATTTTCCAGAAGAGGAAACAGGCAAATAGAGTTAAGTGACTTGCCCAGGGTCACACAGCTAGGAAGTAACAGGCCAGATTTGAACTCAGGATGAGTCTTCCTGACTCCAGGACTGGCATTCTGTGCACTATGGCACCACCTAGTTGCCCATGTATCGGTTCTTCTGTACACTGACATTTTAACCATTCCAAAATAAAAGAAAATCAACCGAACCAAAAAGCCTCCAAGGGGAAGTCATACTGAGAATCTAAGTGTCCCTTATCACTTCAATAAGTTTCTCTTAGACCATGCACTCACTGTTCTTGGCCTTTCTTTGTATCTCCAGAGCTTATAACAGTGACACACAGTAGGTATTTAATAAATGCTTATTAATTGACCTCTAGGAACAAATTGATCAAATAATAAGGAATAAAAAATCTGCCACTGCCAAAGGATCTCTCTAGGACCGGGTCAACCTACCTTCTCTAAAGCAAGGGATGATCAGTTTCACTGTTCTTTGGCAACAGATGTAGGATTATAGATATAGAATTGGAAGGAACTTTGTTCAATCCTCCCATTTTGTAAATGAACCACTTGCTATCCTTTTTATTGCTATTAGCTAGGAGGAAAAAATTATTCCTAAAACCTCTTGCCAGACCTATTTCTAAAACGAGTGCCTTGATATAGACGTTATTATTTTTTTCAGATGTTTACAAGTCAACTTTGTTTCTCCATTTGTTACCTGGGGCTGGTTTTCTAGGGCTCTTTTCACAAAGGGCTATTTAAATGACCAGCTAAAGGTCTCTTTGGAGCTGCTACATCGAAAAACATTTCTTCAAAGATACTTGTTATTTAAAAATAATCCAAGTTGGCATTTTTTTTTTGTTGAAAAGTACAGGGAGGCTTCTATGATATAAGAAAGTCATCCGCCATGTTTGTAGCAAATAGGATACCAGGGTCAGATGAATTGTGCGGAGAGGAGAGGTTAAGGAGGAAGAAGAAAGGAGGAGGACTGATGGGGAAGGGAGGGGAGAGAGAGGGAAGGAGAGAGTGAGAAAGAAAGAGGAGAGGAGAACAGAGAGAGGGAAATAGAGAGGGAAAGGGGGGAGGAGGGAGAGAGATGGGAAAAAGTACAATAGAAAGAATTCTGGCTCTGGAGTTGAAGAACTTGGATTCAAATTCTGCCTGTCACTACCTATATAATCTTGGGCAAATTATTTAACTACTGTTAGTTAGTTTCCTGGTCTGTAAATGAGGGAACTGGACAAGTCTAGTGGTTTCTAAGGTTCCTTACACATCTAAAGCTATGAGGTTTTAAGACAGAGGTCTCCAAACACTTGGCCCAGTACAGCCTGAATCAGATTAAAATGCATTTGGGAAATATTTAACAAAATAAATACAACAGAACTTAGATAATGTTAATATGTGGACCAAGGAAGTACAGAAGGAGGAATACAAATCTGAACATGACCAATGTGGGAATTTGTTTTGCTTGATTATACATATTTGTTACAAAGATTTTTCTCCCCTCCAAATGACAGCTGGAGAGGGGAGAAGAGAGCTAGAGAAAGAGTTGTTGAAAGAAAAAGAAAAGAAAGAACAGAGGGTCACTGAAGCAGGGTTTTTTGGTTATTGTTTTTAAGAGGAACTGAAGAAAGGCCAGAAGGAATCACAGACAAGCAGGATAACTTTAAAAAGCTGAATTCATTATACACCTGAAAAAGTTATTAAAGACTTAAAAAAAGAAAAGCAAGCTGTACGAAATAGATCCACAGTTTCTTGTACAATCCTCTTATTCTTTTCTATATGGAAGCATTCATTTTGGTTGATGCTTGCTAACGTCTAAATTAAAAATATATACACACACCACTGCTGCTTCCCAAGTCTGGCCTCTTACCCGTGTTCCTTTTTGCCTCCACTGGAATCTAACTCTTTCAATTATTCTCTATTTCTCTCTTGTATTTTCAACAGAGGAACTGGGTGGTATAATGTAAAATTAGCTGAATCGAGGGTCTGTCCAAGGATTTATTTAAAAACTTATTCTAAACTTAGTAATTGTTAATAAAAACGAACATTCAAATACATAGAAAACAAGAATTTAAGAAACGATTGTACGCAAATCCATGAACTTCATTCCTGGCAGCTGATTAAAAAAAAATCATCAGGGGATTTAGAGCTGAAAGGGAACTTGAAGTTCATCTTGTCTTGCCTCTTCATTTTACAAATGAGGAGACTGAGGCCCAGAGGGGTGAACTTGCCTAAAAATGGATCTGTCCAAAGTCATGCAGGTAAAAAAGTAGCAGAGCCAGAATGGAGGTTCCAGTCATGGCCCCACCCGCATATCCCTGTGTCTTTGGGCAAGTCACAAAATGGCATTCTAGAGACCTGTGGTTGAATCTCAGCCCTTATACTTCATAGCTTTGCAGCTCTATACAAATCCCTTACCCTCTCTGAGCTTCAGTTTCCTCATCTATAAAATGTAGAAAATGCCCACCTTGAAGGTAAGTGCTATATAAATGTGTGTTAGGTGGTACAGCGGTCTGAAGTCAGGAAGACCTGAGTTCAAATCTGGGCTCAGACACCTACTGGTTGTGTGACCCTGGTAAAGTCATTTAATCCTGTTTGCCTCAGTTTTCTCATCTGCAAGATGAGTTGGAAAAAGAAATGGCAAATAATTCCAGTAATTGACAAGAAAATCCCAAATCGGGTAATGAAGAGTTGGACATGATCGAAAACAACTGAACAACAACAAAATTAACAATAAATGAGTGTCTTGTTTAACTGGTCCCCCAGAATCTGATCAGCCCTTGGTAAACCAAATATATAAAACTGTAAAGCTGAAGAATGGATGATTTTTTTGGAGGGGGAATTTCTTTGTATCTCTAACAGAGTCTGGCATATAAAGAGTGTTTAATTGATGCTTAATGGATTCATGGCAACTCATCCAAGTTACAGAAGTGTCCTCTGAGGCCCTGGCTGGAGGAGCTGAGCAACCTCCCTAGGTCATCTGAATACCTAAAACTGGCATTTCTTTGTATCAAACACTGCATGAAACAAATAGTCCATTAGCTGAGGCTCAACATCTTTTTACTATACTGATTTATCTCCTTAATTTCATATGCTGTTAACAGGAACTGACTACCACTAAATAATAAATCTATTCATTGGCAGTTAGGGAGTGCCATAAACTAGTGATTGTAACCCAAACAAAAATTCAGGGTCTACTTCTGGGCTGATTTAACACCCACACGCCCTTCTGCGATGGTTACTATTCACCTATTCCCAATGCCTTCTAGGGGCATCCAAATGAACAAAACAAGATGGCTGACATATAGCATTAAAAAAATTTCAATATATTATTTTAATCTGAGAAATTACATCCCAGTGGATAGACTGCTAGCTTTGTAGCAGAAAGTCTTGACACATAATGGTCCCTTTAATATATGATAGCCATGTGTGACTCTGGCCCAACCAATATTCAAGGAAATTCCACTGCCTCCTACAAGTCCATCCAGGAGGAAATTTCTAAGAATTCTTTGCCTTTTAATGTCTCCATGCTTTATTCCTGAATTTTAAGGTGCTAGAGACTGGTATTATAACTGCCTTACATCTAGGGAGGGTGCTTTTTAATGCTGCCTTTTGGAAAGATGTTCTTGCTTCCTGGGGAAAGTAGGACTGGAAGAGAATTCTTCTGAATAGTTTGTTGCTCAGTCAATGTTTGTTGAACAGAATAGTCAACAGACATGCAGCTGCCAGGCATTGTGTTAAGCTCTAGAGATACAAATAGAGGCAACAGAAGTCTCTGCCCTCAAGGAGTTTATAATCTAATGGGGGAGAGGCAGCAAGTAAAGAAATATGTATAAACAAACTATAAACAGGAAATAATTAGCAGAGGAAAAATACTAGAATTAGGAAGGGCTGGGAAAGACTTCCTATAAAAGATGAGATTTTCTTTGGGACTTAAAGTAAGCCAGCAGATGAAGCTGAGGAAGGAGGTCATTCTAGACAGGAGAGACAGAGAAAATTCCTGTTGCTGAGAGATGTAGTGTATTGTTTGTGGAACAAAAAGAAGGCCACAGAATTGAATGAAGGTAAAAGATGATTCTGTGAAGAGAGGGAGGGTGCAATGGTCGTGACCTGGGGACCTTTCTCACTTTCCCTTGACATCACAGGTAATACACCGGAGGAGAATGAATGGCGGCATCTAGTCACACATTAACAAGGTAAAAGAACCAGGGAAGATGATAAAGACACACAAAACACCCATGACAGATAGAAAACAGTGGAATTAACAAAGTAATATATATCATTTCAAAGCATGTTTCTACATATATCTGGCTGTTCCACATAAAATTCAAAATACCTGATTTCCACCTCAAACTGCATCCCCCAACAAAACTCCAAACTCCTAATTACTTTTTTCATCTTTGAAATTATATTTCTTGCTTCTTCGTGTAAGGTATATATGGCTTTGGTGTGGAGGGAATATGAGGACATACAGTCAAGGAGTTTGGGAGAATAAGGGAATAAGGAATGGAGGGTAGGAGGAGATAGGAATCAGACCCATGATTTCACTTGTGTAAGAATACCCCTGGTGAGAAACTTTGCCTACCTATGTAGGCTAGTACACACCTTGTATGTTTCAGAGGTAAGATTCAAACCCAGGTCTTTTGCTTTCCAGGCTGGCTCTCTATCCATTACAACCAAATAAGCAGAAGTGAAATGTGTCATTAGCCTTAGATCCATGTTGACTCCTATCTGAGGCATTTTATGTCAACTGTGAGAAAAGAATATGGGCATTTTCCAACTCACTTGTTTTCATCTGTCTTTAATTTCCAGCTAACTTGGTGGTCTCCTCTGGAACAGCCTTGTACATGTAGCCTTCTGGTCACCTCACCACTCAAAATAGATAGATAATCACCAACAAAACCTAAATTGGAGTTCTTTTCTCATTTTCCTTTCTCCCTCCTCCCCCACAAAATAAATGAAATTGGCAATAACCAAAAACTATCCTCAATGTTTTTCTTTTATATAAAATCCAGTGAAATCATGCCCAGAGAATATCATAGCAGGGAACTCCCATGGTTTATGGCCAAGGGAGCAAGACTCACTTGATGAAAGATGAACTCTTAGTTATAACTGGTTTTTCAAATGCCCTGCTGGTGTTTCCTGCTACATGTAAACATGATGGAGAAATAAATTGTGATGTCTGTTGCAAGAATTAAGTCCCTCCATATTTCACACCAAAGCTGGAATTTCCCATTTATTCTTTATTTAGATATTTCTATTTTCATGACACTAGCTGAATCTCACACTGCTGTAGTACTTTAATAAGGTTTTATAAAGTGCCCTCTTCACTATGACTCTGTGAAGGAGCTTAGTGCAAACACCATGTCATTTCATATCAAATACCAATGATTTAATCTGGCTAGGCCTCAGTTTCCTCATCTGTAAAATGGAGAGTGTACTTCTGGTATGTACCTCAAAGGCTTGTTATAAGGCTTAAATGAGACAATATGTATAAACTACTTTACAAACTTTAAAGCACTCCATACATAACAGCTATTACCACCACCAACACCATGAGCATCATCATTAGAGAGAGATAGCATGGTGTAGTAGAGACAGATTTTGCCTGGAGGCCAGGAAACCTCAGGTTCAAGTCTCACCATTGACACACACTAGCTGTGTGACCTTGGTAAAAACACTCAGTCTGTCAGTGCTCAAGGGATTCTAAGTGCCTATAAGTTGTTGATCTGCATTGGTGGAGAGAGTTCCCTCAGCATGGAATTCCCTATGCCAGTGAAATCACAGATCTAATCCATTCTCTTATATGGAGATAGCTTGGTACAGTGGGTAGAGCACTGGATTCAGAGTCAGAAAAACTTTTAAATACAATTACTATCTGTGTGACCTTAGCAAGTCAGTCATGTAACTTTTCTTAAATTTAGTTTCCTCATTTAAAAAATAATCTTATTTGTTATTTTATTATTTATATATTTATATTTAATTTATACATTAATATACATGTTATTATACATCATATAACATATACACAATTATATAATTAAATACAATAAATTAATTTATTAAATTTGTAATTAAATTATATATTAAATATAAATTAGATAATTTATAGTTAATATTAATATATGATATAATATGATTTTATAATTAATATATAACATGGCATATTAGATGTAATGATATATTATGTAAATTTATTTCTTTATATAAATTTGTAATTTATTATTATAACTTTACTTATTATTTACCCTATAATTTCCACAATATTATAATTTTCATTACTTATTTTATATATAATTTTAGTTATTTTAAAATAACTTTATTTTAAAATGTTTGTTGATTTTAAAATTTATTTTAAGAACCTTTCTCATGGGGTGCTTGTGAGACCCAAATGAGTTAATATTTGTAAAGTACTTTGTAAGTTTTCCAGGACCATTTAAATGATGAACTATTATTATCACCACCCCTATTTTACCAGTGAGAAAACTGAGGTTCAGAGAGTTAATGTCTTTAGAGGTAAAACAACTAGGTAAAGAGAAATTGCTTCTGTTCTGGCCAGAAACCCTGAGGGTCTTCCCCTCCCAGACTGATTTTTTTCTTTGGTAGATAAAGAGAGACCATTTTTTTTTTTTTTGCCTCATTTCTTACCTGGCCTTAATCACTGAATGGTTTTTGCCTCAGACAAACTTTTGAGACCTGTTAAAGACCTTAGCTTAGAAAGGCCAAGGTCTCCCACTGCATCCAGGGCCATGTCCAGTCATCCTGATCCATATCTGGCCACTGGACCCAGAAGGCTCTGGAGGAGAGAGTGAGGCTGGTGACTTTGCACAGCCCTGTCTCACTTAAATCTAATTCACTTGCAAGTCAAGACATTACCTTCCCAAAGTCATTGGTTCTCTTCAAAAACATGGACAAAAACAACAGGTCAAGCAACTAGTGTGTTTTCCAGCTAGAGCTTGAACCCACGTCTCTAAATTTCCAAACCTCTACATGACATTATATAAATAATAAAGGCAGAGTACAAAAATAAAATAGTCATTTATCAACACTATCTGATCAACAGCAGCAGCGTGGCAGATAGAGAGCTGGCCTTGGAGCCCAAGAGACCTGAGTTCAACTTCAGCCCATGGAGTAACCACTCCCTGTTCTAGGCAACTCTATTTGAGACTGCACATTGTAGAGAAGCTGCTGACTGCATTAGAAGAAGGTGTCTCAGCCCAATGAAATCACAACTCTAGTCCCTATCATGATCTATCAGGAATGAAACAACTTTTTGAGAACATCTCTCATATAACTATCTCTGTACCCAGACTTTGTTCTTTAAATACTATCTACCCATAACTTCCTACTTTGAAAATTTTATTGGCAAGCAAGTTATTAAGGACGCTACATGGGAGCTGTGGGCTTTCAGCAGCCTAGCCTGTTAAGAGCTGTAAATGTTTCATGGTGAGAGTGGGGTGAATGCTCCTTGCCCCCTTTTTATCAAATCCATTTGGAAATCAGCTTACCAAAGGCTCTGCTGATGCTGTTCTAGTGCTTTTACATTAAAAACAAACAAACCCTGGACACATCTCCACAGGAAAATGAATGATCTTTCCTGGAGCTGGAGGAGGTCACTGAAAGCATTGAACAGAACCTCCTTGCTTTACAGATGATAAAAACCAAGGCTCAGAAAGTTTAGGCGACTTGCCTAGAGTCACACAGCTAGCAGCAGAGCTGGAAACAATGCAGAATAGTAACTGACATATACCAACAAAAAGATGGCAGAGACTTTCATACACATTGTCTCATTTGAGTTTGACAAGAAACTTGTTGGACTGATGATCATGGTGAAGCAACCTGTCCATGGTCATAAAGAGTGAAAATGTCAAAGGCTGGATCTGAACCAGAAGATGCCCACTCCATCATCCTCTCCACACTCTATGGCTACACTTGTTTCCTAAAAGAAAGTATCAGGTCAGGCACCAAGAGACATGGAACTGTCAGGGAAATGGGATTATATCTGACCCATCACCCCAGGCACAGAATTTAGCAGTCATTATTTGCCTTCTCATCTGCCCTTAAATATTCTTTTTTTTTTTTTGCTTTTTGGAGGGCATTTGGGGTTAAGTGACTTGCCCAAGGTCACATGGCTAGTTTTTATGTTAAGTGTCTGAGGCTGGATTTGAACTCAGGTCCTCCTGACTCGAGGGCTGGTGCTCTATTCACTGTGCCACCTAGCCACATCTGCCCTATATATTCTATCCAATCTTGATTCCTATATAAATTCTCAGTAGACTTCCTTCTGAGTTTAGTTTATGACCCATGAATTGGAAAACGAAGCTCAATCTAAATTTATCCCAACACTGAAATAACAATCTTAATAATAATAATGATAATAGTCTCAGGCACTATAATGTATATAATATATATATAATATAATATATAATAGTATTAATAATAATAATAGTCTCAGGCACTATAAAGCTTGAGTGATAATGTAAAAAGTTTAAATTGTTCCATTCATTGAAAAAAATTGGTGATTATTCCATGTAAGGTGCTGGACAGTCTTTGCCCCTCATAGGGCTTACAATCTGCTGGTTTTCCCTTTCAGAGACATTAGAATGAAGAAATGAATTTAAAATGAAAGCAAAACAAAACAAAGAAATTTGTCTGCTGTCATGGAACAGGCACATTAGATTTGGAGTTGGAAGGACTAAGTTTAAATCTGGCCTCTGCTTCTCCTGGGGCCAAGTCATTTTGGCTCTAAAAGCCTTTCTTTCACCTTTTGTAAAAAGAAAGGGGTGGATCAATGTCTTTCCTCATGGAGGTGACCCAGAGTTCTCTGAGTTATGCCTGCGAGGCCTCAGCGCTGGTAGCTTCTACAATGCTGGAAAGGCTTCTAGTCCTTAGTGACTGCCTGCTTTACAAGGACCAATCTAGCTAGGGGCTGAGAGGCTCACCACTCAGGGCCAAGTCTTTGGCTATAACAAGTCACGAAGAATTTTTTTTCCCCCAGCTCTTTATTATTTGAGAACATTAAGGGAAAAAAAAATGAAAAAATCTGTTGGACTACAAGGTTTATTTTAAAAACATCCATTATCTTCCCCCGCAATCTAACTAATATTTGATCATATCTGAATAAGCTGTAAAATTGCATATTACTATAATAGAAAGACATTCAATTCTCTAGGTCTGATGTTTAACATGTTCTGGAATTGTAGGGGTAGCAACTTCAGCTACAAAGAGTCAGGTAGTTAAAGGATGGCCATTCACAAGCTATTTAAAGAAAACCTAACTAGTAATTTTTGGCTGGTGAATTTAAAGGAGGGTCCTTCCCATCTCTTAGATACTTAAAAAAAATAATAGCCAACATTTATGTAGTCTCTTAAGGTTTGCAAAGCACTTTATAATATTTTCTCATTTGGCCCTCACAACAATTCATGAAGGAGGTGATATTATGAACCCCATTTTAAAAGATAAGAAAACAGGTTGACAGAAGTTTTGCCTTTCTTAGGGCTGCAAAACTAATTAATAAGCATCAAGGGTACAATTTGAACTTTGTTCTTTCTGATTCTGCATCCAGGGTTTTCTCCAATACACCAAAATGACTCCAAGAATATGTTTGCAACAGAAGACTCCCACAGTGACTTCCAATGAGTTGGAATCTGAGTTTGAGAAGCAAAAGAATTAACCTCTCTGAGATCTGGTTTCTTCTGAAAAATGAGGATAACATTTGTGTTGTTTTCTTGGCAAAGATATTGGAGTGGTTTGTTATTTCCTTCTCCACATCATTTTGCAGATGAGGAAACTGAGGCAAACAGGGTTAAGTGACTTGCCCAGGGTCACACAGCTAGTCTGAGGCCACATTTGAACTCATGAAGACGAGTCTTCCTGACTCCAGGCCCAGAACTCTGCACTATAGCACCCACTAGCTATCCTCTACTTGTACGAGCTACATCACAAGGTTGTTATGGGGCAAAGCCTTTGCAAACCATAAAGCACTATGTAAAAATGATCTGGGGCTCTCTGAGATGCCAAACTTGAAAATAATAAATAGCATATCAAGAGAACAAGAGTTCCTTAACTCAAAGGCTTATTAACTACTTACTCTTGGCAAGGCACTGAGCTAGGCCTTGGGAAACACAAAGATAAAAAGCAAACAATTCTCGGTTTCAAGGAGTTTATATTCTACTGAGGCTGGTAGTGGTCTGCAACCTGCATATGGACAATAAAACATAACCTTGCTTGTAGAAGGAAAAGTACTCAGTAACTGGGAGGATTGGACAACAGATTTTTTCTGGGAGTCCTAAGAATTTTTTTTTGGGGGGGAAGAAAAACAAGCCAAATTTGAATTGCCTTGTAAAACAAAAACTTTATTTACTTCTCTAGGTGTGAATTAATATAACCTTTCACTGTGACACCCTGGTGCTTTGATAGATGTTTGTGTACTCTTCTCATATTGCTGAAGAGATAACTGGGAGATAAACCATCTGCCCAGGGTCATGCAACCAGCCGGCAGCAGAACCAGTCAGATGCCTCAACTCACTGGCGGTCAGGTTGTCTGTCCTGGGCCACTTTCTGAAGTGAACTTTATGTCGTGCACTTAGCTAAAAGACTTTCAGAAAGCTCCAGTGAGACAGATTTAAGTGGAATTCCCAAGGGTGCAGTGATAAAATCTTTGCATTTTTCTTTCTAAGGCCATTGTTCTGATCTCTCCCTAAAATGGTGTATAAAAATAAAACAAATCACTTGGCCAGAACAGCATGAATTCCCCAGTGTTGGTGAGGTCAAGCTTCAGGGAGGGGAGAAAGACTTTCAATCAAAGTTAATGGGGATCTGGATCTGGGATTAATTTTGAAGATTTAACTAATCTCTTGAAATTAGACTTTTCTTCAGGGTCTCAGAAATGTCCCTGCAAATGCAAGACTATTCTCATTCTGTGTACTTTGGAAGCTCCATTATTATATGCAGATACTTTCAGAGAAGATGAATTGGTGGTTAGTTGATATTCAAACTCCCTGGGGGGGGGGGAACAGATTTCGGTGGTTACCCACAGGTGTATTTTGATGGGTAACTCAAGGGATTTAAAACTTCTTGGGCATTTTTTTTTGTTTAGCAGACTGGGGAAGCCTTTGAGGTTCCTACTGTTAGAGAATGAATCTGCAGGGCAAGTGAGGCCTCATGGATGACTGGGAGATTATGAGCTTGGCTGAAGAGAAAGATGGTGGTGCCTTCAACAGAGACAGGGAAATTTGAAAGAGGATGGGTTACTAGAGAGTGGTGTGTCAGTGAGAACTGATTCAAATCAGATACACAGATGAAATACTCATGTTTTCCAAAGTGGGTTATTTCAGTTGACATTAACTCCACAATTGCAAACTCTGTTCTCCCCTCCCTTTACTTACTTTTTTTTTAAACTTTTTTTTATGTTGTTGTTCAGTCATATCCAATTCTATGTGACTTCATGGACTGTCTTCTTGGTAAGAAAACTGGAGTGGTTTGCCATTTCCTTCTCCAGTGTGTCTCCCTTTTACAGATGAGGAACTGAGGCATATAGAGGTCAAGCAACTTGCCCAGGGTCACAGCTAAGTAAGCGTCTGAGGCCAAATTTGAACTCAGAACTTCCTCACTCCGGGCCTGTTCTATCTACTGCACCACCTAGCTGTCCCACATTGTTCTATATAGGCTTGGTCTACGTGAATTTATAAATGTAAATGAGATGTTTCTGTATTCCCTCTCTGCCCAACGTTAGCCAAATCACCTGCTAACTGTCCTGTTGGAAAGCTTGACCACCAATTCAGTTTAGCAACAAGCATTTATTAAACATTTTTTTAATGTGCCAGGTGCCATGCCAAGTGCTAGAGAAACAATGACAAAAACAGAGCTTATAAATTCATGGAATTAGTCTAAACTACAACCCAAAGATTCTGGAGATGATAGGAAATTCTGCCCAGATCTTTTAAGGCAATATACTTATTCTATGTCCTCTCAAACACCTGGGAATGTTATAGAAGAAAAAAAAGATAACATTTGTTATCTAATAACTTGAAACTGGGTACTTCCCTTTGGTCAGATGAACGTGAACCAACTCGTGCAGTGATTGTCTCTGGGCATAAGACCTGTGGGTCTCAACACGGGGCTCTGCTGGGCAACTGCCCTTTAGATGACAATGGCCGAAACACTGTGACTTGTGAATAATTTAAAAGCCAATTAAATATTAACTAGATTTTCTGAAACCTTCAAAAGGAAGAGATTTGCTGCACAGCAACCAAAGCTAGGAAACTGGATTAGAAGATGAAATCCGGCTTTGGGACTAATTTTAATTAAGGGATCCTACATTCACAGGAACTCAGGTAACCTCCTACTTCTTCTCCTTTTGCACATCTAACAAGTCTCACTTATTGCCCCTTCAGGAAATGTCAGGGGCAATTATTACCCTGGCAGGTGGTATCTCACATCTTGGCTTGGTTTGGGCCTAGTCTTGCTCTCTTCCACGGCTGCAAGGCCAGTTGGATGCTCTAGCCACAGTACAAAGCAAGTAAATGGACCAAAACCTAAGGCTGACATTTATTCTACTAGGAAGTATGTGGAATAAAAGCCCCTTTTAGCTGGGCAATCCTTCTTCTCTCACAGTCAGCATTTCGTCTTAAAGCCATACCTAACCCAAGGGCAACTTGGAAACAATGAGACTGTCTTAATGCAGCTTACATCAAAATCTCTGTTCTAAAGGCAAGCTCCCATAAACAGCCTGATAGCTGCATGATTCATACATGAGGTCACTCCGAGAATTTGCCTCTGTGTGGGAATGAACTTGGTGTGAGAAAAGAAACACAATTTGTGAATGTGTAATTTTCCACCACGATGAAAGATTTTTCTGGGGGAAGTGGGTGGGGTTGTCTGGGCCTGCTGCAGGCCAGGCAGGGAGCATTCATGCTTGGTGACTCTCTCTAAGAATAGAAGTCACTGTTCCCTATGTCACAAAGTGATAAACATTCAGGAAACGGACCCAACTTGACATTTGGGTACCAAATACTCAGGATGTAAACATATGGAAGTTCTTAACAATTCCAAAGAACACCTTGTTCTAGTGGTGGGCCATCTTGGGTCATCATCTTGTTTTTTTAATATAGGTGTACATGTTATCTCTGTGTGTCTGTATATATGTATTATGTGTGTGTGTGTGTGTGTGTGTGTGTAAAATAGAAATTCTTTGAGGGAAGTGACTGATTCATTTGTCTTTGTTTCTTCAACACCTAGCATATAACAAGCATTTCATAAATGTTTACTGATTTATAATTGGGTCTGTAATGTTTATTGCTAGAGATGAACAATAATAGCTAAACCAGGTGCTATGAACCAATGAATAAGTGACTGCGTAAATAATTCACCTGGATGGCTCTCAGAATGCTCCTCTCCTCTCCTAAGCCCTGCTCTGCTTCATCTGTCCCATCTCCAAAGAACCTTCATTTTCTACTCCTCCCTCCTCCCTTACAGAATCATCCAGAATGGTTTTCTCTATAATCTCTAAATTTAGGGAGAGTTCCATGACCTTACTTCATGCTCTGGTCTCATCTGTCTTCCAAGAGATGTGCTCCAGGCAAAATAATCGAGAGCGAGCATTAGTGAATGCTTCATTTCCTGTGAAAGGCAGGGAGGGTAGCCATGTCTACAAAGGTGTGTGGGCACAACCTGACCACTCCTCCCAGCCCACCATGTAGGCAATTTTCATTTTACTGTTTATTTTCCAAACCATAATTTGTAAGTCAGTTGTTGACATTTTCCCCACAGAGACAATGTTATTGTAATGTAGCCAAGACTGGATCCCCAGGCTAGCCTTTAAGAGTCTTTTAAGCAATTGAAAGACAGAACTAGTTTGTCTTCTGGGCTGCTGCACAGGAGATGTCAAAAAAGGGGAGGAAGCAGAAAAATTTCCTCTCCTTTTCCCCATCAGTGTAGGGGTGACTGATGTGAAATTCTGATGGAGGTGAGGTCTATCCTTGGCATCCTTTCACTTTCCCTTCCATACAGCTCTTGATGTCACATTGGTCCTTTATCTAAATTCAGAGAGGTTTTCATCACTCATGAAATCACCCAATTTAATCTAATGCAATACACGCTTATTAAATAAAAGCACTTCTCATGATTACACTGAAAAGCAATGTGACGATGACCTGAGGTCCTGGTTCTGCCTTTGAAATATACTGACTTTGTAACTCTGGGCAAATCATTTAAGCTCCCAGTCCCCCACACAGCTCCTTGGGGGACCGTTACCGAGCAGTCTGCATTGGCACCAAGCAGTCTGCATTGGCGGGGATAGTTTCTTGGTCAGGATTAATGAAATCATAGGTTCAAACTCAAAAAGAAAAACAAAAACGTGCAAGGCACTGGAGATCAAAAGACAAGATGGAAACAGCTTCTGTCCTCAATGGGCTGACACTCTACTGAGGGAATACATGTTAACAGGCACACAGACATAGAATAGCTTAGGATGGGGAGGGCATCAGCTAATAAGGGGATCAGGAAAAGCTTCCTGTAGGATGGGCCACCTGGGCTGAGTCTTGAAAGAAGTGAGGAATTCTGTAAGAAGAGAATTCTGGAAAGCATTCCAGAGCTGGGAGAATTCTGGAAGAGTGACCTTAAGCTGAAATCATAGCTTACTGGGAAATCATTCAGCACAGCCATAGCAAGTTTAGTCGAGAGAAGGAAAGTTTAAGGCTGGAAACCTTCTCAACAATTAGGATCACTTACAATTCTGATATGGGAAGAGTGCTTACAGTTTTGGGAGGATGTAATACTAAAATTAGGCAGCAAGATGGTTCAGTGGATAGATTGCTGGGCCTTGAGTCAGGAAGACCTGAGTTCAAATCCAGCCTCAGACACCTACTAGCTGTGTGACCCTGGGCAAGTCACTTAACCTCTGTCTTAATGCACTGGAGAGGGAAATGGCAAAAGCACTCCAGTATCTTTGCCAAGAAGATCTTATGGACTGAATGAACAATTGAACAACAAAAATAACTGTTAGCCTTGGCACTGGATGCCTCCCATCCTTGGACTAGACTCTCCTCTATATCTTAAAATCCTGAGCTTCCTTCAGGGCTCAGATCAGATGCCATCTCCCCTTTCTCCCCAGCTCTCTGCACTCTCAGTTTCCTAAAATTATTTTGTACTCACCTGTGTAATACCATATCTTTCAGCAGAATGTAAACTCTTCTAGGGGTGGGGACTGGTTTTCATTTTTGGCTCTGTATTCCTGTTGCCTAGCACAGACAATCCTTTGCAGGCAATATATACATAGAAGAAAACATTTGCTGCATTGTTCTGTTCTGTCCACAATGGTCAGGAGCTTTCCTCCCCGCAAAGACAGGATTTGGAATGGCTTCTTACCATTAACTATAAGATTCAGAACCATGAATTGTGCATAACAACTCTTCATAAGGACAACAAGAAAGGCAAGTAAGAAGACTAATCGACTTTTGATCCTAGAGTGCATGGGTGGGTAAAGAGCTCTGAATTGGGCAGAGGTCTGCTCTATCAGGACAGGTCTGGAAGGAGTAACTCACCGTCTGACCCTGAGCAAATTCCTTCTCTCCAAATCACGTGGAAAAGGAGGGGCTCAGACATATGATGCCTAAAGTGCTTTCCTGCTCTGAAATACTCTAATTTTATAATTCTGAGGATTCCTCTTTCCCAGATTTAATTCCTTTGATTCTTCATTACCTCCTAGTAAGCTTTTCCCAATATTTCCTTTTTGGTGATTATTTGTCCATGAGCCCAGAAGTGACTTCCTCATTTCCTGAAAGAGTTGGCATTTCTTCTGTAGGTATTTTTGCTCGCTTGTTTAACTTATACTGATGTTTCCATGGAATACAGTTCATCTTGTTTTCTGGTGATGATTAGGAGGAGTCTGAGCTAAAAGGCTATTTGAGGGGCGGCTAGGTGGCCCAGTGAATAGAACACCAGTTCCAGAGTCAGGAGGACCTGAGTTCAAATCTGGCCTCAGGCACTTAACACAAAACTAGCCTGTGACCTTGGGCAAGTCACTTAACCCCAATTGCTCTGCTTTCCCCTCTCCAAAATGCAAAAAAAGGCTATTTGAAACTGAGAATAAATGAGAGATGTCCCCTTAGACATAGTGTTCCATCTGAACATCCCAATAATAGGCAAGTTACTTATCCTGCCTTTTTAATATACTAATCCAAAGCAGAAAGTTGTGGCCTGAATTAAGGACCAGTAGTGCAGGGATATATATATATACACACACACACACACACACACACATATAGGAAAGGTGATCACAGTTAGACTACAGAGCTCTACCCCATTTCCAAAGGACTGAGATGGTCTAGGAATGCTATACTTTACAACAGTGGTGCCAAAATTACATAGAAATGGATTTCAGCTGGTGGTATATTGATTTAGAAAACTATAAATTAACATTATCTATTTGGTATTGTATTTATTTATTTTGTTAAACGTTTACTAATTAATTTTAATCTAGATCTGATGACACTGGAGTTTTATGGACTGTGATTTTCTGTTTTATGCCAGTTCCTAGAACACGAAGCTTGGGCAATTTGCTGCCTTCCCTTTGTATAAAGCCACCTTCAATTTACACATAGGCTTTGCTTTATGTAAATCCAGGATATATAGAGAGAGTGCAGGGACTTGAATGCCACTATAAGAATTCAGGACAAAGGTCAGCAGTTGTACCCTATCACCTCTAGTCTCACTAAATGAATCTACAGGGTAACTTTCAAGGCTTTGACATTAGCTGTCGGGCAGAATGATGGTAGTTGAAATGATTTTACTCACTCCAAATCAAACATGAGGTAGACTTAAGGGAGCTGCTGCTGAGGAAGCAATAAAGAATAAAAGAGAGATGTCACTTGCCAGTCTGTTACTGCACTGACTAGGTGTAGCTGTGGGACTGATTCAGAAAGAGTTGATGCTATCTCACAAAAGACTTGTGATTACTCCTTAAGAAAAGGTACATGGCAACTATAGGTTTGGTAAACAAAGCTCACTGGGCAGCAGCACATCAGAGAAAGCAAGCCAGTATATGAGGTCAACATCTCAAAGCTGAGTAGAAAAAGTAGCCCAGCAGATCACAGAATCATAGGCTCACAGCTCTTGGGATGACAGGGATATCAGAGACTATTTAGTCTAACCCCCTCATTTTAAAGCTGAGTAAGCTTGGACCTAGAGAGGTCAAATTGTCAAAGATCACACAGGTAGTTAGTAATAAAGGCAGAACTTGAACCCAGGTTCTCTGACTTCAAATGCAATAGCCTTCCCACTTTAGCACACTAGACACCAGAAGGACAGCAGCTCTGTGGGGAAGCAATAAGCATTAGGTTCACAGGCAGCAAAGTATTCCAGTTGGGATGAAGCCCCTGGCATGTGAGCTGTTTGGGCTATGCAAGTTCCTTACATGTATTTCTCTTCACTACAAGTGGCATGGGAATCTGTGGGAGAATTTTCCCTTTGTATATGGGGAGGATTTTTCCTTGTTATTTAGGTTGTTATTCTATTTAAATAAATGCCTTTACTTTAAGTTAATGTATTCTCTGGTTTGGCAAAACACTGGATTAAACTGAGGTTTTTAGCTGTGGTTTTGAAGGATGCTGACCCAAAGCATGCCCCAAACTTGGGTGATGTTTTCAGGAGCAATTTCAATTCCACCATCATCAACACTCTCAACATATATAAATTTAGAAGGGGGAGAATGATTGGGAAAGAGTATTCTATGGTTGTTCGTTCTAGAACTTGGAGGAATGTTAAATGGGAAGGAGGTGGTAAAGGGAGTAGGGAAGAGAGGGCTACACATATATGGCTAAAACGATACTATATTTTAATTTTGGACCTAAGAAATACACTTGGAAAAGCTCTAATAGACTGAGTATGAGATACAAGGCAGGGTAAACAAAGATCACACTGCATCTGCAAAAGCCAGGTGCCACTGAATTTTAAATTAAATGATTCTGAGTCACACAAAGGAGAAAATATCACATGCTTCTGTGTCCCAATCTCTGGGAAAAAAAATAGGGAAATAATGGGACAAAGAGTTTAGAGCCCAAGCTCTTAGCCATTTGAATTTAATTTCAGAAAGACATACAAAGTTAAGATCAGTAATTTGATGCTTTGCTTCTATCACTGAGCTAAGTTCTTATGGCAAATAATCACTGATTGTATTCAGAAAAGATTTAGGTGCCAGAGAATTAAACCTTAAATACCATAAGGACCAAGAGCAGCATTTGGTGCAAAATGTTTAATTTCTCCCAGGGAAATGCACAATAATTATGAACAGATATCAGACTTTTACTTTAAAATAAAATGTTCATCCTATTTTCCTTGACTTTTTAGAGAAGAAACACACTGCGTCAATCGATGCAATTTTTTCCTCCTAGGTATTCTTAAATTCCTGGCTTTGAGGCTACTGCCTCTTAATTTCCTAATAAGTAATTTTCTAATATGGTTCTTACTAAATAATTTAAGAGCTGCTATTGTGAAACCCTGTATTCACCAGAAAAGAAACAAGCTCAGAACAAACCTCAAGGGATGCCAAGAGAGTCACCTATGTGGTAGGTACATGACCCTCAGAACTCAGGGGACAAAGGAATGCCCTGTTTCTAAATCTCATTGACAGTGACAGAGCTTCAGAATATGAAAGAATAGAATCTAGATTCCTGTGCAAACAGAAAATGGATTAGGGGAGTTAATCACTTTATAACATCATTCTTCATTTTGTAGAAAAATTCACAACAGCATTCCTTTAAATAGCTTGTATCCCTCCCTAGTCTAGCAATACAATTTTAATTCTCAAAAAATGGCTTATAGGCACATTGTTCTAATGAATTATACCTGTAATTGGGTCAAGAAAGAGAAGACATAGCTATCTTGCCAACTTTGAGTCTAGCTTTCTATGAGGCAAACTGGTTAACCTCTCTGGTCCCCAATTTCACATCAGAAAAACAGTGCTGATACCATTTCTAAGTCTGTATCCCAAAGGGATCATAAAACATGCGGAAAATACTCATATGCACAAAAATATTTATAGCAGCTCTTTTCATGGTGGCAAAGAATTAGAAATTGAGGGGATGTCCACCCATTGGGTAATGGCTGAACAAGTCGTGGTATATGAATGTAATATTATTGTTCCATAAGAAATGAACAGGTGGACTTCAGTAAAACCTGGAGACTTAACATGAACTGTTGTTGAGTGAAGTAAGCAGAACCAGGAGAACGCTATGTATAGTATCAGCAACATTGTGCGATGGCCATCTTTGATAGACCTAACTCTTCTCAGTAATACAATGATCTAAGACAATTCCAAAAGACTCATGATAGAAAATGCTATCTACATCCAGAGAAAGAACTATATAGAGTCTGAATGAGGATTGACGCATACTATTTTCTCTCTTTTTTTTCTTCCTTGTGGTTTTCCCCTTTGGTTCCAATTCTTCTTTACAACATGACTGAAGTGGAAATATGTTTAATATGATTGTATATGTATAGCTCTATTAGACTGCACACCGTCTTTGGGATGGGGAAGAGGGAGAGAAAATTTAGAATTCAAAATCTTGTAAAAATGAATGTTGAAAACTAAAAATAAATACATTTTTAAAATAGTATAGACACATTACATTGGATTACAGCAAAGTATCTGACAGGTCTCTTGTGGTATCCTTGTGGATATGATGGAGAGAGGCGGATGGGGCTGAGGAAAAGAATACTGCTGTATAAAAGTCCTGCATTTCTATTCAGGAGACATAGATTTGAATTACAACTCTGCTACCTGCTACAAGTGTGATCTTATATTAGTCACATATGTAGGTATGCACAGTGACTGAGTCAAAGGTGCTGGCATACCCTGGGAGAAGTGTTACCATTGGCACTTCTAAGGGGAAGTACGCTTTGCATGTGCTTGTGGTCACTTAACATTTCTGGGCCTTGGTTTTCTCATTCGCAAAATTAGCAGAGTGGTGGTGGAAGGCTTGTTTTTTCAACATTTTTTATCAATGACTTAGATGAAATCATGAGTGATAAGTTTACCAAGTGTGTGGATGGATGGCACAAAGTGTGGCCAAGGATGAAGTGTACAGGCTCTCTCTTACATATGTCCATCTAGGGCAGGAGTGGGGAACCTGTGGCCCTCTAGGTCCTCAAGTGCGGCCCTTTGACTGACTCCAAACTTCACAGAACAAACCCCCTTAAGAGAAGAATTTGTTCTGTAAAACTTAGACTCAGTCAAAAGGTTGAACCAAAGGGCCTAGAAGACCACATGTGGCCTTGAGGCTTCAGGTTCCCCACAACCCTGCTCTAGGACTAATATCAATCCGCCACTCTTTAGGAGCGACCACTTATTCAACCATTTCTAAATCCACCTAGCTCAAAGGATCACAAAGGCCATTTGATTCATTCCAAAAGGATGTCAACAGACTACAACAATTTGCTTGAATCAAATGATATGCAAGAAGAATAAATGTAAAAGCCTACACTGGATTAAAAAAAGCAATGGTATAAGCACAGCATGAAGGAAGAGGCAGGCCTAGACTTTGGGTACAAAAGCCCTTGAGCTTTTAGTGGGTTTTGAGGTCAATAGAAGTCAACAGTGAGACATGGTAGCCAAAGATGCTAGCATTATCAATCAATCAATGAATCAATCTTAGGATGCATTTATATGTTTAATGTCACAAGACTTCTAGGGGTAGGTTAATACATATGAGCTAAGTACGAACAAACCTTCTGGAGAAAGAGTCTGAATTAGAATCCAAGAAAGAAGAAACCGAAGACCGTGGCTGAGTTAACAGAAAGGTTTCTTTGGAAGGCTAATACTCAAGAGATTCAAGACAGAAGAAAACTTGTTGTAAGAGTGAAAGAAAATTAAGGCCAAGAGATCAGTATTTGGTCAGGAGGAAAGATGGAGGCTGTGTTGGGTGATTATAACCTCTCAAGGTTTTAGTCCTTCAAGGACAACTGTAAGCATCCCTTTCCCTGGCCCAGTGATAATATGCTGGTAAGGTCACTAATACAACCTTTCTGACTCATTCATACAAGTATATGGTATGGCTTGGGGGAGGAGCCAGTTACACCCTGGTTAGAGCATATCTTGGGCACTGTATTTATTTCTTGGCACCACATTTTAAGAAGGGCATTGGCAAACTAAAGTGCACTCCTGGAAGGGTGACCAGGGTGGTGAAGAAACTAGAGACTATGTCTTACAACAGTGATGTCCTTTGAGTATAGAAAAATACTTAGGAGGGGCCATGATAGCTATCTTCATGTGTCTGAAGGGCTAAGAGGGCCAGCTCAGTGGCGCAGCCTGAAGTCAGAAAGACTCATCTTCAAGAGTTCAAACAGGACATTAGACACTTGAAGTGTTGTAGTGGATAGGGTAGCTTGGAACTAGGGGTACCTAGATGGTGTAGTGGGTACAGCAGTGAGCTTGGAATCAGGAAGACTCGTTTTCATGAGTTCAAATCTGGTCTCAGACACTATCTCTGTGACCCTGGGCAAGTCACTTAACCCTATTTGCCTCAATTTTCTCATCTATAAAATGACCTAGGGAAGGAAGTAGCAAACCACTCCAATATTTTTGCCAAGAAAACCCCAAATAGGGTCACAAAGAGGTGGACACTACTGAACAGTAATTAGATTTGCTCTGCTTAATCTAAGGGATTAGTAGGAATGGGCAGAAGTTGCTTAGGGGAAGATTTTAGCTCCATGTAAGGTAAAACTTCCTAAGAACTAAACTGGTTGTCCAAAAGTGGAATGGACTGCTTCATGGGCTAGTAACTTCCCCATCACTGGAGGGCTTCAACGGGAAGCGGGACAATCACTTATCTGGTATTTCACAACTCTTTTTTTAGGCATGGACTGATGACCCCTGAGATTCCTTCCAGCTTCAGAACTCTGTGAAATGACTCTCTTGAGGTCACACAGATAGTGAACAGGAGAATCAAGGCTAGAATTCAGATTTCCTCAGTCACAGTGCAGCGCTCTCTGAATGACAGGCACACATTCTTTAACATGGTAATTTACTAAGTGCTAGCTGGGCAGTAAAGAAAAACCAGTGGATTCGGAGGTGAAAGGCCTGGATTTGAATTCTGCCATGTTTCTTATCACTTAACCTCTGCCTTAAACCACTAGAGAAGGAAATGGAAAACCACTCCACTATCTTTGCCAAGAAAACCCCCTGGACAGTATGGTCCACAGGGTCACGGAGAGTCAGACATAAGTGAATAGCTGAACAATCCAACATGCTTCTTATTACTTAGGGGGCCTCTGGGGAGTCATTTAATGTCTTTGGGCCTTAGTTCATCTATAAAATGAAGGTATGGGGGCAGCTAGGTGGCACAGTGAATAGAGCACTGAAGGCAGGAGGACCCGAGTTCAAATCTGACCTCAGACACTTGACACACTTAACTAGCTGTGTGATCTTGGGCAAATCACTTAACCCCAATTGCCTTACCTTCCCCCCTCCAAATAAACAAATAAATAGACAGATAAATGAATGAATGAATGAAATGAAGGTATTGATGTTCCATCAGCCTTTGAGCTCCCAGAGAACAAGAACCATCTTTTGCCTGTCTTTGCATGCCAAGTGCTTAAGCATACTACCTGGCATATAGTAGGCATTTAGTTAATGTTTACTGACTAACGGAAGCCAGGGAGGAGGAGAGAAAGTAAGCATTTATTAAGCACCTACTGCATGCCAGGCACTGTGCTGAGCACTTTTTAACAAATATTTTTTTCCATTTGATCCTCATAACAACCCTGGTTTTTATTATTATTCCTATTTTACACCTGAAGAAGTGAGGCTGAGGATCAGTGACTTGACCAGTGTCACACAGCCAACAAGTGTCTGAGTCTGGTTTTGAACTCCTATCTCCCAGTGCTCTGTCCACTGTACCAACTACCTGTTTCTAGACTGACCTAAACAGATGTCTTAAGCCTTCTGCTATAGCTTCCAATAGCCCATGAACACAAAAGGGAGGAAGGTTCATGCAACTTGGACTTTGGAAGCTCTGATACCAAATTCAAAGGAAAAAAAACACAGGTAGGAAGATTAAAATATTAGAAATGGTTCCATTGCTATCAATGCAATAAATTCACTGCACTTTTCATTTCCATACTTACAGATTTTTCTTCCTGGAAGTTGGGAGTTGCACATTTCCCATTAATTCTTATTCTATCCAGGGTTTTCTAGGCTGGTTCGGTGGGTGCATGATGACTTACGTGCAACCACAGCAGCAAAAGCCCTGAGAGGAACGGTGTCCTTCTGAGCACTGAGCTGGCAGTTTGGACACTTCAGTTTTCTGGTCCTAACTCTGTCACACTGACTGGCTGTGTGACTTCAGGAAACTCATATAAACTCTCTGGGTCTTGGTTACCTCTGGAAAAGGAAAGGACAGTCCTCTGTCCCAACTACAAAAAAGAATCTGAGCTTTAAAGAAACACAGACCTTCCCAGTGGTAAGGCAGTCTTGTCTAATGCTCTCACCAGCTATTCTATTTTTATTAACGTGACTATTTTAATTATTGTGAGAATGTTTATTTCTCTATATTTAATAGAAAGACCCAGTTATGTTCAATGACACAGTCATTATCAGTAATCAGAAATATCTGTTGTTTTTTTTTTCAAAGACTAGGCTTCTGCATAAATGTCTTAATCCTTTTGCCATGCTCCAGTCCCCTGATGAATTACATTCTTGATTTTCTTGGACCATCAATGAAAATACTTATGACAAAATACATTGCAGAAAAATTACTATTTCATATTTTTCACAAGGAAGAATGGACTTCTCATGGGCAAGTCACTTAACTCCTCTAAGCCTCATTTTCTCATACGCAAAATAATGAGATTTGGATTAAATGATCTTAAGGTCCCTTATGGCTCCAACATTCTACATACTACAGTTCTATGTACTAAGTTTTTCTTCCGTAACACAATCCTGATGTGTAGAATATGTGAATTCAAGAAATGACTATCCATAGACTCTATAAACCTCTAGTATCACGGATAAATACTCACCAGTTTTAACTCTCAGCTAGACACCTGTAACTAGGGCATGTTGACCAGAGCTTTGCTCCAGGAAGCTTACATGGCAGGGGTGAAAGTTGTTCTGTACCTAAAGATCTTGTGCTAGGTGGCTTCCCCCACTCCCTTACAC
>NW_027186304.1:37441284-37457065 GCF_028583685.1 Petaurus breviceps papuanus | reverse complement strand
TGTACCTAAAGATCTTGTGCTAGGTGGCTTCCCCCACTCCCTTACACCGCCCATGTGACTCCTCTCAGGGTCCTCCACCATCACACTCCTCTTTTACGGTACATATTTTCCTTCTGTTATCTCTATCTGGCTCTCCTCCTCTCATACTCTGCTATCTCCTGACCCGGTAACATCGGGAGGGAAGTTAGAGACTCTCAGTTAGAAGAGACATTCTCTGGAAAGTGAATTTCCCATTCTCCTGACATGACTGAGTCTAATCAGAGCTACTTTTACCACTGCTGGGTCTGGTGATTTTTACAAGGAGATCTGCACTGACTAGCAGTGATGGGATATAGTGGCATAGTGGGGGTTAAATCTTGAGATGTTCTTGTTTCCCAGGGGAGCTCCCCACACTCAGCTGCATTTGCCCTGGGCACCAGAGTTCCTAGTTATGACCCACCAACTAGTCAGTGCAATGGACAGAGAGCTGGGCATGAAGACTTGAATTAAAATCTTACTTCATATACTGACTAGTTGTGTGGTCCTGGGCAAGTCACTGTAATGTTAATAGGATATAAGATCTTCCTGCCCATTAATAGGCTTCACGTGGAACCCATTAAAAGACGTTTGCTTAGGGGAGGCTTGCTTGTAGGAAGGCTTTCACACCTTTTGCTGATTTCTAACTAGGCACTTAGTCATGAGGGTTGTGGTATCTTCTGGCTCTGAGAAGTATATATATATACTCTGAGTTGGTATTTTGCTTTGGGGGCTGGCTTATGAGAAGCATCTTGTGATTCCCTGGTTGAGATTCTGAGTGGCCGTGTGTTCAGAGCTCTCCAACTGCTCAGATGTAAAGGCTCTCTAGATCCAGGGATGTATGTAAAGTGTATAGTTGATTCAGGCAGTCAGAGCCCTGTCTATTGGTCTTTATTTCTCTGCTTCTATTTTCTCTGAAGTTCAGGGTGCTGACTTTTCCCCCGAACTAGGAAATGTATTAAAAAAAAAAAAGTGTCGATCCTTTACACAGCCGTCTTTCCTAGGCAAGCCGATCTAAGAACCTGTGCTAGCAGCCATCCTGGGTAAGTTATTGTGGATTCCACTACAATCACTGTTTCTGTTTGCCTCAGTTTCCTCATCTATAAAATGAGAAAAAAAATAGCACCTCCATGTTGAAGCTCTTCTTCGTAGCTGAGGAACCTGTCCAACTTCTCCACCCTGAATTCCTACTTCTCCCCTGTAGGTCCCCTCCACTGTAGTCAGTTCCAGAAGTCAGCTAGCCCCACTAAAACATATTACTCCTTCCCTCCTGGGTCCTTGGTATTTTCATTCTAAGTTGTCCCTGGCTTCCCAACTGTGTGGCTTATGGGTAGGTCACTTCACAGTTCTTCATCTGTAAAATAAGGATAATAATGGAGGTAGTACCTGAACCGCATTTGGCTGCGGAACAGGAAGTGCTCTGTAAGCCCGGAAGTGCCGAGGAAGGTGAGTCATCCCAATCCCACCTAGTCTTAAGGTCCTAGCATGAGACCTACCTCTGCCAAGAAATCTCCCCTGACCCTTCCAGTCCTATGGAGAGCTTCCCTCTAAACTTCTGAATTGCCCCATTCTGGCTGGCCTTTCAGCTACCGTTGGTTTGTCTCATGCTTTTATCCTTTGCACCACCTAGCTGAGCTAGCTTTGGGCATGAAGTCAGGAAGACCTAAGTTCAAATCCAATCTCAGATACTTACCAGCTTTGTTACTGGGCAAGTCACTGAAACTAGGCCTCAGTTTCCTCATTTGTTAAAACAGGGCTCCAAATAGGTAATCAATGAATGATCACATTGACAGTTGGCACTGGAGGCGGGAAAGCTGGTCTCTCCTGACTCATGAGTCAGTCAACATCAATTAAATAGCAACGTTCAAGGCCACATATTAGTTTACAAACTAGGAATACAAAGGTGAACAATGCTCCCTGACTTCAGTTTATAATCCAGAATGAAAAATAAAGGTGGTGCAGTGAATAGAGCACTGGGCTTAACATCAGGAAGATTGGAGTGCAAATCTGGCTGTAGATATTTACTGGCTGTGTGACCTTGGACAAGTCACTTAAATCCTATTTGTCTCAGTTCCTCATCTGTAAAATAGGGACACACTGGAAAAGGAAATCGCAAATCACTTCAGTGTCTTTGCCAAGAAGACCTCATGGACAAATCTATGGGGTCATGAAGAGCTGGACCTGACTTAACAATTGAATAACAATATGAAAAATAAAATACAAATGTAATTACATATAATGAAATATAGAATGAATCAGAGAAATTCAAGGAATGAAGGACTACTTCTGGTTGAGGAGATAAGGGAAAGCTCACGGAGCAACCTATGACTGACCCATGCTTCCATCTCATCTAGTCCTGAGCTCCCGAGTCTTAGGACCCCTCTGGCACCAGCACCTTCTTCCTCTTTCTCTTTAGGCTCATAACTGGACAAGGGATCATAAAATTCTACTTAAAGCTAGAAAGGAAGCTTAGAGGTCACCTAGTTTAACCTCCTTCATTTTAATTGAGCCCAAGGCTTGTTCCAGACCACACAGCTAAGCAAACAGATGAGGCACGATGTGAACCAGGTCTTTCCCAGTCTAAGTCCAGCACTGTTGCTGCAGTTCAATCATTTCAGATTCTCTGTGATCCCACATGGGGTTTTCTTGGCAAAGATACTAGTATGGTTTGTCATTTCTTTCTTCAGTTAATTTTACAGATGAGGAGCTGAGGGTTAAGTGACTTGCCCAGGGTCACACAGCTAGTATGTGTCTGAGGCCAGATTTGAACTCATGAAGATAAAGTCTTCCTGATTCCAAGCCAAGTGCTCTATCCACTATGCCACCTAGAAGCCCCAAGTTCCGCTCTGTCAACTATAAAACATAGCTTTCCTTTACAAATTTTGTTGTGTGTCTGCATTGTGCTGGGTAGATTTTGATTAGGGCACACGTTCCATGGCCTCTGACCTGCAGACACTCAAATTTGGTTGGCACATCACAAATAACTACTGGGCATTCCATATTTCTGAATTTTAAAAGATCTTGTAGCCAGATCCTCCATTAACACCATATCACAACGATCTGTACCAGTTTCTGTGGCCCCCCAAATGTATTCACCTGACAGTTTTTCTTGTGGTATGTAATTTTTTTTTAGTTTTGAAATATAATTTTGTGGTTTTTTCATTCCACTTTAATGTAAACTATGTAGTCTTGTTAATTATTTAGCATCTTATATTAGGCAGTTGTTAGGGACATAAAGGGGAAGGGAATAAACATTTATATAATGCCTACTGTGTGCTAAGTGCTTTACAAACAATATCTGACTTGATCTTCACAACAGCCCTGTGAGGTAGATGGTGTTGTTATCTCTATTTTACAACTAAGGAAACTGAGGCAAATAGAGGCAAGGTGATTTACCCAGGGTCACACAGCTAATAAGTGTCGGAGGCTGGACTTGAACTTAGTTCTTCCTGACTCCATTCGCCTCGCTGTCTTTAATGTAACATAAAGATGAACAGGTCATGTTTCCTGCTCTGCAGCAGCTCATTGCCAAGTACCAAGAATCACCAAAATGAATACAGAAGACCCTAAATGCTCTGGTAGTGCAGAGGAGAGGGAGACCCTTATTTCCTAAGTCAGCAGTTCCCAATCTGGGATATGCCTACCCTTGGGAGTATAAAAAGTTTGTCTGGAAGGATGCAGAATATTGGATAAATAACTTTATTATCTTGCTGAAACAATCTAGAAATTGTTTTATGATCAATGAAATTACAAATTTTTTTGTTGTATGCATGAAGAAGAAAATGTAATGTCCTGATTTTATTTCTTATGGGGGGTAAACTGAGGAATGTACTTCCTTTCATATAAACAAGAGGGCATTTGAAAGGGGAACATTCTATCTGGTCCAGTGCTTTCATTTTATAAATGAAGATACGAAGGTTCGTGGAAAGGCATTCCACAGGGAACAGGGACCCCAAAAGGCTGGGAACCCTTGGTCTAAGTAGTCAGGGTAGGCTTCATGGAAGAGGTGGAACTTTAGCTGATTCTTAAAGGACGGGCAGAATTAGATCGTTAGGGAGGAAGGGAGAAAGCACTCCGGGCAAGAACAAAGACATGAGCGACTATGTGGGAGGCGGGAATGTCATGGCACATTCAGTGGCGGATAAGGAAGCCAAGTTACTTCTGCAAATGCAACCCTGCTTCTTTTAGAGCTTTCACAGTTCAAGTCGGGCTGGTGGAGGCAGAAAATGAAGGCCCCCTTCCCCTGTCTATGTGTGGGGACCACTGTGTTTTCCTGATGCTCAGGGAGTTGATGCTTCCAAAGGAAGGCTGGAGAAACTGACCATGACTGGCTGTCCTGTTGCCTGGCTAAGTTCCATTTATCCGCTTTCGTAAAAGGCCTTTCCCCATATATGAATGCCACTCAGCAGGATTTATAGGTTTCCCTGAATTGCTTTTGCTTTACTGTCTTGGCATGGTTGAAAAAATAAATATGCATTAGAACAGCAGAAGCAATGGTGGAAAAACACGAAACGGCCCGAAAAGAAAACCTCTCTGGCTGAAAAGAATGTGGAACAAGCAGGGAAAGTCTCCTTCCCCCACCCCCCAACCCCCAATCTCTACATATTGGCTTTCCAGTCAAGTGGGAAGACAAGCATTTTGAAATGCCGGTGCTAGCTAGAGTGTCGGCATCTGTGGGGCCCTTTCAAGACACCCCCAAGAAGCCACCGAATGTGCAAATGTGCATGCGCATACATACCCGGCCTGAGCGCAGTCCCGGTAAGGCAGCACTGAAAAAATGCTGCAGAAGGACCTCCTGCCGCTGATAAGGACTATTCTAAAAAAAAACACAAACAAACAAGAACAAACAAACAAACACACAAACTAAATGCAAAGGCTAAAATGAAAAAAAGGAAAAAAGAAAAAGAAAAAGAATCCCACATCAAAATCAGGACTTGAGCATTCATCAAGGTCACAGAAGTCGTTTGATTTGACCCCTCTTTGGGCAGATGGGGCCTGGTTCCTCAGGATAAAAATGCAACAAAACTCCCTACAAGAAAGAAGTCTGCTGCCTCCCATTGTCCAAAGATCAAACAGGCTGGGCCCCCAAGGTTCTCTAATGAGCATACATGCAATGATGTCTCTGGTAAATGGGACTGGCAGCTGTCCACCTGTGCAAGGACCCGAGCTCTTATCAGGATGGGTATTCCTTTCTCTGAGGCAAACCCGGGACCTCCACTCCCCACAGGACCTTGGCAGAGAGTCCTGGAGACTGGTAGTAGTAGTAAAATTCATTCCTCTACCACTGACCTGGGGATGTCTCCCTACTTAGCTAGGCTGCTCTATCCCGTCCGCCCCCCCCCCCCCATGATAGTCTATTACCAGATACCTGTTGTGAAGCCTTTCTATTTTAATGAGATTTGCTAGAGTCTGTGTTCTGCTGGAATGATGGTGACCTGGAGTTACCTAGAAGTCAACAATGAGGCTCCAGAGTAGGACTCTAATAAAAGGATTACTTTATTAGGGTGTATTTATCTACCACAGGATCACAGCTCGAGAGCTGGAAGGGGCCCCAGAGTCTATCTGGTCCAGTGCTTTCATTTTATAAATGAAGATACGAAGGTTCGTGGAAAGTAAGTGATGTGTTCAAGGTCACACAGGTAGTATCAGAGATAGGATTTGAACCCAGGTCCTCCGACTCCTGAGTCAGTGTACCACTGTACCACTCAGACTCCACATTATATGCTCAAAGCATGTTAACAGATTCTGTCTTGGCCTCTATTGCTACCATAAATACTACTGTCATATTTTTATATATTCAGTTTATCTAATTTGAGATGAATTTTTAAAAGTTTTTCTCAACATATAACAATAGCTCATATTTACAGTTTCTTATTTTCTCACAATAACTCTATGAGGTAGATAGTATTATTACCCCTAGTTTATAGATGAAAAAAATGAGGCTCACCCAAGTTAAGTGACTTGGCTTAGAACACATAGCTTGTAAGTATCTAAGGCAATATTCAAATTCAGGATTTTTTTGATCCCAAGTCAAGCACTCCATCCATTTTGTCATCCAAACTCCTGTCTATCTGCCCTGGCCAAAAAAAAAGAAAAGGAGGAGGAAGAGGAGAAGAAAAAGGAGAAGGAAGAAGAAGAAGATGAAGACAAAGAAGGAGGAGGAGAAGGAGAAGGAGGAGAAGAAGGAGAAGATGAAGATGAAGACAAAGACACAGAAGGAGGAGGAGGAGGAGGAGAAGGAGAAGGAGAAGAAGAAGAAGAAGAAGAAGAAGAAGAAGAAGAAGAAGAAGAAGAAGAAGAAGAAGAAGAAGAAGAAGAAGAAGAAGAAGAAGAAGAAGAAGCAACTCAAAAATTGCTTTTCATCTGAAAAAATCTTTGGAGGTGGACAGGAAATTGCTGGAGAAAAAAATTGAGCAGATCATTGGCCACAACCCCAAAACAAAGTGTTTAAAGAAACAAAAACCAACCCAACCACTGTGACATCAGAAAAAACCACTAGCTTCCTGGTATCCTCTCTTCCCTCTAGAGTCACCAAACAGAAGAGTAGAATCATCCAGAACCCTGAGTCATGGTCATGGTCATGGTCATGGTCATAAAGTCAGAGAAGATTGTACCCCAGAAGTATATCCCAGAGAGCAGAGATTGTGGGACAGTAATCAGGGATAATAGGAAAGGACATACATTATACCTTTCTGGCAATTACCTCTTCAGACTAAGAAAACAGTTGTGATAATTTTAGGATTCAGAACTCAGGCATCATTCTCTTGAGCTTCCGTGATGAAATGGGGGTGGGGAATGGTTGAAGGATCAATCATGCAGTATGATGAAAGGAATATAATCTTGGACTCAAAGTGAAGAAGACCTAGGTTCAAATCCTTCTCTGCTTCTTACTAGCCATAATGTTGGGCATTCAGTTAACAAGCATTTATTAAGCACCTTCTGTGTGCCAAGCACTGGGGACACATGTATGACAAAATAATGTGTTTTTCCAATGAGCTTAACATTCTAAAAAGCATGTTAAGTTTCTGTCTTTGCCCCTATTTCTGTCATAAATATCAAAGTCATATTTTTATATATTCAATTTATTTGAGATGACTTCAAAAAGCCTTTCTTTTTGTATTACTTAACTTCATTTGTAAAATGAGATCAGATGATATTTCAATTCCTTTTCAGTCCTAGATCTATGATACTATGTTGACACCACCCTTTCATTGCTTCCACTGAAGCTCTGTCCTCAGCAAAGCTGAGGCAGCCCGAATTTGTCTCTAATGTCTTCTTCCTCCAAACCCTTTCTTCCTCTAGACCCTTGACTGCCTCCCTTTCACTACCCCTCTCCCTCACCTAGTTTCTCAGACTTCTCCATTCCTCTTGTCAGGGAGATCATTCTGATAAACTGTTAGTGAGTGGGAAGCTAGGTGGGCTTGGTGTCACTTAATTCTCATTTTGACCTTACTTGTAAGCAGAATAGGTGGCAATTTGTGAGACGTACCCAGATCTAAAATATCTGCTACTGACTTCTCATCATGCCTAATATTCCACCAGTAGATTGTATTTCCTTTGGATTAGCTGAATTCTCTTAAAATGCTACCCTGGAAGGAGTAGCACATTAAGAGGCATATCAGTCATTGACACATCAGTCTAAACGATAAGTTATTAATTTTCATCTAATAATTAGTTCAAGGGGAAGTGGGAAAGGGAGGGGAAATTAGGGGATATGGGTGGGGCTTTATGGGGAATAGAAGGCAGTATGAATATAAAGTCTTGGAGGGGAGGCAGAGGATCTTGGGGCAGGGAGGAAGGTGCTGAAAAGTGACATGTGAAGCTCCTTCCCTGGGTGATCTTAAGCTAGTCATTCTATGTCTAAGGGCCCATTTCTTCATATGTATAATGAAGGGGATAGATTAGATGAAGATTCCCCACAATTTCTTTCAGCTCTAAATATAATGATTCTATGGTCCTAAGAATGTCTTCTGTTTCTTTCACAGGGCTGCCCAGGCATAATGCCACTTCTGACATACAGTAGGTAGCAAGTACAATACAGGAAGGATGCTGGCCTTGAAACTGGTTAACCTGATGCCTCTAAGTAAGGATGGGAAGTGAGGAGAAACAAGGGATGAGAAAAGAGGTCACAAGACAGTCAAGGATCGGGAGAAGGGAGTCAGGATTAGGAGAAGGGAGTCAAAGTGTGGCAGAGTGATATGGGATATAAAGAAAAAAGGGAAATTAAATATAGTAACTGATTTCTGTATTGATAGGAAAGGAGGGGTTAGAAATGAACACAGGGAACCAAAGCCTGATAAGAGAGGGAGTAAGAAGGGGGTCAGGGAAGAAAGTGAAGGTGGGGAGAGAGGAGGGAGAGGGAAAAGAGAGATCCAGGAAGAATGAGCAGAGAATTAGTGGTAAGAGATGGGGGGTGGGAGGGAGAGAAACAGAGAGAGATAGAAAGGCAAACTTACAAGGAGAAAGTGATAGAAAGAGACAGATTCCACATTAGATGAGGTGAAACCAGTGACCCAAATTTTCCTGTTATAAATATGATGACAGAAATACTGAGAAGGTCAGTAATTTGCCTGAACCTAGTCATCAAGCCAAAAAAAGGGCCAAGGATCAAAATAGCTCATTATATTGGTGCTGTAGGCACGATTACACTGCATACACTTACCCAATAGTACACTATTACCCAGCTGTGGGTCAGGGCTCCTCATCTGTCTAGGCTAATAGGAAACAGGTGGCAACCTTATTGGACCTGTAATAGGCTAATTTGCTCCATTGGATGGCTACTAATGTTGACGGTTCTAACAGCAGAGTCAGCTCTAATAGAATCATTCTCCATCTTTCCCAGCCCGGAGGGGTGACCCCCACCCTTTCATCACTGCTCAAGAACTCTCCCTGATAAAACCAGAGTCTGCAGGCACAGCAGGGAAAGAAGGCCAGGTAACTCTTGGCCACAAGAACTGTTCCAGTTTAAATGTCTGGTAGCTACACTTTCCCCTGGAGTTAGCTCCTGACCCCCTCACAGACCTTTCCTGGATGGAATGACTGAGGTAGTCAGCCTGATACCCTGTCTGTGCCAAGGACTCCCCAAATTACCCAGAACAAAATGTAACTGAGGAATGTTTAACAAATTAAATAAAAATATAATACAATGTAAATAATGTTAATGTGTAGTTTTCTAAAACAGTATGGGCCAGCAGGAATTCTTTTCTATTTGAGTTTTTGACACTACTGTCTTAGTATATACAGAGCTGGACTTGGGAGTTCAGCAGACCTAAGTTCAAATCTTGTCTCAGATGTCTGCTATCTGCGGGACCCTGGGCAAGTCACTTCACTTTTCTCTTCTAGTACTTAGCACAGTGCCTGGCAAACAGTAGGCATTTAAGGTTTATTGAGTGATTATCTATAAAATGGGGATAATAATAGGACCCACTTCCCAGGTTGCTGTGAGGAGTAAATGAGATACTACATATAAAAATTCTTGATAAAAGTTAGCTGCTGGGCACAGTAAATAGAGCACGGGCCCTGGAGTCAGAAGGATCTGAGTTCAAATCCAGCCTGAGACACTTAACTAGCTGTGTGATCTTGGGCAAGTCACTTAACCCCAATTGCCTTGCCTTCTCCCCCTTCCAAAAAAAAAAAGGTAACTGTTAATAGTGTACAGCCCCTATGCAGAAGAGGAAAGAGGCAACTGTTCAAGTTAACTCAGTGAAGAAGTATGCTGAACAAAGCAACTGGCAATGTTTATGCAATGCTCATTATTCAAATCAACAAGCAACAAATACTCATTAAATGCTCATGTATAAGGCACTGGGTTAGGTGCTTGCAAAACAAAGGAAAAATGAAAAATCTCCCTTTTTTGGAGGAATTTACATTTTACTGGGGGTGGGGTGGGGTGGTAGGATGAAACATGTACAGAGGAAAGTCAATCTGAACTGTCTACAAAGTAAAATAAAAAAGTACCTCAGGGGCCAGCAGGGATTGAGACAGGGTTCATGTAGGAGGAGGCATCTGGGCTGAGCCTTGAAGGATGTGAAGGATCCTAAGTGGAGGGTATGAATTCTAGGGTCTCCCTGAGCACAGGGTCTGAGGAACTAATATTACCCAAAGCTTGGGTCCCTTCATGTAAACTACAATTGTGTTTGCCTATTTTTTTTTTTTTTTGCTTTTTGGAGGGCAGTTGGGGTTAAGTGACTTGCCCAAAGTCAAACAGCTAGTAAGTGTGTCAAGTGTCTGAGGCTGGATTTGAACTCAGGTCCTCCTGACTACAGGGCCGGTACTCTATTCACTGCATCACCTAGCTGCCTCCTGTGTTTGCCTATTCTTGATGGAAGTAGAGACTAGAGAAAACAAGTAGTCTTCAGGAGTTTTTAATCGAAATGTACTGTGCAATTACTATGAGGTACAACTGTTTTCTGGTAAGACTGGGGTTAAAAGAGCCTGATGAGGGGTGGCCCACATTTAGCAAAAAATAAATTCCCTTGCCTGGGCTTTAAAAATAGAAGAGTACAAAATCTAATGCATATGTAAAACTTATGGTTACAAAATGGGAATGTTTCTCAGCTACAGGATGAGAATCGCCACCTGTCTGGTTGGCCATTTTTACAGAACGTTGGAATTATAAGGAATCTTGGAGAGAAGTGAGCCCAATCCTCTTATTTTACATAAAAGGAAACTGAAGTTCAGGGAGAAGTGACTTGCCCAGAGTCACCCAGCGAGAAAGGGCCCAAGTCAGCACCAAAACTCATGTTTTCTACATCATCATTCCTACAGGAAAAAATGAAATTATATTTGTAAAGCACTTAGTGTAGTACCTGGCACACAGTAGGTGTTTAATAAATACTTATTCCATTCCTATATCAAATCTAATGCTCTTTTTATCACACCACCCAGTGGTGAAGGGGAAGGGAAGGTGGGGTAAGTAAGCAGGAATAGAAGGTAGACATTCTCTTTGCCCTGTGCTCCTACCCAGGCTCTCTAAATTCCAGTGTTTGTTGTACATGAATTTAAGCAGTCAGTGGCAGAGAACCCAGAAGCTGAAACTTAAGCAGACTTTGCTGATCAAACTCTGGGGACCTGAGGACGGCAAATGTTGCCACTCCTAGCGTATCCCCAACTCCTCCTTAGGTCTCCCCAGGGTCTAACGAAGGAGACCTTGGACTTTGGCCTGCATAGGCAAAGCAAAGAGAAGCCAATTTTGACAGCATGGATCCTTTTCTACCCTTACATTAGCAAACATGTGCAAAAGTAATCTGAAAATGGTATCCTGACTTACCAACTGCCATGCCCAGAGCCCAAACTGTTGATGCAAATTTACTAGTTCCTTTCTTACAAGCATCAAGAAGAATTTCTGTGCTTACTGAGTTGGTTAAAAATAAAAACAGAATTGTTTGCCTCCTCAAAACGCTTCCATATTTAAAAAAGAAAATCAAACCACATGCTGTCTGTCAAGAAATACATGAGATTACCAAATCTAATTCCTGTAGCAGCAGACTTCAGGCATAGGCTATATGCCTATCTCACCAACTAACAACTGTTGTCATCTTGTCCCCATTATCCAGAAGAGTTTAAAAAATACATAATGTTCCATCTGTGACACAACATCTTGTTTGAGGGCACAGTGACCAGGCAGTTTTAAACAAAGAGATTATCCCAATCAAGGAGGAAATTACTATCACAGAGGAGGGCCTTTTAAAAATTCAAAGATCAAGCGTCTGGGCAAAAATCACCCATTGGAAAAATTAAAAGAGAAAAAGCTACAGGGCTGGAGGCAGCATGGGCAGAAGTTTCTAAACTTGGGCAGAAGTGAGTATTTTCTAAACACGTCCAGGAACCACCTCTAGTCCCCTGCTGATGGAAGTTTCTGGATTTCTTCGTCATGAGGCTATATGTCTGTATTTTAAGCAAAGTATTTCTTGTTGTGTTTGTCCTCATTCTCAAAGAGGACCATGACATCAGGGAGGTGATGTCATGACTTCCAAGTGAATTGGACTTAAATGAGGGAGGGCTGTGCAAAGTCACCAGCCTCACTTTCTCCTCCAAAGCCATATAGGCTCACTGGCGAGATACAGATAAGGAAGACTAGAGATGACTTCTGTCCCTCGTATGGAGGACCCTGAGGTGTGAAGCCCCTTCTACATTGTAGCCAAAGCACAAGAGCAGGATCTGTGTTCAGACCAGTGAAAGGAAGGATGGGGGTCCAACTCTAAAAACCAATGGTATCACAAATGTATGAGCTGATGGCACACCAGAGGCCATTTTTACTTGGTGGGGTTTCAAACCTATTGACTAGTTTCTCAGTCTACAACCAGTACTACTTGATAATTAGCTAATGTCTAGAATCTACTAGGTTAGGGTTTCGTAAAACTGGGGGTGGGTGGGTTGTTTTGAACTTGCCTTTTTAAAAATATTTGTATAATGGTTGTTGTTTAGTTGCTTTCAGTCATGTCTGACTCTCTGTGACACTTTGAGTTTTCTTGGCAAAGACACTGGGGGGGTTTGCCATTTCCTTCTTCAGCTCATTTTACAGTTGAGGAAACTAGGCAAACAAGGTTAAGTGACTTGCCTAGGGTCACACAGTCAGTAGGTGTGTGTGAGGCAAGGTTTAAACTCAGGAAGTTGAGTCTTCCTGACTCCAGGTCTAGCACACTACCCACTGTGCCACCTAGTTTGATAACTGTGTTTCGGTATAGCTAGTTTCCTGTGTAGTTCTTCATGCATTTAAAAACATCACTCTGAGCAGGGGTCTATGGGCTTCCCAGCTGTTGGAAGGGTCCATGATACACAGCAGGATAAGAACCACCACCCCAGGGTTCTAAAAGACTCATTTTGCCAGAAATGTTTCTGATCGTACTCCCAGAACCCCGAGGAATCTCTGCTGGCCAAGAAGGCTTAGTTTCCTCCTGGCGGAACACCTCATCATAGAAAAGTTCTCTGAAAAACAGTGACTAGCACCTCCAAGCTAACTTTCAAAAGGAGAAGGGAACATAAAACTCTACCATAACAACAGGCCAATCAAGAATAACAATGGACGGTACCCCAAGAACAGAGGGGGTCTCCAGTGTTTTCTTTTTAGGGGTCTGGGCGTCCGTAACAAAAATAAAGATGTTTACTTAATGCTCTAGTACGAGTTCTCGATTTCCAGGAAATGAAAAAACCAGGCCAACCAGAAAAGGCTGGCAGCTGGTCAATTGGCTTCTCAGCGCTTCTCAGTTCCACAGTTTCCTCATTCAGAAGACTTGCAAGTTATATTCGCTGATAGTCAGACACAGAACTTTAAAAAAAAAAAGCTTCGATGGCTGACTTCAGGATGGTATTTGGAATCAGCAATTTCTAGTACCTGTCAGAATCATTCCCCTTCTAGCTCCTCTCCATCTGCTGCTTAAAACACATTTTCCACTATTACCCTTAACCCCTTTTTTATTCTCCCCACCCCTGAAAAACGTGCAGTTAAAAGGGTAGGGGGTGGCTCCCTTTTGTGTCCTTCTGAAAAATTGGCAACAGCACAATAAAAAGTTTATTGAGAAAAACAAAACGTTTTCTGGGTCTATATTTATAAATCCATCAGATGTAGTGGGCTTCCCCTCCAGCAATCACCCCCTAGGACTGAGATGCATCTGGTACATCCACAGCGGGGAAAAGACAGAGAAACTCAGTGCTCATGGTTTTTCAACTCAAAAACTTCTCCCCTTGGGCAAAGGAAAAAGCCAACGTAGTTGCCCAACAGCGGGAAGAAGGAAATACACTGAGAGAAGAGAGGAAAGGAACACAGAGCTCAGGAAGGTGGCCGGGACGGGCTGTGGAGAGGGGGGCTGGCAAGGAAGTAGGACTTGAGATATATTCTGAAGCTTTTGGTGCCGGGGAAGCCAACAGCAAAAGAATACCTCGTAGCCGTGGGAGCCTTGTTTGGAACCAGCTGTGTCACCTCTGGCATTCTATGCAGGCTGGTGCCTCTCTCCCTTCTCCTTATCAAGAAACACTCTTGTGTGAGGAAAAGACAACGTGAAGACCCTGTCTGTGCTAAGTCACATTCGGGTTTCATAGGAGGTAAATAGATCTCTCTCTCTCTCTCTTTTCATCCTCTCTTTCTCTCTCTCCCCTTCCTCTGCCTATCCCCCTCTCAGTCTCTCTCTTCCATCTCTCCCTCTTTTTACTCTCTTTTTGTCTCTCTCCCCCTCCTTCTTCTGTCTCTCAGTCTCTCTCCTTTCCACTCTCCTCTTTTTCTCTTCTTGTCCTTCCTCTTCTTCTGTCTCTTTATTCTCTCTCCCCCTCACTCCTCCTTCTGTCTCTTCCTCTCAATCTCTCTCTGCTTTTGTCTCATCCCCTTTTCTTCTGTCTCTCCTTTCTTCTTGTCCATCTCTCTCCTTTCTGTCTTAATCTCTCTCATCTTGTGTTCTCTCCCTCTTTTCTCTCCTCTCTCCTTTTGTCTCTCTCCCCCTCCTTCTGTCTCTCCTCTCGTCCATCTCTCTCCTTTTCTCTCTCCTTTCTGTCTTACTCTCTCTCATCTTGGGTTCTCTCCCTTTTTTCTCTCCTCTCTCCTTTTGTCTCTCTCCCTTCTTCTTCTGTCTCTTGCTTGCTGAAAGGTAGATATGAACAATTCAATTGCTGTGGAGCTCCCAGTATGGAAACTTCTTTCACCAACGCAGATGGGTAGCTCATGTGTAACTTCGGCTGCCCTCCCCTTCCTCTGCCCGGTGACTATAGCTTCCAAACCCCAGGCCCTCAACTTTGGGGTCATCCCCGACTCCTCTCCGGTACTCCTCCCACACATCCAGTCTGTTTCCACGTCTCATCTTTCCTGCTTTCATACTATCTCTCACACAGGCCCTTTTTTCTCCACTTACGTGGTGAGCAGAGGCCTTCTTTACCTCAGCCCCGGACTAGGAGACCAGCCAAGTCTCTCCTTTCTCTACATCATCCTCCACTCAGATACCAAAGTGATCTTCCTAAAGGGCAGGTCTGACCCCTTCCTCCCCCCCCCCCCACTTAATAAAGCCCACTGGCTTCCTAGTATTCCCAGGGTAGTAGGCAGGGTGTTCCAAAAGTCTTAGTGCAGTGTTAAGCTACAAAACTTCAAATGGTACTAAAACCTTTAGGACACCTGTATAAAACCCACCATGTAGCATTTAAAGCCTTTCACAACCTGGCCCCTCTCTATTTTTCTAGTTAGTGTTTACACTTTCCTCTACTCTGAGTAGTGGGCTTTTTCCTCAAACACAGTTCTCCATCTCCAGCCTTTCCACTGGCTAACACCTAGGCCTGGAATGTTCTCTCTCCTCTCTTCTGCCTCCTGGCTTCCTTGAAGACATAGCTCAGATCCCACCTTCTACAGCAGTCATTCCCCAGTCTGCCCTAGTGCTCCTGCCTTCCATCTGACATTACTTACCATTTGTACTGTATATACCTTGGACATATAGTTACCGGCATGTTGTCTTCCCCCAGTCAAATGTGAAGTCCTTGAGAATAAGGACTATCTCTTGTCTTTGTGTCTCTATCACTTAATACAGTACCTGGCATATAATAGTGCTTATTTATAGTACCTAGCACATGTAAATGCTTAATAAGTGCTTATTTATAGTACCTAGCTCATGTAAATGCTTAATAAATGCTTATTTATAGTACCTGTCACATAGTAAGTGCTTAATAAGTGCTTATTTATAGTACCTAGCACATAATAAGTGCTTAATAAATGCTTATTTATAGTACCTGGGATATAAAAAGTGCTAAATAAATGCTTATTTATAGTACCTGTCACATAGTAAGTACTTAATAA
>NW_027186304.1:37344792-37441274 GCF_028583685.1 Petaurus breviceps papuanus | reverse complement strand
AATAAATGCTTATTTATAGTACCTGTCACATAGTAAGTACTTAATAAATGCTTATTTATAGTGCCTGTCACATAGTAAGTGCTTAATAAATGCTTATTTATAGTACCTGGCACATAATAAGTGCTTAATAAATGCTTATTTGCTGAGAGGTTAAGTGACTTGCACATAGTACGGATCAGAGGAAGAACATGAACCCTTATCTTCCTGACTCCAAGTCTAATCTACTCTAGACTAGCTGAGTTTGAATCCTGCTTCTGACCATGCTAGCCCAACAACAATAAACAAGTCAGCTAGATAGTGCAGTGGATAGAAAACGCCAGGCCTGGAGTAAGGGACAGCAGAATCCAAAACCAGCTTCAGATACTTAGCTATGTAATCCTGGGCAAGTCACTTAACCTGTCTGCCTCAGCTTCCTAAACTGTAAAATGGGGATAATAATAGTACCTATCTCACAGGGTTGTTGTGAGGATCAAATGAGGTAATATTTGTAAAGCACTTAGAACAGTGCTTGGTAGTCAGTAGGTGATATATAAATGCTTATTCCCTCCCTCTCAGACAACTGAAAACTCTGGGCCTCCATTTCCTCACCCACAAAATGAGGATAATTACAGCACCTATCTCAAAGGGATGCCATGCTGACTTCTCATCCTGGACCATCCCTCTGTCCTATAGGATTCCCTGTCCCTCTGGTGAGTTCCTTCCAGGGCCCTCCATTTTGGGGACAGTGCAAGGTTGGCCTTGCTTTATTGCCTTCCCATCTGTACTCCTGACTCTCTGAACTTGGCTATTAAGCTCTTCCCTTTCCCCCACCGTTTTCAGTTGCCTTTCCCCACTAGAACATAAGCTCCTTGAGGGTAGAGAGATTTGCTTGTATTTGTATCCTCAGTGTTTTGGCACAGCGCTGGGCACACAGCAAGTGCATAACAAATGCTCGCTGCTTGCCTATAAAGCATGATAAATACGTAAAGAGCTTTGGGAACCTTAAAGGTCTTTATAAAGTTAGCTATTACTATTATTTCTATGGCCAATGAATGATCATCAGGCTATGTCTTTGGGACACCAAGCACCAGGAAGAAGCATGTGTTTATGCTTGCAAGAGTTCTGCTGGGGCAACTCACTGGGCTGCTGAGATGTTCTGGTTGTGTGTGTCTGGCAGGCTATCTGAGGATTATTTTAAGAAAGCTAGTTATGCCACATGATTATACAGATAGTGTCTACCTGACAAAAGCAAACAGGCACACAGACAAAACAACACCGTGAACTTGGCTACTGCTCTCTACAACATGTGGAAAATGAAATGAACTAAGCTAAGCTTGGGCACTCATCTGTGCCTCAGTTTCCTCACATGTAAAATGAGGGGGTAGGAGCAGAGGACCTCTGAATTCTCATCTGGTTCTCCATCCTCTGATGTGGCTAAGAAGGATTGTGGCTGAGAAAAGGGAAAGGGAGGGAATGGCACTGTTTGGGATTAAAGCAGAAAAATGCCAAGATGATACAGAAAAAAGGGAAGGGGAACGGAGTCTAATGAGAAAAACTGAGGCAGATATGGTCAGTGTGGTTCAGACACTGACTCGGTCTCTTGCTTTTTAAACATTTAACTAGACAGAAATACTTTTCTTAAATAAGTCTGCTATCCCTTCCCTTCTCCCTTATTTTTTAGCCTATCACTGAAAATTTAAATTTAAATAATTAAATTTTAAATAATTAAATTTAAAATCTTTCTGAGTTATATAACCTTTAGGTAAGTGCCTTAATCTCTGTGAGTCTTGATTTTCTTATCTGTAAAACAAGAAGGCTGGGCCTGATGACCTACAAGTTTTCTTCTGGGTCTAATAAGATCCCACTTTTCCATGATAATTCATCATCCTGGCTTCTAAAACTCTTTCAGCTATTTTGCTGGACCAATAAGTAATCTCTAAGCTCTTCTATAAGAAACAGCATTAACCGGGAGACATTGCTGTCTATGGTCCCACCAGTGTATCTATCACAGATTTGGGGTTAGAAGGGGTCTCAGAGGCAATCTGGCCCAACTCTCTCATTTTACAGAGGCCAAGAGAAGTCGACTGATTTGGCCCAGTTTCTTTGTCTGCACTTTTCTGTGCTCTCCTAGTCTCTACAGCAGATCTTGGCTGGTTTGAAGGCCAGTACTTTGGTGAGAGGGATCTATTAATAGTGATTTATTGAGGAACACAGATGAAAATCACACAGGATGAGAAGGCATAAATGGTTGTGGGTTGTGTTTGCAGTGGTGGACGGAGCAATGATGAGCATAATTTTCTTATTTTATTTTTTGTTTATTTTTTAACATTTGCTTTTTTATTTTTCTGTTCTGTGATGCCTTCTTTGTTGTTGTTGAGTAGTTTCAGCTGTATCCAACTCTTTGTGACCCCATTTGGGGTTTTCTTGGCAGAGTTACTAGAATAGTTTGCTATTTCCTTCTCTAGCTCATTTTTTACAGATGAGGAAACTGAGGGTGAAGTGACTTGCCCAGGGTCACACAGCTATTAAGTGCCTGAGGCCACATTTGAACTCAGGTCTCCTAACTCTAGACCCAGCACTCTCTGTCATCTAGATGCCTTTTTTATTTTGCTTTTTGGAGGGAGGAGGGCAGGGCAATTGCCACCTAGCTGCCCCAAGATGCCTTCTTAATGAACTCAAATAGAGAAAGCCTACTTGACTCTTAATTATCCAAATTCTGCTTACTGACTTTGTGGCTTAACCTTTCCTTTGGCTTTGTTTCACATCATTTCATTGCTCATTAGCACCCCCTGGGCCTTCCTTCCCCCCTCTCGAGAAGAAAAGAATCCATAGTCCTCCTTAGCAACTGCTTAAAGTAACCTGGGAGATGAGGTTGTACCTGGGAGCTTAAATGAAATTTGAGAATTATCCATGGATTTAATTTATCTCTTCTATTGCTGTCCCTTGGTACTAAGGCTTTGCAGAGAATTGGCTATAAACCTATAAATAACCCTGAAGAAAATGCTTTACTGATGAGACTCTGGCTCATCTGTGGGATGAAGAATGAGTCCTTTTTCTTAGCAAAATACAGATATGCCTCATGGCAGGAGAATGATAGTATGGAAGAGAGCTGAAAACCATGGCAATCAGCAATGCTACCCCCATTAGGAAAAACATTCAATGTCATTTTCTGAGTAAGATGGCACCACTTTCTAGCTGCTACATTTTTCTTTGAAATGTACCAACACATTTTTAAAAACTAAGTTAGGTTGACAGATTGTTGCTGATGAAAGCAGGAGCAAGGTCTTAGTTTAATCAAAAGCTTTCTTGTTAAACAGCCTGCTAGAAGCTAGGCATGATGGCACACCCCTGTAAAGTCCTGTGCCTGGGAAGCTGAGGCTGGTAGACTGTGTGAGCTGGGGAGTTCTCAGAGGCAATAGGGCTATAGGGGATGGGTGGTGGTGGTATCTGCACTAAGTCTGGCACCAATATAGTGAGTTCCCACATCGGGGAGCTCAGGCCACTTAGGCTGCCAAAGAAGAGGCAAACCAGCACAGGTCAGAAATGGAGCAGATTAAAGCTCCTATGTTAACCAGTAATGGGATAGGGCCCTTGAGTGGCTGCGGTACTTCTAGTCTGGGTAAGACAGGAAGACCTAGTCTCAAAAAAAACCAATAAACACATAATAAAAATTTTAAAATTTAAATGATAAATATGCTATGCATAATATATTATAAACATGTTACATCATAAATATATAAATATAGTATTAAATATTATATATTGTATATAACAAAAATAAAAATTTAATTTAAATTAAAATTTTAAAAATTTAAAAAAAGCTTGTATAGAAAGGAAAAAGATCAATGGAGACAAAACTTAAAGGGGTCATAGGCAGGGGCGGCAGCAGCAGCAACAGCAGCAGATACACAGCATCTAACATGAAAATGCAAGTGAAAGGATCTCCTCCTCTTTCTTTTTCTAGGCTTTATTGTCCCACCGAGATTACACTTCATAGGAAAGCTCTGTCCCCTCTCTCCATCCCTCCAACCATGGCTATCTCAAAACCTTTTAAGATGTTCCTAGCAAAGCTGCCCAAGGGGACTTGTAATGGGCTAGAGACAACTGTGTCCACCTTTAAGGTATCCTTTTCTGTCTGATTTGAATGGAGTGACAATTCTAAAAGGCTACACCTCAGAGAGGCACCTAGAACAGCTCCAGGCAGGCGACTTCATGTCTTTATACACTAAGAGCAAACACGAAGCAGATGGTTTCTTTCTCAGGCACACTATGTGAAAATAATATTAACTGAAATAACTGTGAGAGTGTGCCATGCATGTGGAATGAAGGTTCTCCAATTCCAACACTCTGAAAGGCAAATGATTCATGAATCTAGAGGAGTTGGAAAGACCGAGAGGAAAAGTCTTTTGCTAACAGGACCATAAAAGCACTGGAAATAATATACCTCAAAATGACAATGGCAGTTTTCTGTATCAAGTCGAGCTCAGAACTTAGCTATTCATTCATGATTTAATTAATAAGAATTTTTCCAGCACCTAATGTGTACAGAGAATATTCGAGCTATCGAGGCATCTCTAAAATATAAAGTTTAAATAATGAACAGCAAAGTGAGCAGAACCAAGAGAGTGACAGCAATATTGTTTTAAGAATGACTTTGAGTGATTAAGTCATTTTGACTATTATAAATACACAAATTAAAAATAAAGGACATATGAAGAAAGGTGCTATCTGTATCTAGAGAAAGAACCGATAAATATATGTACAGAATAATTGTACATATGTATGTGTACATACATGTGTGTATGTATGTATATTTATGTATGTGTGTGTAGCTATTTGTGGCTAATGGTAGCCATCTCTAGGACTGGAATAAGAGGGGAAGAAAAAAAGGGAAAACAATTTACACGTTAACTTTGTTGTATCTTTGGAGCGAGTTGTACGTGTTTGCAGATTCACGTGCAATCATTTTTTAAACCGTACTGTATTATGGAAATGCTTGTTTGGTTCCGGGAATTGACAATAAAATGAATTTTTAAAAAAGTTTAAATAAGACTTTGTTGGGCTTAAATAAAGGAATAACAAGATACAAACACAGAGAACACAATAACAACATCACAGGTTAACTTGGGTAGAGAAGGACCAAACGGCATGATATTTAATCCAAGACGGATGTTCTTTGCTGACTGGGGATCAGAAAAGTGTTCATAGAAGAGTTTGCATAGAAGCTGGGCTTTTAAAGACAAGAAGGAATCCAACTGGCAGAGAAAAGCACTCCCAGAATAGAGAGCAGCATGAGGAAGGCAAAGAGCACGAGAGTGTGAGACCCAGTAACAGAGCTGACAGGAATCCATTTTAGTGAGAGCCCAGTTTGTGGATGGGTGTAGCATGGGGTAAGACTGCAAAGGGTAGGTCTGGTATCATATTATAGAGTGCCTTCAGTGTTAGGCTAGGGGACCTGGACTTTACTGCATATATTTGTAAGTGTTTACATTGTTTCTCTTTCTTATTTTTTTTGGAAGGGGGAAGGCAAGGTAATTGGGGTTAAGTGACCTACCCAAGGTCACACAGCTAGTAAGTGTCAGGTGTCTGAGGCCACATTTGAACTCAGGTCCTCCTGACACCCGGGCTGGTGCTCTATTTACTGAGCCATCTAGCTACTCCTACATTGTTTATTCTAAGATGTAAGGCAAGTCAATAAGTATTTATTATTAAGAGCCTACTATGATACTATGTGTATACTATATATATATATATACTATACTATAGCATATACAGTATACTATATATACTGTATATTCATAAGATACTATGCTAAGCCCTTTTTGTATCCTCAGTGCCTAGCAGAGTGCCTGTTAGTTACATGCCTGTTGACTGAAACTATTGGCTATGTCTGTGCATATGTGATTGGCTTGGAACATGCAGGAAAGATGTGTCTGCTCCAATTCAACCTGGTTCATTTATCACATCCCATAAGCTGCAAAGACTTGGAAAACCCTGGATTTCCTGTGGAGAAGGCAATCTTTATGGCAATTAGGCCAAGAAGGTTTTTTTTAGTCCCATATGAATCTGCTGCACCCATAAAAACCTAGTCTGTGACAATGTTCATAAAATACTTTCCTTATCATAAGAGCAAACTTGCTTTGTATTACTGGTATGTTTTTGAAAAGCTAATCCATTTTCATAAATCATATTACATTAATGGTATATAAGGACTTCAGAAATTTATTACAGAATAGAGAAAACATTTGTTAAATGTGCCAGACACTGAGCACATAATTCATTATCTTCATTTCTGACTGACCTTCAATTGACAGTAGCTATTATTTGAACTGTTACCGTACGACTGTTTTAAGTTTTTCTTTTGCTTGCCCAGGACAACCCTCTTTGTCAAATGTAAGAATACTAGTTAGGTCTTCCATAATGCAAATAATAACCCCTTACCTTATGTGATTAATAATTTAGATCATCATATGTTTGATTTTTCTGAAAGTAAAGCATACCTATTCTGATGATAAAACTACCAATTCATATTTGTATAGTACTTTTCTTACAATTTTATGAGTTAACTAATGTGTTACTATACTTATTTTTTGGGTGTGAGAAAACTCAGTAAAAGTTAAGTTACTTTCCTAAGGTCACCTCCCCTATTAAGTATCAGAACTGAGATTTGAACTCAGGCCTCCTGACCATAAATCCAGTCTCTTCATTCATGGCATTAAATTAAATCTCAGTGGCACGTCTCAATCCCAAGCCAACATGACAGATGATAATTTGTCTGAGGATGAGAAGTGATTTCCTAAGAATCCACTGGGAAGATAATGAATACAGAGAATAGAACTAAAGAGACCCTTAGAGATCTCTGAATCCAAGCCCCTCATTTTACAAATGAGGAAAGTGAGGTTCAGGAACTAGCCTAAAGTCACAGTAAATTCTGCTTGAACTAGAACCAGTATCTTAGAACTCCTAGTTCATTTTTCTTTTTGTCAAAACACAATGATGGTTTTTTTAAAAATAAAAAATAACAAAAAATCTTTTGTGGCATGGCAAATTTAAAAAAATATTGCCATGGCTTAACTGACAGAAAATTCTAACTATCTTCTATATACAGATATAACCTGAGAGGACCAGGTGTCAGGGGATGAGATTAGAAGTCTAACTTCACAAATTGCTAAAGGAAAACCATAACATGCTAAATTCTCTGTTACAGAGGAGTCTCTCAACAAATATTTTAGACCTGTATGTATGTATCATGGAGGAGATGAACCAGCTGAGAGAGAAGGCAGAGACCTCATTTTTTCTTTATAAAAATGTCCAATCTAAGTATTGAACTGCAGATGTAAGAAAGACTGAACTCAACTGGAAAAAAAGTAAAGGCTAAAGAATTAGATGATGATGGAGAAAAGGAATTAAAATTTGCCCCTTTTCAATGTTCTATCAAGCACATTTTAGCCTTTAGTTGTGGAAATATAAGTGAAAATGAAAGCTGCTCTTCAGGCCTTCAGAATGAAATCCTTTCTTCTCTCTCTCCTTTCCCGAGTCAGAAATTAGGTATTGCTTTTCTAAGTCAAAAATGAAGGAAAACTGACTTTTTAAAGAACATATGCACAACTTCAAATTGGAGATTTAAATAATTCTTGCAATATTTGCTTATTTGTATTGGCTAGAGGTTTTTTTTTAACCTAAATTTTAACCTAAATTTTTAACCTAAATTTAACCTAAAACTTTCATGGGTATATTTCAAATTTATATTTTTATGAATTAAATCTATTTTCCTCCCATCTCTTTTGTACTTCAAATTGGTTATTAATGTGAAAAAATGTCCAAAAAACTGTTAACCCTAAAAAAATTTAATGCTTTTTGTATTAGCTTAGTTTTAAGTATAGTTTGTTTTTGCCTAATTCAATGAAAACTAGTAAATCCATGCTTGGCATATATAATCATAGAATTACATAATCACAGATTTGGAAATGATCTAAAAAATCACAAAGCCCAAACTCCTTTCCAGTATAGAAATCACTTCTAAAACATCATGGAATAAAATATTTAATTGTAAGTGCTTACTATGTTTACAAGGGCAAGTAGGTGGTGCAGTGGACAGAGCACTAAGCTTAGAATCAGGAAGACGTCATTTTCATGAGTTCAAATCTGGCCTCAGACACTTACTAGCCCTGGGCAAGTGACTCAATCCTGTTTGCCTCAGTTTCCTCATCTGCAAAATGAGCTGAAGAAGGAAATGGAAAACTACTCCAGTATCATTGCCAAGAAAACCTCAAATGGGGTCACAAAGAATCGGACACACCTGAATTTAGTCATTGACTAAAAAACAACTACAGATAGAGATATAGATTGATAGAGGTAGACATGGTATCCCAAAAGTCTCAGCACCATGTTTCAAGTCAGGTAGTCATCCAGTCTCTAGTAATCATCTACCTAGTAATCTACTCTAGGAATCATCATCTCTAGTCTCATCTACCCCTCTAGTAAAAGGGATCCCATTTCTTCAGGAGACAACTTACTATTTTTTTTTGGACAGTTTTAACTACTGGAAAGAACTTCCTTATCCTGAATCAAAGCATTTTTCCTTGTAATTTCCAACCTTCAATCCTGGTTCTGCCCTTGCAAGTAACATAAAAATGAACCTAGTCACCCACAGGCTCTTCAACTACTCAACTCAACACATCTTTATTAAGTGCCTACTGTTTGTCTAGAATCCTATCAGCTACAGGCACCTAAACAAAAACAAAACACTCCTTACCCTTAAGGAGCTTACATTCTATTGGGGACAGCTATTTTATCTTCCCTCCATTTTCTCTTTTCCAAGTAAAATCTCTTCAGTTCCTTTAATAATTTCTTATTTCTTACATTACATAGTTTCCAGACTGGCTTTCTTGCTAGTTCTCACACAAAAAATTCAATCTTCCATCTCCATGCTTTTGCATCGGCTGTACTTCAAGCCTGGGACGCCCTCCCTCTTCACCTCTGCCTCAAAGAAGTCCTTACTTCTTTCAAGACCCAGCTCTAGCATCACTTAAATATGAAGTCTTTCCCGAGCACCCCAACCGCTTGCGTCTTCCCTTCCTAAACCACCCTATGTTTAATTCTATACATACTTATGCCTCTGAAGGCAGGGAATGACATTTGTGTCTTTGTAAACACCAATTCCCAGCACTATGTTTAGCATCCAGTAGGCATTTAATACATACTCAACCGATTCACTGATACTTCCTTGGGATCCATTCTAATTTATCAGTATCTCTCTAAAAAGGTAGTGTCTCTATGTAACATATTCTCCAGATGTGGTCTGACTTATACCCTACACAACACAGGGTGTAAGAGGCCAATTACTTCTCATGACTTGGATGCCTTGTTTCTATTAATGCAGCCTAAGAGTATATGTAAACTTTTAAAATAGATTCCTTAAACTAGTGCTTCATATTCAGCATATGGTGAACCTAAACCCTCAGATGTTTCTGGTAAGACCTGCTGTCAATAATAGCAGCGGTTCTAATTTACATAAAAGATAGGTCAGTAGTTTACAAAATACTTTCCCTCCAAGAACTCTGTGAGGTAGTTAGTACAAGTAATATTATTTTCATTTTAGAGTAGATTAATAGGGTAGGATGTCCAGAGATTTTCCTCCAAGTGCTAACCTGGGGGGGAGGGATACCACAGGGACATAGTTTCTTTTCCCCAACCCAGTTCTCAGTTCCCAGTTCTCTTTGTGGATATGACCATGGGAACTATCTCATCCTTCTTTAATGTGATCACGGGGACCACCCCACCCCTCTTCTATGTGATCACAGGAACCATCCCACCCCTCTTCTATGTGACCACAGGAATCATCCCACCTCTCTTTTATGTGATCACAAGAACCATCCCACCCCCCTCTTCTATATGACTATGGAAACCATCCCACCTCTCAGATATGACATCTGCCTTCCTCCAAGAGGGTCCCCATTCTCCTCCGATCCAATGCTATGTTTTCTGTATCTTCAATGGGCCACTCAATGTAATGGTACCATAATGATCTTGCCTCTCCCTTGAGGTCCACCTTCCACCACAGAGGCCTGTCCCTTAGCCTATCCCATTTTCCACCTTCTTTCTGGGGTTGCTCAATGTGATGGAAACAACCCTTCCTCAACAACTTAACCCTCTATTATCCATAGGATAAAATATGAACTCCTTAACTTGGCACTCAGAAGTCAACCACATTCTTGTTCTTACCTACTTTTCTAGCCTCATTATGAATGACTTCCTCTTATACAGGCCGTTGCAGAGAGGATGGAGTGTTGGTCAACTTGGAGTCAGAGAGACCTAAGTTCGAGTCTCACCAGACACTAGTCAACAAGGATATATTAAGCACCTACTATTTACCAGGCTCTGTGCTAAGTCCTGAGGACACAAAGAAAGGCAAAGACAAAAACAAACATGTCGATTCCCAAACTCAGGGAGCTTACAGTCCGATGGGGAGAAAACAGGCAAAAAACTATGTACAAACAAGATAGAGGCAGGGCAGATTCAGCATGATCAACGGCTGTGACTCTGGGGACATCACATACCTTTCTGAATCTCATTTCCCTCACACTTCCTAATGTTCTTCCCCCATCAATAAAATGAGGATAATAATAGCAAGTCTCTCCCAGTATTGCTGTAGCAAATGAGTAAATGTATATAAAGAACTTTCTGAACTCAAAAAGGCTTTACGAAGGCAAGCTATGAATACTGTTGTTATTATTATTTTTTGGCAGGGGGAAGGCAGGGCAATTGGGGTTAAGTGACTTGTCCAAGGTCACACAGCTAGTAAATGCGGCAAGTGTCTGAGGCTGAATTTGAACTCAGGTCCTCCTGACTCCATGGCTGGTGCTCTGTTTACTGTGCCACCTAGCCACCCCTCTATGATTTCCTGAAGATTGTTTTTCACACACTCTGGGATAGGATTCAGCTGGGTCTAGATATATAACATGGCTTGCAGCTGACTTTGGTATGAGTGAGGGATGGCTGTGCAAGGTCACCAGCCTCACTTTCTCCTCTACAGCCATCTGGACCCAGTGACCAGATCTAAACTCATTAAAACATTGAGATTCTGTCAGAACCAGGGCTTGGTTGAGCCAAGGTAGGATGAGCTGAACCAGGGACACTTAGGACTGAGTCTCAACAGAGCTTTGAGGATGGAGGCAGGAAATTCAATTCAATTGGATCCAACAAACATTTATTAAGTATCTACTATGTGGAGAGCATGTTCAGGCATTGAGCTGAAACGGACCTCAGAAGCCACTTAGTCCAACTCTGATTTGATGCCATACAGGCAGAATGCATCAAAGGCAGGTCCTCTGCCTCCCTAAACCAGTGCTTGTCTAAGCTATGATATTTAGCTCAGAGGAAGTCCCTTCCCTTGTGGGACTTATATTTTCTTCACTTATTTCTCTACCAGGCCAGTGCTTCCACTTTTTTTACCCTTTTCAATCAATCAGTCAACATTTATTAAGCACCTACTATGTACCAGGCACCATAAGTTCTCTCTACCCCCTCAGAATGATCTTCTTTCGAGTTTATTCCATGGATTATTTATTTTTGCCTAAGAACATTCTGTTTAATAAGGGAGAAACTTCTTAACAATTAGAATTGTTAATGGTGTCTGCCTTCCTCCAAACTGGGATGGGCTGCCTTAAGAGGTGTGATTAGATTCTGCCATCATTGGGAATGTTCCAGCAGAGGTTGGGTGACTGAATTTTGATAACACGGAACACTTACACAGCTCTCTAGAAAAAATACTTACTTATATCTCTAGATAAATTATCAGTTCATTTTAGCTACCCTTGGAAGCTCCCAAGGAAATTGCTGGTTTCATATTGTTCATGTGGCTCCTAGGCCCTGAGTGCTTGCTCCTGAGTTGGCCGCTCATACATGTGCTCTGATAATGTCCCACCAATCAGAATATCCTATTGGACAGAGAGATGGAGACTACACTGTGTGTTTCTGCTGCCAAACAGTGTCTAGGAACATTGGCAGTCTGGATAGCTGCTTCACAAAATCATCTTCGTGATGAAATTTATTTTCTAAAAAAGGTTTTTAGTATTTTCATAACTCATATGTATGTTTTATAGTTTAACGGGTTTTACTTGACAAGCATGTAAATTTCAACAAATTTTGGGCAACAGTTTTTCAAACTACATATGGAAGATTTTGATTCAATAACTCAGATTCTCTACAGAAGGAAGAAACACAAACAAACAAAAAAAACCTAACTACAAAAAAATAAAGAATGAATATATTAGAATCAAGCAGTGAGGTTAACTGCAAAAAGTGTTATTTGATGGATAATAGGAAGGCCTGCATTATAGTCCAACTCTACCCTAACTCCCTGTGTGACCTTGGGTTAGTCATTTGACCTTTGTGGGTCTCAGTGTCTCTCCTCTCCAAATGAGGGCAATGACTTAACCATGAAAAGAAAAATCCTGACTCCCAATCTTTCTGGGGAAAACAAAAATCAGTTCAACAAAACTCAAAGAAATTTGAACCACAGATATCAGTTACACAATATTTAAAAAAATTAAAACTATTATGCTTGTCATATGAATGTACAGACTAGAAATAAATATGACCGAACAGGATATAAAAATAATTAAATGGAAGGTTTTATTTTGTTAATGTAAAACCATAGCAGTACCTACAAAATCATACTATTTTTCTATGAATAGGTTCAAGTGTGAATTCTGAGAAAATAAGTCTTAAAGGAACTGTAATCTCTAGTGCTACAAAGCCAGAACCCAACTTTTTATTATATGCTGTATTTTATAACACCAAATGACAGCATTTCTAGGGTTTAGTCATTCTGTGAGTTGGACTAAAAGACTTTTTGGCTATTTATATATTTTTTTATGCTGAAGGGAAGAGTGTTAGTAGAGACCATATGGTCTATTGTAAATCAAAGAGAGATCAAACAACATAGTTATTTGCAACAGTCTGACTCCCTGGAACGGCTTTCTAAACTGAAGTCAAACTTGTCCCCTTTTAAGTGGGCCACTTAAGAGAGAGACCCAGATCTAGACTGCAGATTAGCTTGAGAGAAGCGGCTCTTGAGAATGACGGAATCAGAGAATCCTAGTGATATCATCAAGATGACCTTAAAAGGTCAGCTTTTCCAGTCCCCTGCCTTCTCCTAGGATGAAAGGAGAGAAATAAGTCTGTTCATTATTGAAGACTTAAGATTTACAGGTCTTCCAAGTAACTTAACATAAGTTTGTTATAACAGCAATTTTCATCTTACATTTTCTCAATGAGCTTTGTAGGAGATGACATGGCCCCAAATGTCAGTATACACAGGAATTGGAACCAGGGTAGGAGAAGGAATCCTCTGAAGGTCCAGACACTAATGCCAACATACAGATCAGATGTCTGTCTAGGGGCTAGTTGCTTGGTGGGGATTTTGAAGGTGGAAGAAAATTTTTTTAACTACTGTTTTTTTATTCAAACAAGGATTTCTAAACAAAACAAAACAAAAATAGTTAAGTCTCAGTAAAAATGCAGGTTGTTGATCCAAATGCCTGCCAAGTTTCTGATACAGATAGAGCCCTTTGTTTAATAGCAATGGGTTTTTAGAATTTCTGGTCTCGTGGGGGCTTTCTGTTTTCCTTGGATAGGATGGGCAGGCTCTCATTTTTCTAAAAGGGGAGGGTTTCACTTTGGTGAGTCCTGGCAACTGAAATGCTGCCCTCCTTCATCACCTCCCCAGGTCAGGCCGGGCCAGGCCAGACCACACCACCCCTATCTCGTCCAAACAGGAAAGTGGGCCTGGAGGCTTTTGTCTGTGTAGTACCTGCCGTTCCTGGTATCATGCTGCCTCATGTTCTTGATAAAATGAACCTTCTTAAAGTTCTTTGGTCTGGGTGAACCTGACAGGGTCCGACATCTGAAAAATAAAGCAATTAAAAGAAAGACTCAGTTAGTTCCTTGCTTGACAGCTGGGCGGTCATTACACAAAGACAGGAAGGAAAGACCAGACAAATGATCTGAGTCACCCTGAAGCAGGAGTCTGAGCAGAAATAATGAAGACAATGAGTTCAGAAGCAAGAAGGCTTTCTTTAAAAAAAAAAAAGTACTAACAAAGGGTATGGGAGGCACATTTCTTTCAGGTGTACACCCCAGGGAATTAAATTTTATTTTTAAAATTAATTAATTTTTAGTTTTCAACATTTACTTCCATAAGTTTTAAATTTTCTCTGCCTCCCTTCTCCCCAAGACAGTGTGCAATCTGATATAGGCTCTACATAGATACATTCTTATTAAACATATTTTCACATTAGTCATATTGCATAGAAGAATTAGAATGAAAATTTACTTTTTTTTTAAAGGCAAATATTTATTAACTGGTCAATCATAAAGGATGATTTTTTTTATCAAACTGAAAAAAAACAAATATAAAAAGGGCAACTAAATTTTACTTAAAAATGAGCTTAAAAAGTAAGACACAATAACAATTCTGGTGGGAGAAATCATTGAGACATGTTTGGTAACATGTGAAACACGCTCTCTAATAACTCAGTTCTAGCAAAATGTACAAGTTAAAAACTATGGGACGGTTTTGCAGTCTCCTAAAAAGTTTCTGACGTCCTTCAAAAGATTGGTGATTTCAATGGTATAGACAGGCCTACCACCCGTCCAGATGGTATCCCCTCCATTTCTCAGCAGATGGCCTTTGCCAATCTTGGCGGCCAAAAAAAAAATCATTTAGTGGATAACTGTCTGGGATGGGCCTTTCTCGATTTCACTAGGCTGCTTCTGGGATAACAGACAGAGCCCATCTCAAGGCTGCTACTCAAAACTTTTCCAGCTGGGGCAGACCTAAGGCCTGTCAGACTAACATGTCAGGCATAGCTTTCAAAAACTCTTCAGGCTACAAGGCAGGGGAGGAAAACTTCAGTGGAGGAAATAAAGGAGTGGTGAGAAGAACAGTCCTCTGCCAATGTAGTCAAGAGAAAATACAGAGCTGAAGCACTTCATGAAGTCCACTGGCTCCCATTTGTCTCAGTTATGTCTTTTTTTTTGGAGGGCAACTGGGGTTAAGTAACTTGCCCAAGGTTACTCGGCTAGTTTTTGTGTGTGGGTGTTAAGTGTCTGAGGGCAGGAACCGAACTCGGGTCCTCCTGACTCCGGCCGGTGCTTTACTCACTGCTAGCCGCCCCCTTCAGTCATGTCTGATTCTTCATGACCCTATTTGAAGTTTTCTTGGCAAAAGTACTATGGGGTAGTTTGCCTTTTCCTTCTCCAGTTCATTTTATAGATGAGGAAACCGATGCAAACAGGGTTACATAGCTAGTAAATCAGAGGTCAGATCTGAACTCAGGTCTTCCTAACTGCAGGCCCTGTCCTCTATATACTTTGCCACCTAGATGCGCCCCCACTTGCCTCTAGGACAAGAAATAAACTCCTCTCTTTAGGTTTTAAAGCCCCTGACAACCTGCTACCAACCCCTCTTCTTCCTGTATAGCATTCTGACCTCTAGTCTACTCTGTTCCTCAGACAGAATACTCAACCTCTCATTTCTGTGCCTCTGAATGGGCTTTCTCCTGTACTGTAAAGTCCTTCCTGTTCACAGAATTCCTCTCTTGCTTCAAGACACAGTTTAAGGACCACTCTCTTTCCTGACTTCCTTCACCTGCTATGGCCCTTCCTCCCTTGGTTAAACTACCTTGCATTTGTATTTAACTCTTTTATTTTACATAACCATATACAAGTCCTTGCTTTTCTCTTAGAATGTAAGCTCTCTGAGGGTAGACCTGTTTACTCTGTCTTTTTATTCTTTGCACAGTGCCTAACACACAACAGGACCATACGAAATGCTTGCTGATTGAATTATTCATTCAGTGTATTTCTAGTGCACAGACACACTGGACAATTCAGACGAAATCCAAATCGCCCACTACTGTTTTCTCACATAATATAATTACCTCTATTACTCTCCAAACTCTGCCTATTCCTGGGTACACCAGACATCATCACTGTGATCAAACAAGTAAAAGGCTGTCCACGTGGAAGAAAGATTAAACTTGTTTTGTTTGGCTCTAGACAGAAGAATCAGGCATAGAGGAATGGCAACTAATTATCCAGAGTGGCAGATTTTGGCTTGAGTAGGAGGAAAAACTAAGAATTCAATTAATATAAACATGAAATGGGCTACCTGCCTCAGGAAGTAATTGATTCTCCAGCTCAAGGCCACTGGAGATGCTGGAGGGGAGGGTCAGTGCTTCTCTTGCTAGAAGAAGGCTTCCTTGCCCAGGGCAGAATTGGCCTAGACCTCTCAAATCACTCTCGGATTTAAGGACCTGGGTTTTAAATCCCGCCTCTGATGCCTACTGCCTATGTGATGTCGGAGAAGCCTCTTTCCCTCCCTATGCCTTGGTGTACTCATCTAGAAGTTAAAAGAGAGATGGACCAGACCTATGATTTTAAAAATAAAAATCAGAGATATGCTTCCAAGGAATAAATCCAATTTTTTCTGAAATATGTATCATTTCCTTTCATCTAGCACGTCAGATCTCTGCCCTAAGAGCATCTTATTTCTATGATCCCGGGGTCTATTTTTTTCTAATGCCACTTGGCATACTGGACATGACAAACTTACCCCCAAAGCTAACAGCTCCACAAAAGAGAATGAGCTGTCTTCTGTCTGCCCTTCTCTTGTGGAATGGTGCTGTGAATTTCCAATTTCGGTTTATGCTGCTGGAGTATTTTATTTATTGAACAATTCTGAACACATGCCTTAAAGGGTCAGTCCTATCTTCAGGACTGAGATGTATGTGATGGTTGGTTGGTTTTTTTTTGGGGGGGGGAGGGTGAACTCTAGTAATATAAATATGCCTTGAAAAATAGGTGAATTCACTAAGATAGCCCCACAGCCAAATGAATAGAGTTTTGGATCTGGAATCAGAAAGAATTCAAAAAGAACAAGAAAGGTAGGATTCAAATAAATCCTCCATCATTAGGTATGACCTGGGGTAAGGATTTACCTTTCCTTGGTCTCACTTTCCTCATGCATAAAACAAGGAGAGGGGGGCTAGGCTTGCTAAGTCCTAACTCCCCCTTTCAGTCCTAAATCTGTGATCCTATGAGATGTAACAGGAGAGAGGCCAACTCAGAATTTTTATCAGAATTATTATTTTATACCATCCACATCCAGAGAAAGAACTATAGAGTCTGAATGTAGATCTAAGCATACTGTTTTCACCTTTTTTTTTTGGTTTGTTTTTTCTTTGTCTTGTTTTTTTTCCTTTTGTTCTGATTCTTTCATAACATGAATCATGTAGAAATAGGTTTAATATGATTGTACGTGTATAACCTATATCAGATTGCTTGCTGTGCTGGGCTTGGGTTTGTCCTTCATTCTTGAAGAGGACCATGGCATCAGGGAAATGCAGCTGACTTTGATGTGAGGGAGGGAGGACTGTGGGAGAGAAGGGAGGGGAAGGAGGGAGGTAGAAAAAAGTTGGAACTCAAAATCTTATAAAAGAGGCATACTTTACATGACAAAATTACCCCCAAAGCTAACAACTCCACAATAGAAAATGAGCTGTCTGCCCTTCTCTTGTGGAATGGTGCCATGAGTTTCCAACTTTGGTTTATGTTGCTGGAATATTTTATTTCGTATTTTTTTTACTGGACAATTCTGAACACATACCTTAAAGGGTCAGTCCTATCTTCAGGACTGAGATGTATGTGATGGTTGGTTTTTTTTTTGGGGGGGGGGAACTCTAGTAATATAAATATACCTTGAAAAACAGGTGAATTCAATTTTGGATCTGGAATCAGAAAGAATTCAAAAAGAACAAGAAAGGTAGGATTCAAATAAATCCTCCATCATTAGGTATGACCTGGGATAAGGATTTTCCTTTCCTTGGTCTCACTTTCCTCATGCATAAAACAAGGAGAGAGGGGCTGGGACTGATGAGTCCTAAACTCCCCCTTTCAGTCCTAAATCTGTGATCCTTTGAGATGTGAGACGGGGGAGCCCAACTCATAATTTCTATTAGAATTATTATTTTATACCATCCACATCCAGAGAAAGAACTATGGAGTCTGAATACAGATTAAAGCATTACTATTTTCACCTTTTTTGTTTGTTTTTTCTCTTGGTTTTTTCCCTTTTGTTCTGATTCTTCTTTCACAATATGACTAATGTGGAAATATGATTAATATGATTGCACATATATAACCTATAACAGGCTGCTTGCTGTGCTAGGGAGGAGGGAGGAGAAGGAGGGAGCGAGAAAAAAGTTTGGAACTCAAAATTTTATAAAAGTGAATGCTGAGGGGCGGCCAGGTAGCACAGCGAGTAAGAGCACCGGCTCCAGTGTTGAGAAGACCTGGAGATCGAATCCCGGATTCAGACACTTAGCACCCACCCAGAAACACCTGGCCGTGTAACCTTGAGCAAGTTACTTAACCCCGATTGCTTAGGGGCGGCCAGGTGGCTCAGTGAGTAAGAGCATCGGCTCTGGATGACCTGGATCAAATCCGGGCTCAGATACTCAGCACCACACCCAGAAATAACTGGCCGTGTAACCTTGAGCAAGTTACTTAACCCCGATTGCTTAAAAAAAAAAAAATTGAATGCTGAAAAATTCTTTACATGTAGTTGAAAAAAACAAAATTCTATTAAAAACAAATGAAGAAAAAAAGAATTATTATTTTAAATAAACAGTGTTATTTGACATGATCAATTCAGTGCTCAATGATAATATCTAGAAGAATAATTTACTCCCTAAGAACAAGGACAAGGGTTATTAGGCCTGGAATACAGGGAGTTATCCCCACTCCTTCTACCCTTCCACAGTCTGGTCTATCAGGAAATAGATTTTATGAAATTATAAATAAGCCAAAGACTTTCTAGAATTTTGTGAGCCCTGAAATTCTGTACAGGCCACCTGTCTCCTAAGACAAGAGCCAGATAGCTGATCTAATAGCAAAAGGAAAAGAAAGCTAATGTAGAAGTCACCCCTGCTCTGCATCCCCCCAGTGTACACAGGACCTACTCTATACACTTCTAGGGCTCCTGTGAGCCAGTCCTGGAGGGTAGGAAGTGGTGGAGAGGCCAGGAGACCGCTGTCCATCTCTGCCACTACACTCCCCCTATACCAAGGCAGGGTGAAAGAAGCCTAGGGCTGTAGTCAAAACACCCTTGTTCTAATGCTGGACCTGGCTTCTTACTCTGTGACCTTGGGTAAGGAACTCTAATCCTCAAGGCTTTCATTTTCCTCACCTCCAAAATGAAGGAGTGATAAAAGATGACCAACAAGATCCCTGAGGTAGCCAGGTGGCACAGTGGCCTAGAATTAGGGAGAGCTGGGTTCAAATCTAGCCTCAGTTATTAGTTATGTGATCCTAAGCAGATCACTCTGCAGCTGTCTGCCTCAGTTTCCCCAACTGTAGAATAGAGAGGATAATAGCACCTACCCTCTCAAGGTTGTTGTGTGAATAAAATAAGATAACATTTGTAAAAGTGTTTTATTAGGACAGTACCTAGCATGTAGGAAGTAGGCACTTAGTAAAGGCTTGTTTCCTACCTTCCTTTCTCTCTTCATCCCGTCTTTCTTTTCCTTTCCTTCCTTCTTTTTTCCTTTCTTTTTATTCTCCCTTCCTTCCCATTTCTTCTTTTTTTCCCTCCTCTCTTACCTTTCTTCCTTCATTTCCTTTTCTTTTTTCCTTTTCTTTCTCCCTTCCTTTTTCCTTTGCTTCTTTCTTTTCCTTCCTTCCTTTTCTTCTTGCCTCCTTTCCTCCTAACCCTAAACCTGATGACCTTACCTATCTGGAACACTTACAGCATCACTTGGACTTAGTGAGGGGAAGTGATTTACTATCACTTACACCATACTCCAAAGAAAGGGAGGCTTTGAAATACCTCAGGGAACAAGGTCAAACTCTTCCACAAAACCTATACAAACATGCTAGCTTGCAATTCCATTCAACAAACATTTATTAAGTACCTAAAGCTACAGAACACTGTGGTAAGAGAAATAACAAAATTTACTAAAAACACAGTCTTCACTGAGTTCACAGGTATAAAAATCACAGGATTTGGAATTAGAAGAGATCCTGAGAGATCATCTAATTCATTCCCTGTATTTTAGAGAAGAAGAAACTAAGGGCCAGAAAAGAAAAAGTCATTGTTCAGGTTAGTTAGTGGTAGGGTTGGAGCTCAAAACCAGGTCTCCTGCTTCCAAATTAAAAGAGTTTTGTTCAGTTACATCATTCATGTCTCCCTCACACAAAAAAACTATGGTGAAAAACTATGCATCAATGCTAAAGAGCATTCAAAAGAAAATGGCCAATGAGGGCTGACCCAGGAAAGGTCATGATGACTATGGGAGGAATCAGAAAAGGCTTCCTGGAGAGGGAGGTAATTGCACTAAACCTTAAAGCACAGGTGGGGATTCATTATTCTGGGCTGGGATTGGGGACAGGAGAGAAGGAAAAGGACTGTAGGTATAAGGAACAGGACTGAGACATATTGTAGGACATAGACCATGGACCAGAATACTAGGTACATGGACTGGAGTAGTGTTGACAATGACAGAATGTATAGATTTTGGAAGGTCTTAAATGCCAGGACAAAGAATTTGAACTTGACTCAAGAAGGCAATAGGGAGTCATGAAATGGTTTGGAGGTGTGTTCCCACATAAGAGTTAGGTTTGGGACTTTCTGTGGAATTACTGAATTATCATGAACTAAGTTTACATGAAGATTCTATTTCTAAATCTAGGCCTCTCTCTTTTCCTATCTCCAAATTATACTCATCTTCTCTTACTAGTGAGGATCCTGGGAGGAAGAGAGGGTGAAAATGCTGCTCCCTCCTCTCTATTCCTTTTACAGTGATCTGCATCAGTGATGCCAGACTCAAGTAGAAAAGGATCCTTGTGGGTTGCATATTGATTTAGAAAACCACACATTAACATTACCTAGGTTGTATTGTATTTTTATTTGGTTAATATTTCCCAAATATGTTTTAATCTGGTTTGGGCTGCATTTGAGAATTTTTCAGGTTCCAACTTTGGTGCCTCTGGTCTATCTGATCTTAATGGAGAATTCCAGAAAAAGGGGAAAAATGTCATTATACTCAAATTTTTTTCAAGCTGTGAGCAAAAAAAAAATTTATGATTCATGGATCAGGAACTCTGAAGACTGACCTTATATGTGGTCAGGCTCTGAAACAGTAAGGGGGAGGACAGGGAAGGAAAAAAAGAAATTTACATGATAACTTTAACTTTAGTATATATTTAAAAGGTTGTACACAATAGATTTGTGGTTTCATGTGAAATCATCTTTTTAAAAAATCATACCATGTTATGGAAATGCTTGTTTTATTCTATAAATTTAAAATAAAATTACAAATTAAAAAAAGGAAGAACGTGACTTTGAGAACCAGTTTTCTTAATCTGACAGTCAGTTCTTGTCCGCAATGGCCCTTTGGCCCTGTCCACCACACCCCAGGCACTAAGGCTCTCTGTGTTCCAATGGAAGTGCCCATCCCATGATTCCTCTGCCTCCCATGCCTCAAGACTTCATGAGTCCAGCTCCTCCCTGGTTCCTGCCCCTTGTGCAAAAGACGGGGAAGTACAACTGGGAGGAAAAAGTGAGGCTGAAGGCAATGAAGTCAAACTTTTGCTTCCTTTCTGCTCCCCCCTAATATAGACCTATATCATCATCTGTGCATGGAGAGGTAGTCATGCGTGGACCTATTTTGTGTCCTGTGGCCCTGCAATTATTATTTTTTTAAATGAAGTGTTTATTTCTATCATTTGTTTTCACATCACCATAGTTTCCTCCCATATCTCTCCCCCTCCTTTTTCCAGAAAGCCATCCCATTTAACAAACAGTACTTTTAAGACAGGAAAAAATCAGTGCAACCAGAAATACTCTGAAAAAATAAAAATTTTGTGTCTTCTTATATTTTTTCTTTCGAGTCTTCTTTGTTCTTTAGGATTTTGCAAGGTTGACTGCTATTATTATTTCTGTTACTGTTATTCCAGTTCCCTGCCCCCTTGCCATTTTCCTTAGATGGGAAGAAAGATCACAAATTGTTCGACCTAAACAATTGTATGAATGTTGTATCACCACAAATGGCATGTGCATATGTAGTCATATGCCTTGGCATGTGTATATACACATAATATATGCATGTATGTATGTATATAAAATACCTATATAATAGGTAATATGTGCATATTTGACAGGGAGTGTATATATTATCTATACATACATATTTTCTATTGTACATACACACATATGTATGATCTAAACTACTTTGTCCCACTTTAGCTCTGCTGTTTTAACTAGGTGAGAATACAACTCAATCAATCAAAAGATCTTAGACAAAAGTGTGAAAACTTTTGACCTGAGGAGGCCTTGTCAGTTACAAATTGGCTGTGAGGATGCTGGACTTTCCATCTTCCCATCAGGGTCTTAAATAAGACCTAGAGGGGCGGCAAGACGGTGCAGTGAATAGAGCACCGACCCTGGAGTCAGGAGGACCTGAGTTCAAATCCGACCTCAGACACTCAACACTTACTAGCCATGTGACCTTGGGCAAGTCACTTAACTCCAATTGCCCTGCCTTCCCCCCTCCAAAAAGAAAAAAAAGAGTGTTCTTAGAGCTGCTGGCAACATTGTCTACATAAGGACCCAGGTAAAAACTGGACACAGAACCACCATGCTTAAAGGAAACTTGCCGGAGTGTATCATGAATGGGAAGAAAGGGCTTCCAGCAGTTAGGAGGGGTGCTTTACCCTTTCCTATATGAGCCACTCTTCCCTGGATTCTGTGTACATCTGTGGGAGAGCGTATCACAGACTTTTTAGGGGGGAAGCCGGATGATGACATTTATGTTCAAGGGACAATCTTGTTGGGGGTGGAAAGAAAAAGAAGGCATACTGGAGAATCTTCAGCCCAGACCCCTCAGAGGTTCTCTTACTATTCTAATGAGGAGATACAGGCAGCCTATCTTCGGGAACCCACCTCAGTGAAGCAGGCAGATCCTTCCAAACTGGAAACAAAGCTTCCAGTAGGGGCCCTGGTGATGGATTTTGAATGGCTGTCAGATGATCACAGCAGCCACGTCTGAAAAGGTTCATTACCAGGTCACCTGCCAAGTGATGAATCTGGTTGCCAGTCACTCAAAAGACCATCTAACTACTATGGGATAGAAGAGTAGCAATGCCCTTTGCTGAAAGGCTTACTTAGCTACCCCTGGAAACTGACCACCAGGTTATCCATAATTTTTGTCCTAGGATGAAACCATTTACTAAGATGTGGAGGGATCTGCGACAGAAGAGAGAAATCCCATACTGATGAAATCATTAATTCTTTTTTTTTTTTTTGCTTTTTGGAGGGCAATTGGGGTTGTGACTTGCCCAAGGTCACACGGCTAGTTTTTGTGTTAAGTGTCTGAGGCCAGATTTGAACTCAGGCCCTCCTGACTCCAGGGCTGGTGCTCTATTCACTGTGCCACCTAGCTGCCCTGAAATCATTCATTTTTTAAAAAAATTAAAAAATATATCATTAATTTTTAAAATACAGAAGCATCCTCAGCTTCCTTCAAGACTTAGCTTAAACCTCACCTCAGTCCCCTGATGGCTAGTGCCATCCCTCCGAGATTTATGCTGTATATAAATTAGACATCGCTATTTATACTGTATATTCAGGTTCTCCTGTTCATACTGCATAGTTCTTTGATGTCCCTAGCTGTTTGAACATTGTTTCCCCTCCTGGACAGGAGGGTCTTTGATTTTGCCCTTCCCTACACCCCTGGCTCTCAGCACAAACCCTGGCATACAATAAGCACTTAATAAATGCTCGGTGACTATTTCTGTAACACCTCTTTCTTCCCTTTCTCATGCTTCCCTAAAAAGGGAACAGAAATTGCAGACAATAGGCCACACACGAGGACAGGTGCTATTTTATTACCATTTGTCTTATATATATGATACTATCATTGAGTATAGATTTATATACTTTTCTCTCTGACTCTACATATACAGAGGGAAATGGGGAGAAAGAGAGACAGGAACAGAAAGTCATTGCAGAGGGGGTCTGATAAATGCCCAGCCCCCATCAGCTGGGCTAAGGTAACCTCTCTACATGGAGGATGCTAGCGGTTTTGCCTTCAGGAGGTTTGTGATGAAATGTTAAAGGGAGTGTCCTAAAGAAACCATGGAGCAGTTTTCTGCTCTCTTTCTTAATTATCCAGTTTTTATCTCTTTTTATTTTATTCCTTTTTTTGGAGGGGGGAGGCCAGGCAATCAGGGTTGCCCAAAGTCACACAGCTAGTAAGTGTCTGAAGTGGGATTTGAACTCAGGTCCTCCTGGCTCCAGAACCAGCACTCTATTCACTACACCACCTAGCTGCCTGTAATGGTAATGGGATTTGAAGATCTTCCATGACCCTTGTATTGGCAAGTTAAAAAGTACTTAGCATTTAGTTTCAAGTTCATAACTGTGTCAACTATTAAGACCCAGAACTTGTGAATCCCACAGTGGGATGAACTTGCTGACATAGCAGGAAGGGGTGGGACAGGGAAGGAGCCAGAGCCGAGTGGGGGCGGGGCTGAAGTCAGCAAGGTGACTGGAAGCTGGGGAGTGGCAGCTGGTGGAGGCACAAGCAGCAGCTGTGGTGGTGGCAGTGGGGGTACAGGTGGCAGCAGCAGCACAAACTTCTGAGAGTCAGCCAGAACTTCTGCTGAGAACTGCTGGGAGCCAGATCCTTGCTTGAGAGAGTGAGTGAGGAGAGGAGGATCTTTGCCTGAGGGAGCCTGTTTTGTTTTGAAGGCTTGGGAATGTGGGTGTTCACTGCATTAACTAGGTGTACCAACTTCATGGCTACTGTAATGACTCTGACTTTCTGGTTTGGGGATTGGGCTTTCTGGTATCTGAATAAATGCTTTGGCTTATTCTCCACATGGAGAGCCTGTTACATTTTGTGATTCAAAACCACACCAGCACATTTCTAGTCACTGTGGGTGTTGTGAATATTGCATTCTTGTTGCACTGCCCCCCCTCCCTCTTTTGCCCCCGCAATTGGTCTAAGTTGGCTCGTTCAGTTGTATCTGACTCTCCATGAGCCCTTTTGGGGCTTTCTTGGCAAAGATACTGGCATGGTTGGCCATTTCCTTTTGCAGCTCATTTTACAGCTGAGGAAAGTGAGGCAAACAGGGTTAAGTGACTTGCCCAGGGCCACACAGCTAGTAAGTGTCTAAGGCTGGTTTTGAATTCACTTCTTCTTCACTCTGGGCCCAACACCGTATCTATTGTACCAACCTAGCTGCCTCTCTGGGGTTGGCTACAGCGGCATTTGAAAGACCGTAGTTGGCTTCTGCTTCTTCTTTTCTCCTTTGTTCACTGCGTCCAGTAAGAGACTATAAAGTAAGGGGAAAGTCCTTAGGGACTTCTCCTCCTTTGACCCCATATGGCCCCTGAGAAATAAGCCTTGGACTTGGCTTTTTCATTTGTTCTAAGTGAAGGGAGTGGGGTTTCTGACCTGGGCCGGGAGAGTGAACAACAGGAATCTGTGAGTTGGAATCCAGGCCTGGGTTTCTAGCCAGTGCCATATCCAACTCTGATACACCAAGGAGCAAGGGGCAGCCTTTGGGAACTCAGCCTAATAACAGTTGAAACAAAGTGGGTTTATCTGGCAGTACTGCTGCCTTTCTAAGAGAGTCTGACAAGACCAAGTCTACACAGGAATTGAGCTAAGGTTTGAATCTACTATATCACAAGTACTGAAGGCAATGTTGACACATTTCTTCTTGTATCTTCTAAGTAAGTATCTCTTGGTAAAAGTTAATTCTATGTTAAGTGGAAGTGGTATGCTAGTCACTGGCCCCGAACAAGGAGGGTAACACAGCCAGTAGGGGTTCAAGTTATTGCAGCGGTAAAAAAATACACTCCAGCCCCTTAAAGTTATTCCCTGGAGCCATGAGGGACAGTTGCTGTTGGCCTGGCCTCGAGGCACTGGACCCAAAGCCTGCTACACATATGCAGAGCTAGAAATAGACCATGGCAATATGGAGATTCCAGGATCATAAAGGCAAGGCTGGAAAGGACCTTAGAGGTCCTCATCTAGTCCAATAGTATCAAACTCAAATAAAAAGGGATCTCTGTTGGTGCATATGGCCTTAGAAAATCACAAATTAACATTTTCTATGTTATACTGTATAGGCAACAGGGTGGCACAGTGAATAGAAAGCAGAGTCAAGAAGACTCATCTCCTTCACTTCAAATCTGGCCTCAGACACTTAACTAGCTGTGTGACCCCAGTCAAGTCACTCAACTCTGCCTCAGTTTCCTCATCTATAAAATGAACTGGAGAAGGAAACGGCAAACCACTCCAGTGTCTTTGCCAAGAAAACCCCAAATGGGGTCACAAAGGGTAGGACATGACCGAGACAACTCAATGTGACTTGTCTTAGAGAGTTGCTTGGGCACTAAGAGGCATGGACACAAACAAAATGCTGCAAAGGCATATGTAAATCTTAAAATGACTGAATGACAAATGCTGTGCTGCATTTTTATTTATTATGGTAAACATTTCCCAATTACATTTAATCTGGTTTGGCCTCACTCAGGCATTCTGCTACTCCTTGCCTGCCACATGTCTGACACCTCTGACCTAGTCCACTCCCTGAGGAAAACGAGGCTAAATCATATGGCCAAGATCACAAAATTAATAAGCAGCAGACCTAAGACTCAAATCTAGGTCCCGGGATGCCAAATCCAGCGATCTTTCACACGTGCTACACTGCCTCCTTTGGACTTTTTCAATTCATACTCGTAAAAACAGATACTAAGCACATTGAGGATCTTAAGTCACTTTCCTGGCACGGCCAGAAATAAAATTCAAGCCTCCTGATTTCCAGTCCAGGACTCTTTATAATATGCTTTATTATTTCCCAGGTGGCTGGCTATTAGCATTAAAAGTGACAGAAATAACATTTGGAAAAACAATGAAAAAAACTCTAGTGTTCGCCAAAAGATTGGGTGTTTTGAATTCTCAAACCGTACCAAGTAAACCAAGCTAACATAAGTGTTTTTAGGGACAGACTAGAACTCTTGTCCTAGGGACACATTATGCCAGGCTGGCTCTTCTGCACAGTTAGAACTGATGGGATCATATATCTACATATTCAACATATATACAATGTACTATATCATAATATGCCCCTTCCAGGATAAACTCATCACTCTTAATCTCATCACCATGCTGCTAACTCAAGCCCTGACTGACCCTACCTCCCCCAGCCTCCTCTCTCCTTTCACTAGAGGGTGGAGTACCAAACTCCTCCCAATGCCTTCCTTTATAGAGGGAAGAAATCAGACTTCCAGCTCTCTCCACTTTGCATCTACACCTTTCCCTGATTTCAACTGCACAGAACAAGTTTTTCCGTAGGCAAGAACTTTGTTTTTCTTCTTTGTATCCCAGCTCTTAGCATACAGCCTGGCACACAGCAGACACTTAAGTGTTTATTGAACTGAATTATATATTAGATAACATAATATGATAAAATAGTACAATATAACATTATATAACATAACATGGCATATAATGATATGATTACTATATTACAATTATATATAATAAAAGATAAGCACTATTTAAACCTTTACTGCTTGGTCAAAGTTCCAGAATTCTTAAAATATTTTTCTACAACTTTTATGACATTCAAAGAAAAACTGAAAGTTTCCCTATGGCACCGTGATGTAGTTAGTACACAGAATATTGGATTTGGAGTCAAAAAGACCAGTGTTCAAATTTAGACTTACATATTTCCTAGTTATATATCCTTGGGCAAACTACTTAACCTCTCTAGGCCTTAGCTTCCCCAGTTTGTAAGAGGAAGGAGCTGGACTCAGTGATCTCTAAGGTTATTCCCCAGCTCTCTGATCTATGACCCTATGATAAAGTACCCAGTGCTGTGTTTATGACAGTTCAGGTTCTACTATAGACATATGTCTGTTCATGATAGATGAGGCAGCTCTAGGGAGAAGGAATTCCATCAGCTTCTTCCCACTCTTAATCCCTTGCCTTTTGTCCCTCCCAGGGACAAATTCAGTTTAGCTCCCTTCTTCCCCAACACACACACACACACACACACACACACACACACACACACACGCATGCACGCACGCACGCACGGCTAGGGGCAAGTAGCCTCCACAGGCTTACCTCTATATAAAAACGACTCTGGAGTTTAGAACTGTGAGCCGATAGAATGCAGTAAGTTGGGTGACCACATTTTCTACATGCTCTGTCTACTTAGGATTAATTGTCATAGGCCAGGAGGTTCTAGCAATTCAAGGGAGACTACATGGTCAAGATCCCCAAACACATAGGGTGACATTTCCAGAAGAATGCTAATGAAATCCAACTATACAGGGTATCTGGCCCCTGTTTTCAGGCTCTTAACTTGCATATTTCCACAGATGCTATCCTTTCCCATGAAGCTAGAACAGGTTGCCACCCTTGGCAAACACACACTTAGAACGAACACCTACTTAATGGAGGTGGATCAGGAAGCCCCTTGGGCCACACCTCCCCTCCTATCCCAGACCCTCTGGCAACAAGCACCAGTTTCTTTCTACCTTCTGGTAAAACCAGATGGCTGTGAGGCCAGCAGGAGAAGAAGCCACGGACACAGAGGCAGCAATTCGTTTAACAGCTGCTGCTAGAAACACCCAGACACACTCAGAAATCTCAGGAAGCAGGGCTGCTGTGTTCTGAGGCTTCCTGGGCTATCTCCCTGGATTCTTCCTGGAGGCTCTCACGTCCATTCTGATCAAATCAATACCCAAACTGTGGGGCCGCCCTTTATTAAAGAACTATTGATAGAAATGTCCCTTCTGGCAGCAACTCTGAGTGAAGCATTGGAAAAAAAATGTATGCAAGAGGAATGCAAGAAGGGAAAAGATTAAAGAAGAGCTTTTGCTTCTGGATGACCAGAAAGAGGCCATTATTTCCTTGCTAATATCTAAATCTATATGCTACAGGCCCAGCTTTCAAATAAGTATACAGTTTGTTTGTTTGTTTAAAAAAAAATTCAAAGGGGATCACTACTAGGGATTTGGAGAAATGCTTCAAGGGAATTATGGTGTTAGCAACCATCACCAAGGAAACTGGAATTCTGGTTAGCCCAGGTTATGGCAGGTTAAGTGATGGAGAAGCAAACTTTAAAGCTACTACTGGCTTTAAAGGGGAGGCTCTCTCTTAAAAATAAACACTGCAAGCAATCTACAATTAAATTAGGAATGAATTAAATTAAAACTAATTTAATGACAGATCAGCTATTCCTTGTTAGCACTGATTATATGATGCACTTAATTATACAAAAGGTTTTTAATAGCTCGCTTAGAGTCATTAGAGAAACGCACCAAGTTAAAAAAAATATACGGTTTGGCCAATATTCTCCCACCCCCACAGTTCCCAAAGCAGCTCGGGGCCTGAAGTGTTTGAGTTATTAGTGCATGCCATTTCCGGGAGGAGTGTTGGAGGGGAAAAAAAAAGAACATTTTGACAAAGGATAAGTTTCTTATCCTTTCTAATGTTCTAATGTTTTTCTGCCATTTTTGTTTTTGCCTCATTTTTTCAAATGGGTAAGTGAAAAAGCATAGTGGACATCAAGCAGTCCTTGAAGCCAAGGAAGACCAGCTGTATGACACTGGACAAGTGTCTGAACCTCTCGGTTTTCTAAGCACTTCTAAGACTAAATTGCAGAGAAGGTGCCAAACTGCATCAGTAGACAGTTTCCTCACCTGGGAGTTCCCTATACCGTTGATATTATAAGAACAGCCCTTATATCTAACTGAAAGGAGATGTAATGTTATGAGAGATATATTTGAGATACATATTATATGAGATATATAAATGTATTACATATTATGTGAGATGTAATGAGATAAATAGAATATCATAATGTTATATTATAAAACATTAGATATATCCAAAATTTCAAAATATATGAAATATTATAGGCAATAGATTTATAAATTATATTATTGTCATATAATATAAAATACATTTAATGCTAATCACATAATACAAAATTATATTTACTATATCACACAATATAACAAAATATTGCATAGCTGTGATGTGTATGTCATATAGTCAGTATTATAAAATACTGTATATTAAATAATATTTAATAATAGAATTGATATTACAATAGACGGTACGTGTTTATTTACCATCCCTATCTGTGAAAGTAAGCGCCTCATTTTTACTCCATCTCACCTCCCTCTCACTGGCCTCACAAAATAGAGAAGACAGGTCTGAATACGTAATAAAGAGGATGCTGTAAAAGATCTCTAGGTAGAAACACCAGAGACACAGGGCAGTTTTCTTACTTTGCCTCTTCCCTCTCTAGTCAGAGTCCCCCCAGAAGTTGAAGAGTAATTACCAAGTTCTACAGAATTTAAGGCAAGATTACCTCAAAGTCAGACCTAGACACAGACACACAGACACCCAGACACCAGTCAGAGAAGCTGAACATGAACAGCGGTCTCAAGAAATGCATCACATACAGTCGGGTCACTCAAGGATTGATGGTGAGAAGCTGTGAAATGGGTGTCATTATGCAGGTATATGGAGAACTGGCTCTTTCTGCATGATCAGGGGTGGAAGCAAAAGGGGCACTCGAATCCAGCACTGAACATGTCCACCAGACATGCATGGTCAACCCCCACTCCCTGCTTTAACCCCGTGTACTCTCACTGTGGATTTGGTGGAAGACTCTTCTTAAAAAACCAAAGGTTCTATGAGAGAAAACTTTAGGGCCAGGGAGGGGGGAAGCAGCTGTTTCCTCTTCGGTCAGATGGGAACTGGGAAGCAGATTTTGATGGTCTTGATGGTCCCTTCCCATAAGCTTCTATTAAGTGCTCTCAAATTGGGCACACAAGGTAAGGGAAGAATGCAGCCTCAGCCTATAATAGGCCAACTGACTCATTTGGACTGATTGATGCTGGTTCCCTAGTTTTATTCTGAATGTAGTTTTTTGTACCAGCTCTGCAAGTGTACTGGCAAAGAAGAGAAAAAGCCCCCTGCTCCTGTGCTGAATGAGTCATGATAGAGGAAAAACTGTAGCAAAGTCAAATATTATCCTGCATTTTCAATGCCATTCAAAACCACCGAGTTCACCTTCAGATGGCCTCAAAGGATACAAGAAAACCACCATGAGGATTTATGAAGTATTTAGACTTCCTAAGTGGAAGCTGAATCTTTTGGCAATTAGGTTCTGTTAGAATCAATGCAGGGCATAAAATTTTAAGAACAAAGTCATCTTTTCAGTCCACTATACCTGTTTGCTTGGCTGAATTGGTTTTTCAAGCAGCCTCCTAACTTTGGAGGGGAGCTCCAAGTTGGCATGGTGGGAAGAGATCTGGCGGGCGAAGAGTCAGGGCTAGTTTTGGCACTGTCAGTAACTGACTGTGTGACCTTGAGCAAGCCACTCCTCTCCTCTCCCTGCCTTTTCTTTCTTCTTCTCTCCCTCTCTCTCCCATCCTCTTTGCCCTCTCTTCTCCTCTCCCCTTCTCCCTTCTCCCCTCTCTTCCTCTCCTCTTTTCTCGCTTTCCCTCCTATCCTCCCTCCCTTGCCCTCCTCTCCTCTTCTCTTTCCTTCTTCCCTCCCTCCCCCTCCCATCCTCTCTTCCCTTTCCTCTTCTCTTACCTCCCTCCTCCTCTCCCCTCCCTTTCTCTTCTCTCCCCCTCCCTTCCTCCCCTTTTCACTCCCTTCACCCTCCCCTCTTCTCTTCCCTTCCTTCCTCTTCCCTTCTCTCCCTTTCCCTCCCATCCTCTCCTCCCTTGCCCTTCCTCTCTCTTCTTTCTCCTTTACTCTTCTCTCTCCTCCCTTCCCAGAGACACTGCCTGGAAAACAACCATACTTCAGATGCACTTCATATGGGAGCACTCCATAATACCACTCTGGCAGTGGTCTAAGCATTTGTCTCTCTATCCACATTGATGGCAGCAGGCTGGGGAAAGGCGCAGGGGATAAAATACTGGACCTGGAGCCAGAAAGACCTGAGTTGAGATCTGGCCTCATACACAAATGAGTCCAAAAAAGTTACTTGCCTCAGTTTCCCCAACTGTAAAATAGGGATAAAAATAGCACCTATCTCTTAAGTTTACTATTGAGGATAAAATGAGAATATTTTAAAAGTGTTTTGCAGACTTTAAAATACTATATAAATGATAATTGTTGTTACTACTACTACTATTACCACCACTACTACTATATTTTTGACATTTTTTTTTTATGAGCAATCAGGGTTAAGTAACTTGCTCAAGATTACACAGCCAGTTATTTCTGGGTATGGTGCTAAGTGTCAGAGCCCGGATTTGATCTGGGTCATCCCGACACTGGAGCCGGTGCTCTTACTCGCTGAGCCACCTGGCCGCCCCCACTACTACTATTCTTATTATTGTACCTCCCTATGGTCCAAATTAGTAACCCCTGATCTTGAGGTGCGGAAACTGGAATTCCTCTTAGACATTTATTCTTATTGAAGGCTTCTAGGACTAGACACCAAGCAACATTTTAATTATTTTAGTAGGAGCTGCAGCTGCAGTTGCATTGACTGCGTAAAATGAGGCCCAGGACAGGTAGTTTGCTGAGCTAGCTGAGAGGCTGAGAGGGCAAGGCACTGGAGAATCCTATGCTTCCATTTCCTTAAGTAGTTGCTTTCAAAAAAGAAGGAAACAAGAAAGAAACCACAAATTGAGCAAAAAGACCAAACTGCAGGTGTCTCATAAATAATTGGAATTTAATTATTTTCCACTTTTAAGAGGCTCCTCAGTTGGCAGGCTAAGTTTTTTCATGGTTTCCTAACTTGTACTGATAGTCTTTCAGTAAGTTTTTTAAAAGCAAGAAATCACATTTTACTTCCTACGTGGCACCACCAAATTTGCATGCAAGTTAGCAATGTACGAAGCAAAGACAAATTACCTCCGTAATGGAGCATTCTCTTCGATATCCTCCAAGGTCTCCAAGGAAGATCTCTGGGAGATCAGACGACGTCTATACAGAGAGAAATGTAAAAATTATGTTAGAATGTTAAAATTTCTACTAAAAACAGATCTGATAGGCTCCTATTTTAAAAATACTTTTCATTAGACAGATGATCCTGCGGTTCTAATACTGCGCCTGATATCTTGTTTTATCCTGTCTTGAGTATTTTATGGGATGACATGACATCTTATTTTCCCCTATGATGTTTATTTACGGTGGAGTGGTGGATAGCATGTTGGGCGGAATCAGGAAGACTCATTTTCCTGACTTCAGACACTTACTAGCTTGTGACCCTAGGCTAGTCACCTAACCTTATCTGCCTTGGTTACTCATCCGTAAAATGAGATGGAGAAGGAAATGGCAAACTGTTCTAGTATCTTTGCCAAGAAAACCCCAAATGGGTTCACAAAGAGTCAGACATAACTGAAAAATATTTTTTATGACAACTAAGCAAATCACTGAGACCCTTTGTCTCAATTTTACCAACAGCAGAATAGGGACAAGAAACTTTCTGTAAGTACAAGATCCACGAGAATTCAATTTAAAATTCTAGTAATTTTTTTTAAATCAATGCATCTTCATCCTGATTCTAATCTCCTTCACTAGTCTGATGAAAAAAGAAAAAATCTGAAACCTACTCATAGAGCCAGGTAGATGCTACTTTGCTTGTATATGAGTTCTAGCTCTCTGTTGAGTACATGGGGAATACACTTAAGAATTGTTCCTTTTGATTTTTAAACCATATCCCATAAGAATCAGTCGAAGGAAGTGAGAAGGTTTAGAGAAAGGAGATACACAGAGAATATGAGTGACATTCTGATGATCTGCTTGAAGTTGTAGTGAAGAGGAATTGTTTGACTTGGTCCCACATGGCAGAGCTAAGATCAGTGAGTAGAAGACTTAAGGAGGCAAATTTTAGTTTATTATAAGGAAGAACTTTCTAATGATAAGTATTCAGAAATAGAACGGGGTAATTTGGGAGTTAATGAGTTGTAAATCATTGAAGGTCTTCAAGGAGAGTATGGATGGCCACTTGTTGGGGATGTTGCTAAATGGAGTTTATCATTTAGAGAGACCTTGGATTAGATGACCTGAAAGGCCTTGTTTAACTCTGAGAATTGTACCTGTTGACCTGAAAATTAAACATTAATGAATACTGGGAAAAAAGAATTGTTCCTTTTAGGTTTGATAAAAAACGGGGTAGGCACTGATTCAGTCATCAATTCCCTTGTTGCTGCTGCTGCTTCTTTTTTTCAAGGTAACTGGAGTTAAGTGACTTGCCCAGGGTCACATAGTTATCACCTATCAAATGCCTGAGGCTGGATTTGAACTCAAGTCCTCCTGACTCCAGGATCTACAGTGCTCTATTCACTGGGTCACCTAGCTGCCCCGATAACCTTGCTTCTTGAATTTGAGTCCCTGTGAATGGGGAGTATCAACAGGTGGTTCTAAAGCAAAAAGCTACACCAACTCTTTTGTTGTTCATCAGAACACTGGCTTCCAACCACTCAGACCCATTCTCACAAAGTCCAGTTTCCTTTTGCTGTATTAGAATCAATCAATAATATTTAGCAGTTTTCATGTGAAACAACGCTGTTGACACCATGTCATCATTTGACAAACAGAAAGTTGGAGGATATTTTTTAGTTGAAAAAAGTTATAAGTTTTTGTCTATACAGGTAGAGTTAATATTTACCAACAAATATATAAAAAAATTTATTTCACTACCAAATATTTACTGAACAATCTCCAAAGGGCATTTGTCTTTTAAGATATCTTCTAGCTTTTACTTTATGACCCCAGGATCCTAGGTCATGTCACAGGACCTACTTTTAATTAACCCACATTTGGTTAATTGAAAGAGCACCACATTTGGAATCAGAGGATCTGGGTTCAAATCTCAGTCCTGACTTACTATCCTATCCATATGACCCTGGGAAAGCAACTCTGTTTCCTTATATGGAAAATGTAGGATTCAGATTAGATGACCATTAAGATGTCTTCTTATGTCAAATCTGTGATCTTACGATCTTCAAGTTTAAAATGAGGGAGTTAGTCAACATGATCTCTAAGCCCTTTTCTATTTAAGATATTTCCAATTAAGTGCCCCAAAAGACTTAAAGTCCCAAAGTGTTCTAAATTCCCAGAGGTAGAACTTAGGACGTTAAGCAAAACTTTGGTGAAACCCTTAAATTAAAAAAAAAAATACCTAGTACCAATGTTGTGAAATAATACATTTTAATTTTGTTATATTTAATTTTTTCTAATTACATGTAAAAACAATTTTTAACATTTAAAAACATTTTTAACTTTCAAATCATCTTTCTTCTTCTCTCCCCTTCCCCTCCTTGAGAAAGCAAGCAATTTAATATAGATTATACATGTAAAGTCATGAAAAACATTTCTGTATTAGCCATGTTATAAAAGGAAACAGACCAAAACTCCTCCAAGAATAATAAAGTTAAAAAAAAGTATGCTTTGATCTACATTCAGACTCTATCAGCTCTTTCTCTGGAAAGTTGGAGAGCCCTTTGGAATTGTCTGGGATCATTGTATTGCTAAGCATAGCTAAGTCATTCACAATTGATGACTGTACAATATTATTGTTACTGTGTACAATATTCTCCTGGTTCTGCTTATTTCACTTTGTATCAGTTCATGTAAGTCTTGCCAGGTTTTGGATAATATTTTAAAAGATAGAATTACTGAACACTATAGCTCCTTTAACTTATACAGAAAAAGGTTCTTCTATCTTTTCTGAATTCTGCCTTAAATATTCAAACTAAGTAGCAAGCACACACAAAGGGAGTTTCCTGAGGATGGTCTCAACAGTTAGGCTCTTTGGTGGGATCAGAGGAACAAGGGAAACGCAGCGAAGTAAAATCGAAGTCACTGGAGAATTGGGAGGAAGAAATACCAATTCCGCCTGTTCACTCTGGGACTCACCAGAAGAGACAACCAAAAATAATACAATTCTACTCATCTAAGAAGATTCTTTTCTTAATTTTCTTTCTCGTTTTCTTGAAAGGGTCCAAAAGGCCCTGAATAGGATGAGCCACACAACGTCTCTTATTTCATTACCTTTGCAATGCCTGTATACTAAGGGATGCAGTGGAGATAGAGTACTGGGTCTGGAGTCAAAAAGACCTGAGTTCAAACGTGATTCCAGATGTGTGACCCTGGGTGAGTCACTTACCTTCTGTTCGCCCAGTTTCCTCAACTATAAAATGGAAATAATAATAATACCTGCCTTTCAGGTTGCTGCTGTGAGGCTCAAGTGGGATATCTGTAAAGTATTCAGCACAGTGCCTGGTGCACAGTAGGAACTCTATAAATGCTAACTATAATAATGATTATTGTTATTTTTATTATTAAAGTTGTTCCAATGGCAGTGTGTTCCTGACTGTGTCTCCAACTTTCCTTTCAAAATTTAATCTCCAAAGTAAAATGCATGAATAGCTGAAAAAGGAGAAAGTGAGGGTAGTTATTTCTCTTACTCCCACTTTTCCCCCCCCTTACAAAACCTCTGGGGTGGTACCCACAAAAACATCAGGACAAAGCAGGGACTGAAGGACAAAAAGTGACGGACAGCGGCATCAGTGCTGCTGTTCCTACTGATGCCCCAGCTGCTGGATGACCCCGTCAGGCCTGGCCTGTGCAGTAACTGGAGTAGCTCCCAGGGCTCATCAGCAGCTTTGACTAAAATAGCCATTAGAGCCATGAGGATGGCAGCAGGCTCCCAGGCACCCGCTGCTACAGGGCATGTATCCACTGCTCTCTTGGCTCTGCCTCCTCTCCCAAGATATGAATGGAAGCACACCTGTGGTTGACAGGCAGAGCCCCAAGCAAAGAGCAAAGAGAAGCCTGCTCTGTCTGCCTGTCTTCCTGCTACTAAAGAACCACAGAATCTCAATGACAGAAGGGATCACAGAGGTCAGCTAGTCCAAAGGACACTGGAATAAGAATCCTCTTTAGAGTGTCACTAAGCTGGGCGACTAGGAGTGGAGGGGGTGCGAAGTTTGAGAACCACAGGAGAGGGGGACCCACCTTTTACCGGCATAGGCATTACGTAGAGCAAGTATGATCAACATATACATATATGTATATATATATTATAGGCATACATATATCTGTATATACTTATATTGGACATTCTAGTGGGTAGAATGCCAGCCCTGGAGTCAGGAAGACATGAGTTCAAATCTGACCTCTGACTCATACTAGCTGTGTGACCCTAGGCAAGTCGCTTAACCCTCTTTGCCTCAGTTTCCTCATATGTAAAATAAACTGGAAAAGAAAATGGCAAGCCACTCCTGTATCCTTGCCAAGAAAATGCCAACTAAAAGTCATGAAGTTTGATGTGACTTGAAATGACTGAACTATTATATATACATATATATGAACTACTATATATGCATATATATACACAAACATACACACAGTATACACACAGATACATGTATATAAATCTATTTCTTTGAGTATGTATGTGTACACACACATATATGTATATATGGGATACTGCCTGCGCGTGTATATAAACTGTAATTAAAACATAGAAATAAAACCACGGTTCCTGTAACATGATATCAGCTCATCAAGTTATGAAATGTGGCTGCTGACAAATAGCTCTTCCCACCTCACATTACCAGCCTTCTCTCCCCTCCCCACCCCCATTCTATGTACGACTCCACAAACTAACCGAACCACTCAGGGCTTCCACACACATCCCATGCTTTTCCATCTCTGTACCTTTGCTCACCATCGTTCTGTATACCTGAAATACCATCCTTCATAACTGTCAGCTGAAATCCTATTCATATTTCAAGACAATTTAATTGTCACCTCTGTCCTCTGGCCTTCCCCGTTCCCTTCAGGGATAAATTTTTTTTTCCTCTTTGGACTTTGCAAACACATTAATTCTACCTCATGTACACTAATATTCTATTTTGTGGTACAGTAACTCGGGGGGCAGGTGTATGTGTTGCATTCCTGCCTTCCCCACTAGATTGGAAACCTCCATTAAGGCAGAGACTGTAGCTTGGTCATTTTTGTTATCTATACTATAGTCAGCTTGGTTCTTTGTATATACACTTACCATCTATTAAATAGAACGGAATTTCCTGATTATAAGAGTCCCTGAGAACAGGGCAAATTTAACCAAAATTAGGGCTCCCCTCCTTGTGGTATGAACAACAACAGAAAGAAGAAAATCCTCGGGGTGCTGGGTCTTCCCTAGTTCCTTTGCTATCCGACTCTGATCGTGTGCCTACAGGGCACACAACAACAGACATGTAACACATTAGCACCCACTTGTGAGAGCTGGGATTCCTCATAACCAGGAAGACGGGAGTCAGGGGAGAAAGGAAGGTATAGGGGGATGCACGGGGAGACAAAGATGGAAAACAAGGATCTTTGGATAATGAACTGTGGCTGATGCTAGACCGTAGATTAAGACCATAGATGTTGAGAACAAAGCTGACAGGAACTTAGGCCTTAAAACGGGGATGGGAGAGAAGAGAGGAAGGCCTGGCCTGGTGTCATTCTCCTGACTTCTTAGGGAAGTTAGTACCTGAGCCTTTCTCTACATCCTAAGCCTTGCTCTTATTCTGGGGGGGCTTCTTCAATAACCATAGCTATGTTTTCTCAAACATTTTGGTCTCTCAACTACTCAGTCTCTTGAATTCTCAGGACAACTGCTTCACTCCATTTGCCCCACACAAAGAGATAGTTACTGATGGTTATGTCCTTTCTTTCCATTTCATCCTATTCCTTAACATTACTCAGAGGCAACCAGCTAGTGCAGTGGATAGAGTTCTGGAACTGCAGTTCAGAAGACCTGAGTTCAAATCTTTCCTCAGACACTTACTGGCTGTGTGGCCCTGGGTGAGTCACTTAATCTCTGTGTCTCACTGTCCTCAACTGTAAAATGGGATAATGGTAGCACCTGTTTCCCAGGGTTGCTGTAAGGATCAAATGAGATATTTTAAAAGTGTTTAGCACAGTGCTTGGTACATGTGGTTGGTCAGTCGTATCTAACTCTTTGTGATCCCATGGACCATATTGCCAATGCTTTTCTTGACAAAGATACAGGAATGATTTGCCATTTCCTTCTCCAGGGGATTAAGGCACACAGAGGATAAGTGACTTGCCCAGGGTCACACAGCTAGTAAGTATCTGAGCCCGCTCCTCCTGACTGCAGGACCAGTGCTCTACTCACTGTGCCACCTAGCTGCCCCCTCTCCTCCCAAATCTTGACGTTACACTGTCTTCTACACTTCACTGACTATATCTTGCCAAACCCTACCTATCCTAGACTACCCCCACCACGCACTTCTTCCATTTCTTCTGACATGCTACTGAGCAAAGCCAGAGGAGCTGGGAAATCTTGCCGAGTCCATCACAAATTTCTGTTTATCAGATCTCAACTGGACCCTTACTGCACCTTTATTCCTCCATAGCTGCTTCCCTATCATATTCTACATAGAAGTTGTTTTAAACCTTCTCTCTCCTCAAATCTCCTATATCACTCCACGCCAAACGCTTCATGCAGACCTCAAACTTGGTTCAAAAAAGAGTCTGCTTACTGCAAGATCCTTCTTCTCCCCTATTCTGCATCTCAAAACCTTGACATCATCCACCATTCTCTTTTCCGTTACTCCAGTTTCTGACAAAAAGATGGCCTAAAACCTTGCCAAGACATAGCTATCCCCACTTGATTCCACCCCCCTTTGTTTAGTCTTGTAGACTGCCCCCACAACCAACATCCCGTTCCCAATCTTTCTATATGCTTGGCTGACTCTAAACACCCCCATGTCTATCTCCTCCTTAAAAATTCCTTCATTTGACCCTACCATTCCCTCAAGCTTTTACTTAATATCTCTCCCCTTTTACAGCCAAAATCTAGAAAAGGTTAACAACATCAGTTGCGTCCACATTCTCTCCACTCATTTTCCAGTCCCCTGCAATCTGGTTTCCAACCTCGTCACTGAACTGAAACGGCTTTCTCCCAAGTTCCCAATTAGCTTTTAATTGCAAACGTCAATGGCCTTTTAATCAGCCTTTATCTTTCTTGATGCATCTGATGATGTTAACCACCCCTTTCTTCCTGGATGATCTCTCCCCTCTGGGTTTTCATGACTCAGATTCCTCTTGGTTCTCCTCTAGTTATCTGGCTACTGTTCAGTTCCCTTTGATAGATCATTACTCAAATCTCAGTCCCTAACTGTGGGTGGAACACAAGGTTCCGTCTTGAGCCCTCTTCTCTCTCTGTCAAATCTCTGCCTCTGCCTCAACAGTCTTAAAAGTGCCTCTGTTTGCACTTAGAGTCCTTCACCATTTGATTTCCCAGCCACATTATATATTACCCATCTTTATGCATTCTATGGACAAGCCAAACTGGGCCTCGGTGTTCCTCCAATTGCACAAGGTGATTTTCATGCCGCAATGCACTCTTTCCTCACCTGTGTCTTTTGGAATCCCTAGTTTCCTACAAAGATCAGTTAAAATGCCGTTTTCTACATGAGGCGTTTGCTGAGACTCCAAGTCCTACTCCTACATCCTCCTCAATTACCTTGGATTAATTCTGCATATTCACATATATGTTTGTTTTATATATACATGTGTGCACGTCGTATACATGTTGTATTGCTGTATCTCCCAATAGAATATAAGCTCCTTGAGGGCAGGGACTGGTTCATTTTTGTCTTTGAATCCTCAGTGCATGGCACAAAATAAGTGCCAAATAAATAAATGCTTGCTGATTGATTAGGTGAAGAAGCGAGCCAGAGGCCAACTTTGCCCACCCACCATTTTGCCTCGATCTCTGTTCCAACATAAACCCCTTCTGATTTTACTAAAGAGAATCACAGGATTTAAAACCAGGATGGACTTCAGAGTTCACACATAGTTCAACAGCTTGGTCTTATTGGGGATATGGAGAAAAAAGAAAAATTTTCAATACTTTATAATTAGATGTACCTATTAGTACTAGTATAGTATTTGAATCAAAATGGTATCTGAACCAAAGGGCAATGGAAACCTATAGTGCTTGTAAGTTGGTTAATGATGACTTGTATACAAGTGGTGTAAAAGACACTATCTATCTTTGGGGAAAAAAATGGAGGACCAGTAATGCAGCAAACAAAAGAGAAAAGATGGACAAGACTGAGGGGTGAATGGATCTCTGTGAAATGTTTAAATTCACATCTTATTTATACTGATATCTTTTTTTTATATCACCCTCATTTCTGAATATATTCTTCCTCACCCCTGCTCAGCATGCCAATCTTGTAACAAAGAATAAAAAGAAGTAAAGAAACGAGTTCAGCAAAACCCAACACATTAATTGATTCTGTCAATTGGTATGATATTCCACACCCACACATTCCCTCCTCTGCAAAGAAGGGAGGGAGGTGTATTTTATTAATTCTTTTCTGGGACCAAGTTTTTTAGGGACTGTTTTTACTGACCATAGTGCATAGAGTACTGAGTCTGGAGTCAGGAACACTCATGTTCCTGAGTTCAAATTCAGCCTCAGACACTTCCTAGCTGTGTTACCCTGGGAAAGTCACTTAACCCCGTTTGCCTTAGTTTCCTCATCTGGAGAAGGAAATGGTAAACTACTTCTGTATCCTTGCCAAGAAAACCCCAAACGGGGTCATGAAGAGTCAGGAATGACTGAAATGACTGAACAATGCCTTTACTGAGTATTCAGTTTCAGTTTTTTGTTCTATTTACACTGCTGTAGTCATTGCATATATTATTTTCCTGGCATTTAGAGACCTCTACAGTCTGGCTCCCATCTGCTTTTCCTTGCATACTTCCCTCCTTCATGTTCTCTCTGCTCCCATAACATGCTAGCTCTTCCTCACATGTAGTAATCCATCCCTCCCTCTCTATTCCTCTGCACAATGTTCTACCATGTCTAGAATAATCTTCTTCCCTATGCACGCCTTGTAGATTCTCTAGGTTCCTTCTCTAGAATATTAAAGGGTGCAAGGACAGTTTCCAATGTGTGGATTGGGTAAATTCTCTATGGGAATTAATGTAAATGAACAAAAACTGACATCAACAAAACTTGCACAGGTAGAAGATGCTTAGATAGAAGGTACAGTGGAGGCAGTTCTGGTTTGGGAGTCAAGATTTGAGTCTAAATCCAGCACTCTGAACAGAGCCTCTAGGCTCTGAATTTCCCCTCTTTACCCATCTCTACCTCTTGCCTTGAGAACCTACATCAAATCAACACTACCCGGGGCAGCTAGATGGCGCAGTGAATAGAGTACCGGCCCTGGGGTCAGAAGGACCTGAGTTCAAATCCAGCCTCAGACACTTAACACAAAGTTAGCTGTGTGACCTTAGGCAAGTCACTTAGCCCCAACTTAACCCCCTCCAAAAAGGGAAAAAAAATCAACACTATCCCTGACTCTGGGAAGGACATATCAGTCTGCTGCCTTATTGTTCTAATCATCATCCTTGTGCCTTCCCAGATGTAGACAGGCATTCCACAGGAAAGGAGTTAAACTACTCAACAATGCATTCCTGGGCACACAAGTCTCCATCTTCATCCTGGCCATTTTCCTCCCTCCTGCTGCTGTTCTATCCCATCAGAATGCAGGTATTTAGGCCTCTCCTCTCCACCTCCACCCCACTGTTCACCTGTAGTCTTGATAAAAACTGAGTTGCCTCTGGAAAGGGTATTTCATTAAACTGCTCTAGACTTTGACTGACTGTCAGGACTTCCCAGACCAAAACACACCCTCTTGGACACCACTCCCCTAAATATGTTGTCTACTCCATCAGAATATAAACAACTGTGTTGCTTTTGCATTTTTATCTTCACTATTCAGTGCAATGATTGGCACATAAACATTTAATCTACAATCATTCGTTCATTCATATTCCTACCTGTGTGGCTTTGGGTAAATCATTTAACTTCCCTGAGCCTCAATTTCCTCATCTGTAAAATGAGAGGTTGGCCTCTGAGGTCTGTTCTAACTCTAAAACAGGAATTCTTAATGTTGGGTCCATGAACCTGGTTTAAAAAATATTTTAATAATTGTATTTCAATATAATTGGCTTGTAATTCTACGCATTTTATTTTGTGCATTTAAAAATCTTATTCTCAGACACCATTTATAGGTTGCACCAGACTATGAAAGGGTTCTGTGACAAAAAAAGAAAAGTGAATCTCTGCTCTTTAATTAATTATTCTAAAGTATGAGAGAAGTCTTTATGTTTTGTATTCCTGGACCCAGCTGCTTATTTTTTTGCCCTTTTACCTTTTGAAGCAAAAAACAAACAGCTGGGTCCAGGAATACAAAACAAAAAGACTTCTCATATGTGTGTGTGTGTGTGTGGCTGTGTATCTGTAAAGGTGAGCACAGAAAACCACACAGCTAGAAGGATCTGTTTAGAATGTTGCTTACTCTGCATATAGGGTCACTGCTAAGAAATTCTAAGTGCTTTATAAACTTCATGTTTAAAGTAAAATAACCAAACTGAGAGTATATACACTTAACCTATAATCAGAGAATGCTGATTACAAAAATTTTGGGGGTTTATATCCTAGGAATTTCAACAAGTTTCTTCAAACTCTGAGCCTGCCTGTCTAATTGGGACTTTTTAGGCTAAAGAATCAATCGATGTGTACTTGTCCATGAATCAATTACTAGTGTCCTTAAACTACTAACTAATATGGAGAGAGAAGTGCCACTTTCTTTTAATGGTGCAGTCCCTTCAAAGTTTATTGGTAACCTAGTTGGGTGGTAAAGTTTTATAAACATCCCCCCTGTCCATAAGAGGCACTATGGCATAGCAAATACAGAGAACCATCCTTGAAGTTAGGAAAATGTGGGATCAAGTCTTGCCTCTGATACTTGCCAGTTGTGTGACCCTGGGCAATTGCTTTAACCTCTTAATGTTAGTTAAGTGAGGCCCTTTGACTGAATCCAAACCTCACAGAAAAAATTCCCTTAATAAAAGAATTTGTTCTGTAAAATTTGGACTCAGTCAAAAGGACCCAAGGACCTAGAAGGCTAGGTATTCTTGGGTGTGGTCTTTTGACTGAGACCAAGTTTTATAGAACAAATTCTTTTAGTAAAGGGATTTGTTCTGTGAAGTTTGGATTCAGTCAAAGGGCTGTACTTGAGGACCTAGAAGGCCATGTGTGGCCTCAAGGCCGCAGGTTCCCCACCCTTGTTTTAGGGAATAAAATAATATGATATCAGTAGTTTTTCAGTCATGTCCTATTCTGTAACCTCATTTGAGGTTTTCTTGGCAAAGATACCGGAGTGATTTGCCATTTCTTTCTCCATTTCATTTTACAGCTGAGGAAACTGAGGCAAACAGGGTTCAATGACTTGCCCAGGGTCACAATTAAGTGTGATTTGAACTCAGGAAAATTAGTCTTCCTGACTCCAGGCCCTAACTCTATACACTGTGACACCTAGCTGCCCCTGATAATCATATATATTATAACATATTACACAACATAATTAATATAATATACAATATTATATATAACATAATATTACAACATTATGATGTTATATTAATTAGGAATAAATTAAAACATAACATAATAATGTAACATAGCATATTATATTTCATTTATAATGTAACATAATATAACTTAATACAAATTGCAGAGAAAGTGCTGACTTGCATTGGTACAGGGAATTTCCTCACCCAGGAGTTTGCTGTATCAATGAAACCACAGGTGCTATTGCTATGCCTAGTCCCCTTCCCAAAGTCACAGCAGAAACCCAACATCTGAGCTGACCTGTCCAAGGTCAGCAAGTCTCAACACTTCCTGTGTTCTGCTTAGTGGGAAAGGACAATTCATGGGAAGAAGACTGGATTCCACAAATAACCCAGAAGTCTTTTCAGTGAATTTAGATGTTTTGGACGGCCTTCCCAAACTAAAAAGAAGAACACTAACTGAAAAGGTCAGGAGAATCCCAGGATGAAGTCAGCAGGTCCCTGATGGGTAGTGAGGAGTCTGGCAGACACCATTGCTACCACTGGTCAGGAAGCTCAGCTTAGAAAAATAAGTTTATAAAAATAAGCAGCAGTCCCATATTTGACAATCCTCCCATCCCCAAATGGTATACATTCGTTTCTGTGCTGGAAAAGCAATGTTTTATGCAAGTGGCAAACAAGGTGTTGATTTTACAAGATTAAGGGAAAATCGTGAGAGGTGTGGTACAAGAGAGAATGCTGGCTGTAAGACCTGAGTTCAAATCTTCCCTCTGACACATACTAGCTGTGTAGCCATGAGTAAATCACTTACTATCCCAGTAACTAATATTCTAAGTACAGAAAAGATGCCTATCAGTGGAAGCAGTTTCCACAACAGGAATTCCTCACACTGATGCATTCACAGGTCAGGACCAAAACCTGGTGAGTATGGGACAGGGGGTGTCATGAACCTAGAGCCTAAAGTCAAGATTCTTTTTTATTTAAGGCAATGTTCCTTGTCCAGGGAAGGCAAGCTCATCCTTTCTTTCATGAAGGTAATCTGAGAATACTTTCCTTTTTGACAGAGGTCTAAAAGATGACAGCTCTAAACCCAGCCAGATCTGTGATCTCATCTTTGCGCATACTACCTCTAAAACTGCAGATCACTACTTGCCCAGGCCTTCTTACACAGTGTAACTCACACCCACATCTGTCCCTAAGGCCTCCATGGGGATGAAGTGAGGAGGTCCACATACCACGCGGGGAGCCTTTCTCTAGATAGCCTGACATTCTGTCGATGGACACCTGCAGAACTCACTAACTCAGCTGTCTCCTTGGCTCTCACTACATGACAAGCTACTCCTTTTCCACTCAACATCTTTCCAGTAACTTTGACATGACTTAGGGTGCACAGTTCTTTGGTAATATGCCATAGACTATTTATACTTAGGGCAGCTAGGTGGCACAATGGATAGAGCACTAAAGTCAGGAAGACCTGAGTTTAAATTCAGCCTCAGACACTAACTTTGTGACCCTAGGCAAGTCACTTTACCCGTTTGCTTCAGTTTCTTCATCTGTAAAATGAGCTGGAGAAAGAAATAGGAAGCCTCTCCGGTATCTTTGCCAAGAAAACCCCAAATGGGGTTGTGAAGGGCTGCACACAACTGAAATGACTGAACACAACATTTATACCTATACATCTCAACCCACAATCTAGATTCTTCAGAGATTCTGGTATGGTGGGATTTGCATTCATATAGTACTGTTGAAAACAAATTGGAGTTTAAAAGATGGATCTCGGGGCAGCTAAGTGGTACAGTGAATAGAGCACTGGTCCTGGAGTCAGGAAGACCTGAGTTCAAATGTGGCCTCAGACACTTAACACTTACTAGCTGTGTGACCTTGGGCAAGTCACTTAACTCCAATTTCCCTGCCCTCCTTGCTCCAAAAAGCAAAAAAAAAAAAAAAAAGCTGGATCTCTGCTTCAGGAAGAAGTTTGGAGGTCATTAAGTGATTGGTCCAATCTAATACAATCCAGACTGATCTCTTCCCTAGTTAATTCTGAGCTCTGTACCAGTTTTATGGATTGTCCAAACAACTGAGTAACATTCATAAGATCAAAGGAGCCAGAGTTGGATGAAACCTTAGAGGTAATCTAGTCTAACTCAATTAAATTCAACAAACATTTATTAAGGGGCTAATATGTGTAAAGCATAGGAGAAAGCCCCAGAGTGTCACCAGATCAATGGGTCCCATTAAAATAAAAGCACGTCCCTTGCTACTTCTTATAGGAAAATGACACTACTAGTTCACATACACTAGGTATGTCCTTTTGACTATTTTCCCCAGCAATAAGAGACAGATTCTAATTCACCCACACTGTCTTGCCCGATCTCATTTGAGATGTGTGAAGTAGGTGGCATAGTAGATAGTACTGCACTTGGGAGTCAGGAGTTCAAATCCCACCTCAAACATTTTACAGCTACTGTTAGTTACATTTAGTAACTGTGTGACCCTGGGCAAATCACTTAATATGTTTCAACCTCAGTTTCCTCATCTGTAAAATGGGGATAAAAATAGCACCTACCTCACTGGGTTATTCTGAGGATCAAATGAGGTAACATTCAAAGCATTTTACAAACTTTAATGGGCTTTATAAATGTTAATTACCATTTATAGATGGCCTATATCCCTCGCTCCCATCTCTCTCCATATCTAGAAAGTCTGTAAGAGTTGGCAAATGCTTTTCTGATGAAATATGTATCATTGATGAGAATGGAGAGGTCCCAAATCCTAAAAGGATACTTACTGTTGTCCTACATCTTGCCTAATAATCTCTGTATCTTGCTACTCAAGTAAATGGATAGTTTGCAAATAAACAAGACATTGACTTATTCCAGGAACTTCTCTATCTTTAACCTAAAAAAAAAAAAAAGAAATCTTTGGCTTAATCAGTTCACTAATGCTTTCACCAATCTGACCTTGAGCAAGGGTCAGCAGATACATTCTGCACCGAAATGAAGAAATAAGAGTCCTTACTGTGCCAATTCCTCCCAACATTCCCCGAGTCATGTGGCTGCTACATTCTGGGCTTTCCCACAAAGGACCCGCAGACTGTGAAGAAGGGAGCATGTCTCACAGCCAAATCCCAAATGAGCCAGCATGCCTGGGACCTAGAGGGTCACTGTAGTCAGTCAGTATGGGAAAACATACACATTTCCAAAGGACGATTCTGCTGCCCAGTTTCTTCATAAAGTAGCTGATGAAATGAAGAGTAAGATCATTTTTGGTCTCCTTATCCTTGAGATGTTAAGGATTATTAGCCTAACCCATGCTACTAAACTTTTGGTCTTTTTCTTTTCTTTTCTTTTTTGGAAGGGGAAAGGCAGGGCGATTGGGGTTAAGTGACTTGCCCAAGGTCACACAGCTAGTAAGTGTTAAGTGTCTGAGGCTGCATTTGAATTCAGGTCCTCCTGACTCCAGGGCTGGTGCTCTATTCACTGCGCTACCTAGTCGCCCATAAATTTTTGGTCTTAAGACTGATGGATGGCATATCTATATATATTCGGACCCAAGTTTTTCAGAGGCAGTGTGATAAGAATGACAACAGTAACATTCTGGGTAACCAAGGGCAAGTCACAACCTCACTGAGCCTCAGTTTCCCTAACTATAAAATGGGGTTATTTGGACTACAGACTGCCACTAGGAACATGTGAGCAAAGCACTTTGTGAAGCACCCTGTGAGAGTTTATTGGGATCTAGTCCTCTACTTGAAGGGACAAATCATTCAATGCTTCTGGAATCCAAACCTAATTACAATGATTTAGTCTATAATCTCATTCAAGCCAACAAGTGATGATGATGATAGTAATAGCTAATATTTCTATAGCCCTTTAAGGTTTGTAAATAACATTACATATATTATCTTATTTGGTCCTTACAACGACCCTGTTAGGCAGGTATAAGTGGACCCAAGGTAGGTGGCAAGAAGCCTGGATAGTAGCAAATGGCCTTTTAGGATTTGGGGTCTCTCCATTCTCATCAATGACACGTGTTTTACTAGACATACTTTCCAACTCTTGTAGGTAGGTGCTATCACCATATAAAGGTGTTAGGAGAAGGAAAAAAGGAGATAAAACTGAACTGGGATGACAAAGAATGAGGAGGGAGAAGATATAGAGTCAGCATTTCTGAATATCCCCTTCTCACACACAGAAATGAGGCAGCCAGGTAGTACAGGGGATAGATTGCTGGGTCTCAGTTCAAATCCTCAGACACCTGTGTGTGAGCTATGTGACCCTGGGCAAGTCACTTAACCTTCATATGACTCAGTCTCTCCAAATATAAAATGAAAATCATAATAGTACCCATCGCACATGGTTGTTGAGAGGACCAAATGAGATAATATTTGTAAAGCTCTTAGCACTTTAGTAAGTGCTTAATAAATGCTTTTTTTAAAAAAAAATCAATCTACCAGGAGCCAGTTTTGCACTGTAATTCCCATGCAATGCATGCCAAGTCAGTTTCAGAGAAATTAAACCGTGGAAACACGCAAAACAAACAAAAAAAATCAATCTATCAGAATTTGGGAGAAGAAAATGAAGTCTGCCAAGCCACCTTACCTGGTAAGCCAAGGTGGGTAGGTAGAAGAATTGCCTTTAAAAGGCCCTCTTTCCCTATTAGAGGACTGGTGCTCTCCATTCAAAGAAGATGGCAGCTATAACATCTCAGGAGACCAAGGGGCAGCAGCTCTGATCAGTTAACCAGAGGCGTCTGGGACGGTGCCAAGTATCTTCCCTGAGCTCTCCTGGGGCGGTGCCCAATCTACTCTTCCTTGGGCTGGCACACAGAGCCCGTACCTCAGAAAGAAAGCTAATCTTTTTGCCAGAAAGAAAAGTAGAGCTAAGTAACAAAGGGCACTAAGAAGAACAGCAATTAGGCATGATAACAAGATGTTCAGGGTGATTCTTCTACAAAGCTGGCACCACTGAAAATTGTTTCTATTTGGTGGATTGGCTATCCCATCACTTTTTCATTCCCAAATGAAACAGTGGAAGAAGTCTTTCTGGTGTCCAGTTATTATCCAAAGCGAATCCCCCTACAGTCACTTGGTATTGAATCCCAATGGGTCAGCTACCAGGTAATAGCAGTGCAGAACTGGTGGAAAGAATAGTGCCCAGCGCTAAAGGTCATCACGCACAGATAAGAACTGACATTTTTAAGAGTGATTTTTGGCTTATGAAGTATTTTCCATACATTATCTCTTTTGATTCTTACAACATGAATGAAAAAAGCAGATGGCACAAGAATTTTATATACAAATGAGGGCCTGGAGCACAAAGTCAGTAAGTGAATTTGCTCCAGGTCATTCAGCTAAAAAGTGGCAGGGCTGGGATCTCACCCAGGCTTTAGTATCACTTTTCTTTTGTAGGAACTGTGGTATAGTAGAAAAAATGATGCATTTGGAGTCAGGTCTCATAATCAAATCCTAGTTCTCCTACAGTTAACTTTGAGGTCTTGGGCAAGCTAATTCACTCACTAGATCTCAGTTTTTCCATATGTAAAAGGGGAGAGGGTTACACTTGGTGATTTCTAAGGTATCTTCCAGGTCTCACTCTGGGATATCACTGCTGCATAAAACTCAATTTAGAAATTCCCTATCTCAGATACATACTAGCTGTGCAACCTTGGACAAGTCACATAACTTCTTTTAGAGTTAGTCTCCTCACTTGCAAAGTGAGGATAATAATAGCATCTAAGTCTCAGGGTTGTTGTAAGGATGATATACAGGATATACCCGACTTTGCCAACTTTAAAATGTAATATAAATGCTAGCTAATATAATGTAATATAAATTCAATAAATCAGTAAGCAACTGTCTTAGAGAACTGGGCAGCTAGGTGGGGCAGTGGATAGTGTTGGGCCTGGAGTCAGGAAGACCTGAGTTCAAATCCAGCCTCAGACACCAGCTGTGTTACACTATGGAAGTTATGTAACTGATTGCCTCCGTTTCCTCATTTGTAAAATGAGCAGGAAAAGGAAATGACAAAAACGTTCCAGTATCTTTGCCAAGAGAATCCCACATGGGATCAGGAAGAGTCAGACATGACTGTGACATGTCTTAGAGAGTTTCTCAGGACACTAAGAAGTGTGGACAAAAAAATAATGCTGAAAAGGCATATGTAAATCTAATTTTTCTAAATAAAATCACATTTTAAGTGTATTTGAAGAAAGCTGCTAGTCAAAGGAAATCTATCTTTCAATGAAGAATACCCTTATAAAAGCAAAGACTAACTCTAAGTTTTTTTGTGTGTAAATGTATGTTTTTATACACCAGGTTTGTTTAAACCAAGACACATTTGTAGCGCTACAAAGTCATTTTTGTGACTTCTCTAAGGCATTTTTCATAAAACTTTGATGTAGTTCTTAATTGAATTGGTCCTTGAGCACCCATATCTTGGACAGGTATTATATATGAAGAGTGACCCGAACCCAGAATTAAACTGGAGGGGTGGTCCTAGTGGAATCACATTTAGAAAACTACACATTGCTTTTAAGGATTTTTAAATGCTCATGATTTTGGCACCAATGTTATGTCAGTGACCAGCATGCTTTATGGGGCCAGCACATTCTCTGGATACTGTAGGTGACTCAAAGCATGGTGGGAAACCACATCGTGAACATATATATATATATATATATATATATATATATATATACACACACACACACACACATGAACACACATATTACGTATAAAGAGATGTAGATACAGAGATAAGAGATACATCTATCTATCATCTATCTATCTATCATCTATCTATCTATCTATCTATCTCATGCCGCCAATGAAAACTTGTGACCAAAAATTACTGTGAAAGACATTGGCAAGTACAGATGGGACAAGAAAGGGAGGTGGACCAGGCATGTGGCAAGAGAAGGGGTACATGGATAGCCCCAGGGCTGCACTGGCATCCATGAAATATGAAAAGACACAGAGGAAGGAAGCCCTCTAGTATGCTGAGGAGAGCCCTCAAGGGGCACAGGATGAGAAGTGGGGGTTGGACTCATCTGTACCACTGAAGCAGGCACTTACCAGCTGACACTGTAGCTTCACTGAACTAACACATTTTGACCTTCTAATTGTAGTAAAACCAATCCATATGCACCTGCTAGCTTGGGCTCTGTACAACAAACCATAAAAAGCACTTTATATACTGTAGACACTTAATAAATGTCAACTATGAATAACATCATTGATATTAATCTGCTAAATTCAAAACCCAAGGCCACAGCGTGGTCCATTAGTGGAAGTCAAATGAGGTTGTATTCACTTAAGTCAGATCAAGTCAACTAGAATTTATTTAACACCTACTCTGTACCAGGCAATTGCGCTAAGTGCTAGGGACAGAAACAAAAGCAAAAACCAACCAAAGCAAAACAAAAACCCCCAGCCCCTGGTCTCATGGAAGTCACAACCTAATAATGGGGAGAGAGTACGCAAACAACTTTTTTTTTTAATCAAGCTTGGGGAGGGGGAGCAGCTATGGTGGATAGATCTCAGAGGCTGGAGTTGGGAAGACCTGTGTTCAAATCTGGCTTCAGACACTTTGCTGTGTGACCTTAGGCGAGTCACTTAATCTCTGCCTCAGTTTCCTCAAATGTAAAATGAAGATCATAATAGTGCCTATCTCTCAGTGTTGTTGTGAGGATCAAATGAGATGATTGTAATGATATTATTGCAATGATAATGACAACAGTGCCCGGCACATACAACGCACTATAGAAATGTTATTTTAAAAATTATTATTATTATTTAGTGCTTAGCATAGTAAGTAGATATATAGTACATATATAGTAAGCACTATATAATTGTTATTTTCTTTTTTTCTTTCTTCTGGGTAAAACTCTGAACTGGACACCAGCCTAAGCTAGTCAATGGTCCATCCACTCACCAACCTAATCCTCTATAGCAGGAGTTCTTAAACAAATTTACACCCCCCCCAATTGTGTTAACATATCAATATGTATGTATATACCGTGTTTCCCCGATAATAAGACACTGTCTTATTATTTTTTTTGGACAGAAAAACACCAGAGGGCTTATTTTCAGGGGAGGGTTTATTTTAATGAACATTGACAGCAATTTTAATAAACAGGTAAATGTGAACAAAAAAATGTACCTTTATTCAATAAGCAAATTACTGGGGAAGAACAGGATGATGCGCTCACTGCTGCAGCTCTGATTGGATGCAGCTCTGAGAGCGGCGTGCGTTTCACCGGGGGGGGGAGCGGTGCATACAGAGGGTACCGTAATGTAGCATGTAGCGCAGGGGATCACCTTCACTACAGTAGCAATCTCATTAGGGCTTATTTTTGGGGGAGGGCTTATTTCAGAGGAATCTTACACAGTAAGGGGAGGGCTTATTTTCAGGATAGGTCTTATTATCGGGGAAACACGGTATATAGATACACATATGAATTCATATACATGTATGAATTGTACATACATATATATATATGTGTGAATTGCACACCACCTTGCACAGTCTAAAAAACACAATCTGTTCACATGACTAAAAAATAATTAAAAAGGTCATAAAGAGCTATAAGAGATCTTAACTCTCCTCTGATTCAACCTTCTCTTTTTAAAGATGGGGCCCAGAGTTTAAGTGACTCACCCACAGTCACTGTGGGTGATAAGAGACCAGAATTTAAATCACAACCAAATCACAACTCCAAAGCCAGCATTCTTTCCATTATGCTATGCCCCCTATTAATAACAGCTTTGCATAAACAAAAAGATCTATTCTTAAAAAATAAAAATACAAATACAGCTTTTATTTTGCCTGAGAACTCCTTAGCTAAGGGCTTCTGGTTGGCAGGGAGAGAGGTGGTGGAATTCCATTTATTTGCTTGTTCACCTAGACAAAAACTCCTTGTTAAATGCTAGCAGAAACTTCAGAGGAAGGCTGCAGACTACTCTATGACATCAGATGTATTGGCCAGACTAGACTACCAGGCTGGGGAAATGAAATGGCACCTGACTTTAGCTCCAGGTTCTCCAGCACCATGATGTACTTTCCTCACAAACATTTGGGGCAGGTAGTGCAAACATTACTATCTTTAATATACAGGAAGCTGAGGGTGAGAAAGGTTAACAGAAAGCTTTGAGGCTACAAAATGGTACTTCTGGCTGAAGGAAATGTTGTGGTGTCCATTAGCTTTACTTGGAGGGTAAAAATCCTATTCTATGGATGCAGACAATCCATACACCTAACTCCAGTCTGTTCATTCAATAAAAACTTTGTGAGTACGACTGAGGTACGGTGCCAGGAATCCGAGGAGCTAAAGTATATATGTAGATAAGCAGAGTCCAAGGAAAAATGTGACAGGTGCCACAGGCAAGTACACAAATACTCATTCTACTATTTGCAAGGAAAACTAAATCAGAGAATTTGGATAATTATGCCAGTCAAGACCATTGTAAGGGAAGAGGGGTAGACGCTGAGACTGTAAAGTTAACAGGGTATCACTACTGTCATCTCTGTGTACAAAGGAAAACATGAACAATTTAGGAGAAAAAAAGCATTATGTCTGCTTTGGAACAAGCCAGGAATGAAATGCCATAAATTCCGTGTTCTACTCTACCCTCATTTAAAAGCCTGCAGTCAACGAATGAGACAAAACCAGCTGGACATCAATATGCCGAGGTATTTCCACAGACTTATACACCATAGGGTCTGTTTTTACATTCTTATGTTCTCGTTAAGCGGCCTTCTAAATCTGTATGACCACACAGGCATTTGTTGTACTTTTTGTTCGTATTAATTTCAGAAATTTTAATTAATGGCATAAGCTTCCTTTCAAAGCTTACCTTAAGAACAGTTTCGTTAGAACAAGCAGGTCTGTTATCAGGGTCTGAGCACCTATGAGGTCATCTCGTGGCCTTTAATTCATTACACACTATATTGTTGGAATAATGTTCCTAGAATACATAGCTACTGCTCTCTTCAAAAATATTTAATGGGCTCCCGACTGGATGGAGTTCTTTCCCTTCTATCTAGTATCCAGGATCTTCCTTATTTTGGCCCCACCTCACCTATTCGATCTAATTTCTCACTATTTCTTTTCTGTTTATTTCTCTGGGCTCATGAAAGTGCTGGAATCTCTAAGGTTCCATCTATTTCTGGTATTCTATTACTTTTTTTTTTATTAAGCAATCGGGGTTAAGTAACTTGCTCAAGGTTACAAGGCCAGTTATTTCTGGGTGTGGTGCTGAGTGTCTGAGCCCGGGATTCGATCTCCAGGTCGTCCCAACACTGGAGCCGGTGCTCTTACTCGCTGAGCCACCTGGCCGCCCCTAAGCAATTGGGGTTAAGTAATTTGCTCAAGGTTACACGGCCAGTATTCTATTACTCTTAATATTTCCTATTCCATCATAGTCATTTTCCTCCTATGCCTTTGTTCATATATTCTGTCATTTTATCATATCCTACTATGTCCTTTAAATTTGTTCATCTTTGTGAATAGTTTCCACCAAATGATTTTAAGCTCCTTGAGGGCCGACAGCTATAACTTCTATTTCTTCTGCATCTCCAATAGCAGTAGGTCTAGGAGAAAAATGGGGGCAACTAGGTGGTACAGTGCATAGACCACTGGGCTTGGAATAAGGAAGGCTCTTTTCCCTGAGTTCAAGTTCAGCCTCAGACATTTGCTAGCTATGTGACCCTGGGAAAATCACTTAACCCTGTTTGACTCAATTTCCTCATCTGTAAAATGAACTGGAGAAGGAAATGGCAAATCACTCCAGTATCTCTGCCAAGAAAACCCCAAGTGGGATCATGAAAAATTGGACACAACTGAACAATAATAAAAGGCCAAATATACAAGGTCTGGTTAAAAGAGAAAAGGGCCAGTATGGGACAAGTGACTTGCAGGATAATAAACTGGAGAAGGCCAATCCATGTCAGAAGAGCAAGGCTAAAGGATGGCTCTGGTGGGACTCCTATAGAACTGGATGTCAATGAGAGCTAATTTAATCGGGAGCAGCAGGGAGTCAGGTGAGGTTAGTTAACTTGAAAGTCCTTATTTAACTGTGACTTTAGGAGGATGCTTTTCTAGCAATGGCACCAGCATAAATGTTCCCCAGAGATTCTCTCTCCATTTGTTTTGACCTTTCCTTTTTCTGAAGGGCCTGTAATTGAAATACATTTTGATAGCTCAGACACAGCCTATGATTATTTGCTGCAAAATTTTGGCTTGATTTAAAAAAAAATAAACCATTACAATTTTCTCAGACTTTTACATTAACGTCAATGCTTGTCGTACCTAGCAAACTGTTCTCCTTTTAAGACTATGACCCTGCCTGAAAAAGCACATGTGAGAAAAGATCGATACTTTTCCTACTTTTTTCCAGCCTCAAACAATAATCCCCATTCCTGTCCTTTAAGCAACTTAAATTTGTCTCAAACACACTGAAGAAGCCTTAAAAGTGCACATTTTAAATCGGTCAAACCCTCCCACTTTTCGTGGCTTTGTTGTTTGCATTTAGGGGAGATTGCAGCTTAATTATGTGCTCTACATAAGGCGACTCAGGCAGTTTGAATAACCCTCAGTGACTGTCCATCAATGCCTCTCAGAATGTTCATTCTCATTATCTGCCTCTCTAAACATCCCCTTCCATCATCTATCCTAATTCTGTTGAGGGTACCACCATCCTTCTGGTCACCTAGGTCTACACCCTCAATTCTTAATTCTACTTTGCCCATGATATTCAATCAATAGCCAGCTTGGAGATTCTATCCCTGTTAAATCTCTCCAATCTGTTCCCCTAGCTGAGGTCTTCATGACCTTTGGCCTGGACTATTGCAATAATCTCCTAATTGGTTCCCCTGCTTCTTCTTCCATTTCTTTCCCCTAGAACTCAACCTCCAAGGCAGCTGCCAAAATAATCTTCGTAAAGCACACTGCCTCCCTAACTCCCTTTAGGATAAAATACAAATTCCTGAGATTGGCATTTATTTTTTATCTTTCCTTTTTTGCTTTTCTTCAAAACATTTTAAAATTAAATCTTACTTTATTTTCAAACAAATATCCATCTTTCTCTCTGTCTTCCCTATCTTTCCTCTTACCCTTCTTCCCCCTCCTGGAAAAGCAAGAAAAGAAAAACCTGTTATAAACATGCAGTCAAGAAAAATACATTCTTGTATTGTCCAGTTCCAAAAAAAAAAGTTTCAGTGAAAAAAAAGGTTTCAATTTGCACTCTAAGGTCACCTCTCTATTAGGAAGGGGGCACCACATTCTCCGAGAAGTCTCTTTGAGCCCATCAAGCTAAGAGTAATCCCCTCTCAAATTTTTCAAGAGTACTTTATCTAGCTTATTCCTTTGTCCCTAGGACACTCTACCTGACATCCCCATTTTTGCATGTATCATGTACTCTAATAGCTTCTAAGTATCTGGGACAGGATTTGAACTCAGGTCTTCCTGACTCTAAATCCAATACTCTAGCTACCATGATATCTAGCTGTTCTAGGTATTCCCTAGGGGATGACATTTGGACTGTGCCTTTAATAAAGGAGCTAGGGATTCCAAGAAGTAGAGGTGAGGAGGGAGAAAATTTACAAAATACAAAGAAAACAAGCCAGTTGTCCTGATTTATGGAGAGGGAAAAAAAGCCAAATTTAAAAAAATAATCTAAGCTACATGAGGGCCACATGACAACAACTGTCTGTGTGTGGCTCCTCCAAGAACCTGGGCTATGAAAGTTAGTCCAAAGAGATGGCAGCATTAAAACTGGTTGATTTGTCTAAATCCATGTGTACTAAGGAAGGATATAGAAACATTCTCCTTGGGATAATGCTCTAGCATATCAAAGAAATGCAGGATTTTAGAAGAGTAAGGGACATTTAAAATCATCTAATCTAGCCCCTTTATTAACAGGTAAAAAAAAACTGAGGCCTAGAGAGGTGAGGTCACACATTAGAGTCACCCTCAACATTCTGCTATACTTTGATATTTCAGAAAGAAGAGCTAGTTTCTCACCTTCCTTTAAAGAGTCTACAAGTTCCTGAATAGTGTTGAAAATGTTCTCAGAGACCATCTAGCCCAGTGGTGGGGAATCTGCAGCCTTGAGGCCACATGTGGCCCTCTAGGTCCTCAAGTGCAGCCCTTTGACTGAATCCAGACTTCACAGAACAAATCCCCTTAAAAAAAGGATTTGTTCTGTAAAACTTGGACTCTGTCAAAAGGCCACACCCAAAGACATTGAAGACCCACATATAGCCTCGAGGCCACAGATTTCCCACCCCAATCTAGTTCAACCTCATCCTTTTTCAGATGAGGAAACTGAGGGCCAAGTTACTTGTGCCTTGTCCACTGTTACATGGGTAGCAAGCATCAGAGGAGAGATTTGAACCCATGCCCCCTAATTCTTTCCACCATACCACAATGCTTTGGAAATCGAGTTGACACTCATCCCTTAACAGCTGTGACAAATCAATGGGTCTGGAAAAAGATGGCATTGGCTTCTTATCCCTAAGTCAATGAGTCTTAACTCCTGGCTCAACTCAAAGATTGCTTAAGTATAGCAGCTCTTTTTGTTGTGGCAAAGAAATGGAAATTAAGGAGGTGCCCATCAATCGGGGAATGGCTGAACAAGTTGTGGTATATGCATGTTATGGAATACTATTGTGCTATAAGAAACGAGGAGTAGGCAGTCTTCATATTTACCTGGAGAGGCTTAAAAGAACCGATGCTGAGTGAGAAGAGTAGAACCAGGAGAAATTTGTACACAATTACAGACACAACGTATGTGTGATGACCAACTTTGATAGACTGGACTCTTCTCAGCAATGCAGGGATATAAGTCAATCCCAAAAGACGCATGATGGAGAGAAAAATGTGCATCCAGAGAAAGAACTAAGTTTATATCCAGGTGGAAGCAAAATACCTGATCCTTTTCGTTCTCTTATTTGGTTATATGTCCTCTTTACCATTTTTCATTCCAGCTGGTACAATCCGTCCTTATAACCTGACCAATGTATAATGTTAAAGTATTTACAGATCCTATACTTGACTATAAGCCGCCATGGGGGGGGGAGGGGAGGGAGGGGGAAAAATGTGAAATTCAAGGAAATGTGGAATTGAATCCTGTAAACTAAAAGGAAACAAACAAAGTAATAAATAAAAAAATTTTAAAAATGAAAGAAAAAAAGATTGCTTAAGGATCTCTTCATATATGCTAATAGCAACTTGATTATAATATACTCTAAGAGGTTCTGGTCTTTTCATGAAGTAGAAGCTATTAGGATATGTGTGTATAGGGGAGGCTAGGTGGCACAGTGAATAGAGCATCGGCCCTGGAGTCAGGAGGACCCAAGTTCAAATCCAGCCTCAGACACTTAACACTTACTAGCCGTGTGACCTTGGGCAAGTCACTTAAACCCAATTGCCCTCCCTTCTCCCTCCAAAAAGCAAAAAGATGTGTGTATATATCTATGTATACACATACACATACACACATGCATATATGATTCATTCTGGCTCTTTATTGACCATTAAATTAGTACTATTATGAGCCCCATTCTTTGGAGTTAAAAATGTGAATCATTTCTGTCAGCAGTCTATGTGAAATCAAGGTAGGAACTCATTAGACAAAGACTGAAATCAATATCAAACTAGAAAAAAATTAAAATGAGAAGATACAGCATGTAAATATGGAAACTTCAACTTGACCTATTTAGATAATCTGCCAGTGCCAAAAAAGGGAAAAGGATAAAAGAACATATTTTGACATAGACAACGGCCACATCCTAAAGAAATTTAACCAATATAAAGCCATAGATATCGAGGCTACCAGAGACACCCAGAAACTGCTTCAGCAAGCAAACACTTGTTCTTCTTACCAGGCAGAAAAGGGCAGCAATTATTTAGAATGTAAACTGATTTTATGATCTCACAAAGAAGGATGATAAAAGATTATGAGCAGTAATATCTCATAGAATGTTGAGAAGTAGTGGAAGAAAAAAGCTGAATAAAAGGAAGCTTGCCCAGAGACCCAAGGAAAGATTGAGCATTTTTTTTTTTACTATCAATGACTTTGGAGACCCTATATTAATCTCTTAAGATCCACTTCCTTTCAAGATTTCTTGAAAGATTTAACAGGTAACATTGATGATCCTCTGATTACTAATACTTAATGTGGAAAAGATCAGAAAGAAAGAAGCTCACTAAAGTTATCTGCTACACTCATGGAGGATGCCTGGCATATGGTCCAGAAAAAAACGGCATTTTTCATTGCTGCTAAGTCCTCCAAATGTCACCTGTCAATCTGTGGAGCTTCCCTAAATAAAGGACATCATCACCTAAAAGATACTGACAACTACTGACAACAGGAAAAACCAAGTGGATAAAGAATGTCTTAGGGCCACTAGGCTGCGCAGTGGGACCTGGAGTTAGAAAGACTTGTCTTCCTGAGTTCAAATCTAGCTTCCGATACTTCATAGCTGTGTGACCTTGGACAAGTCACTTAACAGCTGTCTGACTCAGCTTCATCATCTGTAAAATGAGGATAATAATAGCACCTACATCCCAGGGTTGTTGTGATGATCAAATGAGATAATGTGTGTAAAGTGCTTTTAGCACAGTGTCTGGCACATAAGCACTATAAAAATGCTAGCTACCATAATGATCAATACTATTAAAGGGGTCCATGACATAAAAAAGTGAAGGAATCTTACTCTAATGGGGGCCCTTGTTAGTTTCAGAGAAGCTGATCAAGCTCTGCGTCTTGCCCCCCCAATCACAGGTCTTCTAAATTATGAAGAACTCTCCAAATACCTGTTTTAGGACAGCAGGCCTCCCCCCCCAATGTCTCTATAGAGGCTCAAAGAAAACGCTTTTATATATATATTTTTTTTTCTTTTTGGAGGGCAATTGGGGTTAAGTGGCTTGCCCAAAGTCACATGGTTAGTAAGTATGTCAAGTGTCTGAGGCAGGATTTGAACTCAGGTCCTCCTGACTCCAGGGCTGGTGCTCTATTCACTGTACCACCTAGCCACCCCCAAAACTCTTCTGTCTTTAAGCAAATTTAAAATCTATTTCCTAAACAAAGGATTACTTTACCACGGGATTCTGAAGGCTGTCCACAACTGAAACAACTTAGGTTTTTGTCCTGAATCTTGGAACCTCGTAGGTGCGAGTTCATTTTCCAGTTAGTGCCAACTAGCAAGTAATATCTAATTGTGTTATCTTTGTTCTTTGCCTGATCAGAGCTCTTCTACACTGTGCCTGAAGATTATGTTTGCAAAAAACATTGGTTTACTAAAAACCAGGTTTCTTTGGAGTGTTTTTGTTTGCATTTGGATCCTAATAGGCATAATGGTATTGAGGATATTGTCTCATCCACTCCACCCCACCAAAACACCTGTCAGGAAAAAAAAGTCTTCAACTATACACAGCTCTTCAAAGACTCTTATCATAAAAAGCACCTCCCTTTGGATCAGACTGCTTGATAGTTATAGTATCCACCAAGAGGGAGATTATTCTCACCTACAGCACTGGTGGCCATAGGAAAATCACTTATTTGCATCTAGAGATTAAATTAAGGACTGAAAGTCTTCGACCCTTGTTCTAAGGTCTTGCATCACTCCGTGATCTGTAATTCAGAGGCTGCCAGTGGGTGAAGATTGGCATCAGACCCACCAGGAGCGCAGGTTGGCTTTCTCTGGTCCCATTCCTTCTCTGTGTAGAAAACAAGCCTTCCAAAGAGTGTATCAGACTATAAGCTCCATGTAGGCAGAACAGAATCATGTTTAAATTTGGTTTCTCCCAGAGTGCCTAGCTTAATGCTCTTGAAAATAGTAGGTGCTTAATAAATATTTGTTGAATTAAAGAGGCCTAAGCAGCTTAGGAGTGACTTGGCTTTTGAGGTGTTAACACACTTACTTAACCTACCATTTACTGAAAGAGGTGAAGCCAGTTCACAAGTATTTACTTGTACATGACCCTATCTTTGACTGTGGCTCTGGACCACAGACTGAGTGAAAGGAAATAATCAACCCCTATAATTAAGAAGGTTCATTCACTGCAATCAACAAGAAACATCTGTGGTTGGAACTCTAACCAACGCAACTTTCTATAAGGATGGACTCCTATTACCCTTTCAATGATCATTCTGGATGAGTCAGGAAAGCAGCAGAGAGAATCTGGAAATTTGAACCCATACTGATTTTCCAAAAAAGCTTCTGAAACAATTTGACAACAGGTAGAGTATATGGAGCTTTCTAGTGAGATTCCAAAAGGGAAATGAAATATTTCAGAAAGAGACACCTTTGTCTTCGTAGACAAGATCAAGGAACGATTCTCCCTGAAATATGAACCATTAAAAATAAGAAAAGTTATGATGATCAAAAACTGGGCATGGAAATATTAGAACACATAGTCAAATAAAGGGGATAAAGTTCCAAAGTTTATGATCTTGAGATTAGTCTTGTCAAATGAATTTAGTCCCTGAAAGTTTATTAGGAGAAAGTAGATCTCATTTCTATTTCTAACTCCACCCATTTAATTAATTCATTTGTGGCTTCTAGGGTTCTTTCTCTCAAAGAATGGAGCTAATGTGGCCTCATTTTATGCAGTCAGTCTGGTGATAAACAGATAGTACAGGACCTGTGGGGGGATACTCTGATTGAAAAAAAAAAGGATGGATTCATCCTATTTGGGTTATAATTTAAGGATCTGACAGATAATCCGAGCATGAATGGAAGAAAAGCAAGAAATAGAATAAACAATAGATAACACCTTTTTGTGGTTAAATAACTTGTTAGCTAGGTGACTACATGTTTCCCCTCTTGCCCCCCCCCCCCAATCCTCAATTGCTTCTTTCTAACAGACAGGAAATCACTCATTTCCCTTGAATTCATGTGAATTTTCAGCACCGAAGCTGGATGAAAGAGTTGGTATATTCAAGCCAATTTTCCCTTTTCCATTGTAAAATACCCCCTCTCTCACCTTCTTCCTAGTCTTTTATTAGAGAAGGCTTCAAGAAAAGCAGCCCAAAAGGAGTGAATTATTTGGCTTGACATGGGTTGGCAGGCATCATGTGCTCAATTTGATTTGCTAACTCTCTCTGCACAAACAATTTCTGGCAACACAGAAATTTCCATTTTCCTCACGCCATGACTCTCATTCTGCACGAGCCAGACCTTCGGTTAATCCTGGCACCAGAAAGGGCAATTTCATCCCCTATGCCTAAAATTATCCATACCGGCTCATACACTTGAAAAAAAATAAGGCCAGAAAAATTTAAGTGGGTTTGTGTTATGCCACAACATTTAAGTTCTACTTGTGGCTATTCTTGATAATTCACCAAAGGCTGCTCAAAAAATTTGTATGATGGATGTGTTTTAGTGAGGATAAAAAAAAAAGAACCCAAGTATTTTAAAAAAAAAAAAAACAAAACAGATCAACACTGTCAGTACCAGTGCTGTTGGGCTTTAATGACCATTAGTGGCTATAGAATTGTTGCAATCATGAAGGAAGCCTGCCTGCACAAGGGTTAACCAAATCATGTGGCAGGGTTAGTAATCTGTCTTCCTTTCTTTTTCTTTTGAAAATAGCATACTGAAGAGGGTCTGAGTGGGAAATGATGGGCAATTTACCCGGGTCCTCCCAGTCCCCAAATCCTTCTCTTAAAATATTCATATTTCAGGCCAAAGACTTTTCTGGCCTCAGATTCAAAATGTTTCTTAAATCACCTGGATTCCTTAAAACTCCATCTTCCTTGAAGGTATGATCTCAGGCCAATCAACCACCTAAGCCCATTTATTAAATTGATGGTACCTCTCTGTTTAACTGTTTCCTAGAGAAGAATGTGTCTATCTCTCTAAAACAGTGGAACTGTTTTTACTTTGTCCTAAGATAATCCCCCATATAAAACATTGTAACTTACGGAATTGGATAAACTTTCGGAGGCGTCTTCTTTTTACTAAAGAAAGCAGTACTCCTTTATATAGATCTTCAAACATTTAAAATAGAATATAAACTGGCCTGATAGCTAACTGGGACAAGAACTCACTTTTGTAGGAATCTATTTTATGTACGACTTTTCAGAAACAAGTTTATTATGTGAAATTCAACTGAATTCAAAAATTCAAGTGCCTATTTTTCTTCTCAAGTCGTAGCTGATAGTGGTGAAAAAAAAAAGAAATAATCCTTGTCCTCAAGGATATTACATGGGTGAGCTCCTGCTCATCCACATGGTATGAATCGCCATAAGCTTCCATTCTAGTGGAGAACATATAACACGTTTGCAGGCAAAAAATTGCCAAGTATTTACAAAATAATACAAAGTAACTGCAAGGGGAAGAGGTTTGAATAACCCGGGGGGGCATCAAAAAGGCCATCTATGAGAGATGGTACTTGGGCTTTGAGGGGAACTAGGGATTCTATAAAATAGAGATGAGGAGGGAGTACAATAAAAATACAGGGGGGACCAACAGGGGAAAGATACTGAGATGGAAAACAGAATGTTGTCTATGGGGAACAGCCAGGTCAGCTTAAATGGGATAGAGTATATGTGAAGGGGGTGAAATATGAACAAACAGGTGGGGGACAGATTATGTAGAACCTTAATTTTCCAGACTAAGTATTTTATCCTAGAGGAAAACAGGGAAACATTGAAGACTTCTGAGTTGGGGTTGGAGGGAAGTGACTTCCATAGAAAAGTATAAAAATAAGGCATAAAGATGAGGCAGGGTCACCACCTTACAGAATCACAAATTTTTCAAATAGGAAGACTTTAAATATCACCAAATCCAATCTCCACATCTATCCCAGATGCATTATATAAGAGTCACCATGGTTTTCACCCGTGTCTTGATTTGAAAGGGGCTTTCTCATAAGAAGAGTCCATTACTTAGGTGATCATCTCTCTGAATTGCTATTATAAAATCTTTTCCTACTTCAAAGGTCTTCTACAGCAGTTATGTGTAGGTGTTGACTTTAAAAAGCTGTGGCAGGGAAGTATACTCTTAATGGAAGACAGCAAAGCCTAGTGTAACGGAAAAAAAATCACTGGGTTATAAGTCAAAGAGAAAAGATTCTAGTCACTAACAAGGTTGCACTGTTCTTGAGTCATTTCAGTCTTGTCTGACTGTATGTGACCTTATTTTGGGGTTTTCTTGGCAAAGATATTGGAGTGGTCTTCCATTTCCTTCTTCAGCTTATTTTTACATATGTGGAAACTGAGGCAATCAGGGTTAAGTGACTTGCCCAGGGTAAGTGTCTGAGGTCAAATTTGAACTCAGGTCTTCCTAACTCCAGGCCCAGTGCTTTATTCGCTGCACACCTACATACCCAGACTATTTCGTAGCTAACAATTTTTCTCAGCACTAACATTTTAGGAACAAATGGGAAAATAATATTCCAAAAAACCCATCATGAAAATATACACCTGTCTCCAGAATGTCTTTTGAAAATAACCAAAATACCAATTCAATGAAAGAAAAGGTTTTTAAATAGTCTATAGCAGTAGTGTCAAATTCAAACAGAAATGGCAGCCACTAACCCCTAAATAAGGATTCCTGTTTACTGCATATTTACTTGGTTTTAAAATGTAATGTTTCCTATATTTTATTATATTTATATTATTATATATAACATATTTATATATACATAATATATATTGTACATAACATATTTTATATTTAACATATATTTATAAATATTTTATATATTATATATTTATATTAAAAAAATTTTTTCTTTTTGCTTTTTGGAGGGGGGAAGGCAGGGCAATTGGGGTTAAGTGACTTGCCCGAGGTCACACAGCTAGTTTTTATATTGTGTCTGAGGTCAGATTTGAACTCAGGTCATCCTGACTCCAGGGTTGGTGCTCTATTCACTGTGCCACCTAGCCGCTCTTATATTTTTAATTTTTTATTAAATATTTCCCTACTACATTTTAATGTGGTTAACGTAGGAGTGATATAGGTAATGTTTGTCACTTCTGGTCTGTAGTGTGTAGGGCACTATTCTTCGTGTCTGGGGAATATGAAAGCCAGTCAAGACAACTGTTATGATTGATTGTTTCTTTTTTTCCTCTAAAATAAATAAGCTTATTTGTCTATAAATTTTAATTTCATTTGCTGCTTGTCAAGATTTATATTTTAGCCTGAATATACTGTTTTATAGACTCTTATGTAGAAGACTTTGCCTTAACTTAGACAATTTTCAAGTAGCCAGAAAGGTGATTTTTACTGTAACTGTCCAAATGTTTAAAGCAAAGGTTCTTGAATTTGTTGGTGTCATGGACCCTCTGGCAACCCAGTGAAGTCTTTGGACCCCTTCTCAGAATAATTTTTTCAAAATATGAAAAATAAAATTAATATGATTACAAAGGAAACTGATAATATTGAAAGACAGTTGTCAAAAACATTTTGAAAGAAAACCGACTTCACAAATCCCAAGTTTAGACCCCCTGGTTTAAAGGCTTCTTTATTTTAACACTTTGTAGGTGGTACAGTAGATAGAGTGCCAGGACTAGAGTCAGGAAGACTCAACTTCCCGAGTTCATATTTGACTTCAGACACTTACTAGCTGGGTGACCCTGAGCAAGTCAATTCATCCTGTTTGCCTCAGTTTCCTCATCTGTAAAATGAGCTGGAGAAGGAAATGGCAAACCACTCCAGTATCTTTGCCAAGAAAACCCCAAATGGGGTCATGAAGAGTCAAGACAGGACTGAAAAACTGGACAACAACAAAAATATTATAAAGGTAATTAAAGTAGTGAGCTGCTAATTGGTCAAATAAAACAAATTATGCCAGATCTTAATTAATCGATTTTGGGAGGGAACAGCCTGAAGAACTTTTAATGCATGCTAATGTTTTCATGCCACACATAATGAACAATTCTTGGGGGGAGGGGTGTGTGTTTTTTAATTATTTCTGTTTAAACTTAATCAGATGTCTTTTATAGCATCACACAGCCAAGACGTGAATCTATTTAGCAGTGTATGGGGCACCCCAGTCACAAGCTGAATAAACACAGACCCAGAAGAAAGAGACACTTGTTCACTGGTGAAGTTTAATGCATGATTAAAAAAAAAACCCTGTATAGGGGCCAAAGGTCTATTTAAAATGTGTCACAAAACACTTCCCCACAGACACAAGAGCATTCAAAACAGACAGGAGAGCTTTTTTCTTAAGGAAGTAAAAGAGCTTAACAGGATTATCTGATGAATTCAGACAGTTCAAGGATAGCAGTGTTTAATACTGGGTCACTAAGGCAAATATAAGTTTGGGTTTTACCCAAGCATCAATTATACTGTTTTGTGTAAACAAATAATGGATGACTCCATATAGTTCAAAAAAGTCTTACTAAAGACTGATGATCATCTAAGAATAGAGGATCAAAAAAGCAATTAAATACATGCATACAAAAAATATGCAGACTATGTATATAAGCTCTTCTGCTGCATTTAGAGTCATCATGTCAACACTTGCACCTAAACCAATCTTTCCCTTTCTTCAAAGACATTGAACATACTAGTAAAACAAACTTTGTGCTACTCAGAGCTAGTAGAGATAAGGGGCAAATGAGGAAAGAACATCGGGAAAGAATACTGTGAACAGATAACTTTAGTGTAGAAGTTATCACAGTTAAAAAAAAATCCATTCCAAAATTAGCTGATACTTAATAGTTTAGAAAGATAACTAAAAATACTTCTTAATTTGTAAAAAAAAAAAAAAAAGAAGCAGCTGATTGTAGTATACAGAGTGTTAAACAGGGAGTTGGGATGAACTAGGTTAAAATATTGCTTTTGACTATTATGAGCTATGTGACCTTAAGCTTTCTGGAGTTCAGTCTGCTCATCCATAAAATGGAAATAATAATACTTGAAGATACTACTTCAAAGGGTTGTTGTATGACTGAAAGGAATGCAAAAGTACTTGACAAACATTAAAGACCTAAACAAATACCAGCGATTTTCTGCTGACCACATTTAAATCTATAACCAATAGAATAGCTGCTTACTTTTATGAAACACAGTGACCAATATGGTACTCTAATATCTGTTTACTAACATACACATATATATTTTTTCACACTTTTCACAGATGAATTGTCAGGAGTAAATAGGAAGAGAAGGTGAGAAACCTGAACCATTTAATCAAATTTTGGGCAGTCGTAGTAAAGAAGGCTTCCTTACCTGGGGAAGAAAGAAGACATGAAAAAGAATTTGGTATCATTTAGTTATAGAGGAAGATGACAGACTGATCACACTCTGAATTATGTGATAATCTTATCCTGGGTTACTTATCACTCTTTTCCACTTGCCTCCAACCTGATTCCCAACTCTTTGAAGAGTAGAGATTATGTCCTAACCTTCCCTGGTGCCTACCAAGGTGTTTTGCATATAGTCAACAAATATTTCTTGATATGATGTGACAATGAGATCTGCTCAACAAAAACAAAAAAGTTAATGTGGCAAAAATGAAAAATGAGTTGGTGATCTGGCACGTTTCTGTTTAATCTGATAAATTCAAATAGCTGAATGAATAATTTAGGCCTTAAAGTGAATTGGGGTGGGAGGAACTTGAATTATCTAGTTCAGTGATTTTCAAAGTGTCATGTGAGGATACCTAGTGGTCCCCAGGCCCTTTTTGTTGGGTGGGTGTTTGAGGTCAAAACTATTTTTATAATAGTAATAAGGTATTTGAATACGTAATATAGTAAACCACAATATACAAAACCCACATAAACAAAAGCTCTTTGAGGTCCTCAATTATATTTGAGTGTAAAAGGTTCCTGAGACCCAGATCAAGACTTCCTTGATCATGGCTTATGGTGTCTATGCTGATGAAATGTCAGACAACTGTCATGTCTCTACTGAGCTCTGTGCTATGTAGATATAAAAGCACTGTATCACTTCCCTGATTTTCACAGATTCAGTCCATGGAAAGCATTCTAAACATTATTAGGAAGCACCTGAATTTAATTTTACAGGCTACTCTATTTAGAAGCGCAGAATCCACAACTTTTTCTACACTGATTAGGCCTCATCACGATTGGTACTGTATGATAGAACTTCAGACCCCAGTACAGTTAAGGTGAAATTCAGAGTGTACTGTACTGTCTACGTGACATTGTAAGAAAATGACTTCTTGAAACCAAATACGTTTTTTCCTGTAGCAAGATCATTTTTGAAGGAGTTTTCCATAGCTGAGAATCTACAGGATCTGATTTTGAGCCACAAAAGTGTCAATGTGAAAAAAAAAAGATTTAGTGCTAGGGGTATGACTGGGCATCGCTGCTGGACCATAGCTATGGCTCAAGATTAAAAAACATTTCTGTTAAAGTCCATTTAATAACTTTTGCAAACTAATATCATGGTTCTATTTCAGCCACCTGTAGCCTGCACCATATACAGCTGCCCATCCCAGACAAACATGCCTTGTAGGTCTGTTCAGACTTTAAACTGAAGAAGGAAATGGAAACCAAGCCACTCGCTCTTGACATGGGTATAAAAGGCTACACATACTCCCACTGAAAACCGAAGATGCCAATGCTAATAAAATAGCATCTCCATTACCTTTGCCAGGGCTATAAAAAGAAACTGGAGATTTCCTCTGTTGGGCACCCTCTTTTAATTGCTATTTATAAAAGTTATGTTTTTCAGGTGTCCTACTTTCCCTTTCAAAGCAAAAAGAAATCTGTAAAATATAATCCAAGAATCAAATAGCAAAGTATTTGTTTTCCCTCCTATCAATATATGGAGAAACGAAACTAAATTTTTCTGTAACAAACCTCATACTGCTTTATAAAGGCCTACTAAAATGTTTGTTGTTTTTTTTTGGCAGAGATACTTGGGTAGTTTGCCATTTCCTTCTCCAGTGGATTAAAGCAAACAGAAGTTAAATGACTTGCCCAGACACACAGCTAGGCAGTATATGAGGTCACATTTGAACTCGGGTCTTCCTGACTCCAGGCCCAGTGCTCTATCCACTGAATCACCTAGCAACACACATACACATATGAGAAAAAGTAATTTGTAAAACTGAAAAATATCCAAGCATTATGAAAATGTTAGGTATTTTTTAGGCATTAACACATTTAGGCATTTAGCAATGTGTTTACTATGTCAGATTACTGTGTTAAGTAAATTGGAGATACAGATACAAAAACAAAAAATAAAACAGTCTCTGTCCTCCAGAAACTTGCAGTCTAACAGAAAGTCAGTGGCCAGAGGCAGGTATTTTGGTCTGGGAATTCACAGGCATGGTGAACGGAGTAACAAGAACAATTAAATGTGGCCTTGCCAGGAATGACACTGTTAATTTGATTCCTATTTCCAGAACAAAAGATAGCAAAGAATCAGGGATTGCCCGTGACTGAATGGCATGATAACAGCTATAGTCCATCATGGTGGGCCCAGGAGTGCCCAGATTGGGGAACTCTCACCAATACCATCATCATACCTAAATACAGTGAACCCTCATCTCTCAAGGGCCCAGGTCAAGGGGCAGGACAGAAATCTTCCCCACTTTGAGATATCATGAAGACTGATCCTTGACAGCTTTAAAACTACATTGCCTCCCCAGATGGAGGGAGATAATTGGTTGGGTCCAGTTCTTTCTGACTCCCTCTCCTTAGCTAACCCTGCTATTTCCTCACATAACAGACACTAAGGTGGTCGGCTGCAAACTCCATCACTGATGCTGCCGATACTCTTATCCCCATAGAAATGGTGGCAAATCTGATCTCCGTCCTATCCATTTTCTGTCCCCTTTCATTTTCATTTCCTTGAGACAGACAGATGCTGCAGGGGATAGAATGCTGCACCTGGAGTGAGGAACACAAGACTTCCACACCTTCCTCAGATGTCTACTAGCTGTGAGTCTCTGGTCAAGTGACTTAACTTTTCTCAGCTTCAGGGTCCTTATGTGTGAAATGAGGATAATTAACAGCACCAACCTCAGAGAATTCTTGTGAGGATCAAATGAAAATAACACATGCAAAACGCTTTGCTTATTAACCTTAAAGCTCTATATAAATGCCGGCTACGAGGATTATTACTTCTCCACACTTTAACGATCATTTGGCTTCACTGGGTTTCAAACCCAAGTTCTCTGCAGCAGTTTTCCCTTCAACCACTTTTTTTTTTTCTATTTTAAGAGGGATTTCCATTAGTAACCTCCTACCACCCTCTCCATTATATTTCGAAAATAAGCTCGGTCTCTAAAATGTCACTTGGCTGCTGCCATGCTTCTCCATTTGGCAAGGAGGTTAAGTGTTCTCCCGCTAAGGTGGTTTATGGAATTTCTCCAGTTTCTTGTGGTGGCAAATGTTTTGCATCGGTCAAACTTGATAGTTAGAGTCAATAATTTTGCTTTTACCCATTTCCCCACCCCTTTTTTAAAAGCCAGAAGCTTATATGAAAAAGGAGTTGTCATAATTGCACATCTCATTTTTATCCTTTCTTCTAATTTAATTGCAATTTTGACTTTCTAACAAGCTGATGATCTAGCTGTACACAGATGTCTGATTCTGAAATGAAAGCTAGCATTTTTCTTATGCTTTAAGGTTTGTAAAACATTCTTTATAGATATTGTCACATTTTATCCCCACAATGAGCCTGGGAGATAGGTGGTACTATTGTTCCCATTTTACAGATAAGGAACTGAGCTAGAGATTAAGTGACTTGCCTAGGGTCACACAACTACTAAGTACCTAAGGCTAGATTTAAACGAAGGCCTTCTTGAGTCCAGATGCATCACTCTATCCACTATGCCAACTAGCTGGTAACTAGTTATTTCTCTTACTCTGTTCTCTTCATGGCATGGAAGACAACCTTGTGGTCTTGAAGGCCCTGGAACAACCTTCTGTTGTGATAGTGTGATAGCATCACCATCATTCGTGTTGTTTCATGCCACCTTTCTAGACTGCCCCCATGAAAGCAAGAACTGTGTTCTCCCTAAAATTTTGAATGTATTCCCTTTAAAATATAGTTAAGTAGAGGTGGCTAGGTGTCGCAGTGAATAGAACAATGGCCCTAGAATCAGGAGGACCTGAGTTCAAATCTGGTCTCAGACACTTAACACACTTACTAGCCGTGTGACTTTGGGCAAGTCATTTAATCCCAATGTCCTCTAAAAAAAGGTAAAACAAACAAACAAACAAAAAATAAAATAAAATATAGTTAACTTGGAATTTTTGGTGATGTTTAGTGAGGTCCTAGTCCTAGAACAAAGTATTTAAGATATTCAGTCACAGAGCTCAGAGGACCTAAAAATATTTGGCTTCTTTTCGTTTCACAGGCAGCTAAGGTGCCACAAAGGATGAAGATGTAGATTTGGGAATCTAGAAGACCCAAGTTCAAATCCAACCTCAGACACCTACTAGCTGTAGGACTCTAGGCAAATCACTAAACTGCTCAGGGCTTCCATTTTCTCATTGGTAAAACAGGAATAGTAATAGCATCTTGGGCAAGTAATTAATTTCTGCCTACTTCAATTTCTATAAAATAGGGAAAAGAGTAGCACCCCAGAGTTGTTGTGGAGACAAAACGGGAGATGGTGTTCGCAGAAGTGCTACATAAATGTCAGCCATTATTCATTTCTTGATCTTCAACCACATTTTCCAACATAGATTTCATTGTCCTCTGCTAGCCCTCTCCCCCGCCCTTAGCACTGAAGTCACCAAGTTTTAAGCTGAATAATTTGGAATCTTGTTGAGTTCTTCACAGAATTTCTCTATTGCTTAAACTTCTGCAGTGATGTTGCCTAAGTTGTCATTTATCTTCATGATGGTGTGTCTGGTTATGCTCATTGTGAACAGTTCAAGGCAAGATGACCAAATTTCCCTGGGAAGGATGTTTGTTTCCCATGGCCTTGGGATTGCACAATGAACCTAACTCCACAAACTCTTTTCTCAGTTTCTCTAAGGAGCAAACATAGGTTGTCTATCCAGAAATGATGAATATTTGTTAAATGCCAAGGTACTGCGCTATGCACTGGAACATGTTCAAAATTCAGGTAAAACACAATTCTTGCTTTCATGTGGCAGTCTAGGCAGGTGGCATGAAACAACAAAGATGATGGTGATGCTATCACACTATCACAACAGAAGGTTGTTTTGGAGCCTTCAAGACCACAGGGTTGTCCTCCATACCACGAGGAGAACAGAGTAAGGTATTCCACAACTAAATTAACCCATGGTATTAGTCAGTGAAACTACTTCCTTATAAATAGCCTTTTCTAAAGCATAGCATTGGCATTTCACTGTCTTTGGAAGAAGGAATTTTCTGTTATGAAGGTGGGTAAGGCAGTTTAAATGACCACTTGATCCAAGATCTCTAATGGTAAATTTCCTAGACCAAAAAGAAAAGACAAATAAGGCATCTCTGCCATTAAAATCATGGACATCTCTTGGGATGACAGACCTAAAATGATAATAGCTTAGATGTCGATAGGGCTTTACTGTTTACAAAGTACTTTCCGTGTAACACCCTAGTGATATGAGTAGTATAAATAATTCCATTTTATAGATAAGGAAACTGAGTCTTGGTAAAGTTAATTGACTTTCTGACAGACAGAATGCCAGCAAGTGGGGAAGCCACGACAAGACTCTATATTCTGACTTCAAGTTCAAGTACTCTTAGAGCTACCCCACACAGTCAAGACCTAAAAGGGATTTTTACCCTCGAGTGGAACTAAAAAAGTACAACGGAGAAAAGGACTCTGGGTTATAAGCATGCTCTAAGTTATACCTTATAAGTCAACTTATGAGTTTTTATAAGTTAAAAATAAGACCTTCTTCTCTTCAAACAAGAGTGTTTTCTAGATGTTTTCTTAGTAATTACCATAAAATTTCCATTAAGCAAAGAGGGGAAAGATTTAGCTATTCATATTCCCAAGACACAGGAGAGGAAGAAGGGAAAGAGGAGATATGGAAGGAGAAAAAAGGAAAGTGGAGTTATACAATTCCCCACTTAAATGTCTAAGGCTGACATTGTTCACTCTTATTTGCTAAGTCCTTTTTCTCATCTGCAGCTCTGAAGTTCTTATTTATCCATTAAGGTCTAGTTCAAATGACATAGCCAATCTTCTGCCTACACCCCTCCAGCCTGAAGTAACCGCTCCCTCCTCTGAACTCCTGATGACTTTGCCCCATAGTATTTTTTAAATACTTTCCTTAAACTACCTATACATTTAACCTTATGTTGTAATATGTAAGGTAAGTGAAAATTAAATAGCCCTGAAGTGTAGCTTTACTGATATACTAGATGAATTTATTAATTCTATTAAATTAATTAATTCCATTAAAATTAATTTCCTTTTAGTTTTACTGCCACCTCCCTAGTTTAGGCTCTCTTCCCCTTTTGTCCAGGCAACCACAAAAGCATCTTGGCTGGTCTCCCCAAGCTCCAAGCTATCCCTCTTTATACTAGCCCAAGTTTAATTTTTTTATGGTAGAGTATTATTCTTTGCAAAAGCTTTCCTGCGTGCATAGCAACTGTGCACCTAACGAGTCTGTACTTTTCCATTGGACATTTAAGGCCCTTTTCAATCCATCTCTAACTACTGGTATTCTAGTAAATGTGGAGGAGGAGGAGGAAGAGGAAGAGGAAGAGGAAGAGGACAAGAAGGAAAAGGAGGAGAAGAAGGAGGAGAAGGAAGGGGAGGAGTAAGAGAAATAGGAGTAGGAGAAAAAGGAAGAAAAGGAGGAGGAGGTGAAAGAGGAAAAGGAAGAAGAGGAGTTCATTTTACATATGAGGAAACTAAGGCAAACAGGGTTGAGTGACTTGCTCAGGGTCATACAGCTAGTAAGTATCTGAGGCTGCATTTGATCTTCTTGACGCCGGACCTAAGCCACCTAGCTGCCCATTCATATCTTAGGGGAGTGAAAAATAGAGTTAAGGGGGAGTGAGGAGAATAACTGTGATGGCGAGGAAGGGCAGTGACCCCAAAGGTCAGGGTTTAGAAATGGGGCTGATGACCAACAATGGAAAGAAGAACCTGTTTAATTTTATCAAGTTAATTGAGAAAGATTTGCTTCTTATTTTCCTTCACTGACTAGTGAGAGCTTCCCCAGATCCCAATATCACTTGACCCATATCCTCAGCTTGTCCCCTGGCGATTTCACCAGTCACTGTGCATGCCCTCACATCAGAGACCCTGCCCTGCAAGACTGATCCTTTCAGCGTCAGAATCCCCACCATGGGACCTGCTATATCAAGAGACCCTGTTTTTGGTTCACTTTACTTTTTTTTTGCTTTTTTTGGGGGGGGGGGCAGAAAGAAGGTAGGGCAATTGGGGTTAAGTGACTTGCCCAAGGTCACACGGCGTGTGTGTGTGTGTGTGTGTGTGTGTGTGTGTGTGTGTTAAGTGTCTCCTGACTCCAGAGCTGGTGCTCTACTCACTGCACCCCCTAGCCGCCCCTACTCACTTTACTTTCTAACTAACCTCTGAATAGCTGCTCTACTGAGTCCTCTCCACCATCTTTTCCCTCCCACCATTCTAGTTCTTGTTTTACTAGATATGTAACCCCTGGGCATAATTAATCTCTATTTGCCTTAGTTTCTTCAACTGTAAAACAGATAAAAACCAGCACCAATCTCCCAAGGCTGTTGTGAGGACAGAAAGAGATATTTGTAAGGTCCCTGGCACACAGTAGGTATAATATCAATGCTTATTCCCTTTCCTCTTCCCTCCCCCCCATTTTATAGATAAGGTTCACGATGGTCAAGCTGCTTATCTGAGATCATATAAGCTAAGAAGCAGCAGAATCAGGACCAGAACCACAGAGTTCCAACAGATGGAAGGGATCTTGGAGTCATCTCCCTTCTCATTTTACAAGATGGGAAAACTGAGGCCTAAAGAAGTTAGGCTGCTTGCCCAAAGTCACACAGGTAATAAACTACAGAGCTAAGAGTTAAAACCATGTTACCTGATTCCCAAAATGTCAGGTCTTTCCCCTGTACCATCCTTTTTCCATTACTTCACAAAATTCTTACCCACTATTATATCGATAAGTTATAATTGTCTGTTTAGCCTAATTGGGCCTCTAATCAAAGTACATTATGGCACACTAAGGGAAAAAATGGGGAAAGGCATGAATTCAGAGAATGATCCTGGTCCTTTTTTTTTTTTTTTGCTTTTTGGAGGGCAATTGGTGTTAAGTGACTTGCCCAAGGTCACATGGCTAGTTTTTTGTTAAGTGTCTGAGGCCGGATTTGAACTCAGGTCCTCCTGACTCCAGGGCCGGTGCTCTATTCACTGTGCCACCTAGCCTCCCCTCCTTTTTTTTTTTTCCTAAAAAGCTCTAGGTGATGGAAGGGGCAAGCAAATCAGGATCTACAGAATAAGGGTTGCCCTTGAACCATCATTGGCTTACTTATAATCAGTCTTGCAAAACCCTTTATAAATATCATCTCATTTGAACCTCACAACAAGCTGGTGAGCTAGGTGACATTATTATCCCCATTTTACAGATAAGGAAACCGAGGCAGGTAATGATTAAGTGACTTGGCTATGTTCACATGGCGAGGAAGTGTCTGAGGCTGGATTTGAACTACAGATCCATTGCTCTAGAGTTGGAAATGACTCAGACACCATCAGGGGCAGCTAGGTGGTGCAATGAATGGATCAAGTGTCAGGCCCAGAGTCAGCTCCTGAGTTCAAATGCAGCCTCGGACACTTACTAGCTGTGCTACCCTGGCCAAGTCACTTAACCTATTTGCCTCAGTTTCCTCATCTATAAAATGCACTGCAGAGGAAATGGTAAACTACCGTGGTATCTTTGCCAGGAAAACCCCAAATGGGGTCATTTAGAGTCAGACATAACGGAACAACTAGCCCTTCTGTATATAAAGCTAGAATTCCTCTACAATATTCCTGACCAGTGGCCGCCCTAAGACTTCCAGGGAGGGCCATCTATCCCCTCCCCAGGAAAACCACTTCACTTTGTTCTTGGTACGTACTATATGTCATCCAGTTAAAATATAAAATATTGAAAATGTGACTTTTCTCTGAGTGATTCATTGGACAAGAATGGATCTTTGTAGATATTTCCTTTCTTGAATTCTTTCATTTGCCACGAAATGCCAAGGAACGAAAATGGAGCCCTCCTGGTAGGATGTGTGATAATTTCTCTATTGCTAAAGTTTTATTTTATTACCATTTAGGAAATTGAAAGCGTGCTACAGTATTATCTATTCTGTGTTCCCTAGCAGCCACTGCACTAAAGTAAATAGTTCTATTTGCTGTGATTACAACACATCAAAACAAGCAGGTCTCACAGATGTTTCTTTATGTGATAGCAGTAGGGCATGGCATGATTTAGGGTGGAGGGTTTGGCTCAGCCAGCCTTCCAAGAATCCGGATGGGCCTCAGAGAGCGAGGGTTAGAAGAAAGGGGAGGCACAGCCCGACAAACTCTGCAAACAGGGATGATACAGTATATAAATATACCGTCTGTTGTTAGCTACTTCTCCCCAGTGGATTTCACTCCTATCTCCCTTCAGCTGCTAATAATGCTCAACCTTCCTCCTCCACTTACCGTGTAAATGCTGTCTCTCCTTCCCGGCCTCCCATGTCCCAGAAGAACATAAGTTCCCTGAGGACAAGGATTGTTTTAGGTTTCATGTCTTGCAAACTGTAGGTGAAAGGACCAACTCGGAGATTCTCAGATTCTAATGTTTCTTGAATTCAACTGTTTCTGGGAAAGGAGGCACTTTAAATAATGGAACCACCACAAATTTTCTCATTAGACTCCTTGTTGTTCAGTCACATCTGACTCTTCCTGACCCTAGCACACGAATGCTGTCCACGGGGTTTTCCTTGGCAGAGAGACTGGAATGATTTGCCATTTCCTTCTCCGGTGGATTAAGGTAAACAGGTTAAGTGACTTGCCCAGGGTCACACAGCTTGTAAGTGCCTGAGGCTGTCTGATTTAAACTCAGATCTTTCTGACTCTATTTCCAATGCTTTATCCACTGAACAGAGGTTAAGTTACTTGGCCATAGATATTAAGTATCTGAGACTGGATTTAAACTCAGGTCTTTCTGACTCCAAGCCCTCCACTGAGCCATCTAGCTGCCCCTCTCATTAGATTACCCATCCTAAAGATGGAAAACTACAGAGCCAACTGATATTGCTTCTGTGTGGTTTTTCATAAATGCCATCTTTAATTTTTATTCTCTGCTCAAAAAACTCTCAACTTCTTGTAGAATAAAACCTAAATTCTTTAGCCTGGCATTCAAAGCCTCCCACAATCTCACAGCACCCTAATTTTTCAACCTTATTTCACATGACTTCCCTCCAGAAAGTCTATGCCACTTGTCCACTGTATACATATCTATCACACTCACATGTCCTAAGTGTTCTTGCCTTCTTTACTTTTGATCATCTCATTCATGCCCACCTAAAGCAGAATGGAAAGTGTACTGAATTGTGAGTCAGAAAACCCAGGTTTGAGCAAAACCAGGACAAGGCATCTGTACTGCCTGGAAAAGTTTTAAAATTATACCTTAATGGAGGTTTGAATCTATCCTCACAACCTAGGAGGTAAACACGATGCCTGCCACATAAGTGGTGTTTAATAATGTTTGATAAATGACTGAAAAAGGAAAAAAAATCTTTGCATCAAATATTTCTGATAAAAGTTTGAGATATGGCTATATAGTTTTGGCAATATATATCTCAATCTCTCTCAGATATATAAACATACATAAAATATATATATTCCATATATGTAAATATATATGGAATTTATATACAAGACCAAAGTCTATTACCTAATAAATAAATAAGAATAGCCAACATTTACACAGTACTTGCTTTAAGTTTTATAAAGCATTTGGCATATATTATCTCAATTCATCAAAGGTCATGAAAAGTTTTCAAATGAATTGCAAGCTATCAACACAACTCTTTGAAAAAAGTACCCTGAATCACTAATCAAAGAAATGCACATTAAGGTACCTTGGCGGTTTCACATCTACCAATTTTTGCAAAGGTGATAAAAGATGGAAATAGCCAAAGTCTGAGGAGGGATGAGAAGGTAGGCTCCCTAACATCCTACTGGCAGAATAAAGATTCAGTTGGTGAATTAGGAAATGAAGACACAACAGTCACCACTCAGAGGTGCTCACTCCTCTCTTCACATATAACTAAGGCTACAGCTGTGTCCTCATTAGCAAGAACAATGAATGAGAATAATCCCCTGAAGTGGCCGGGTGTATTCTAATTTGTAATATTTGAAGTTATAATTATATGTAAAATAGGGTAATTGGTTCCAGCCCAATGGAAATAGGCAGTATGAATTCATAGCATGGCAAACACTTCGGGGGATCCATCCTTTACAGGGATCAGGACTTATACAAAGATGTACAGGCACAAACTGGTTGATGACCCACCGCCAATCCAGCGTACATGCTAACAACCAAAGACAGATGGTTACCAACAATGACGTAAGAGACAAAGCAGATGATTGGACACAAGGCAGTAGGGGGCGCCCATGCAAGGTCTTCTTGGCTTCTTAGGCATGTCTCTCACTTTAACTCACTACTACCAGGTTCTAGTCTTAACTGCTTCTAATTAGCTAAAGCAAGTCACCACTTCTCTGGGTCCTGAGTTGACTCCTTCACTTATAAATTGAAAAGTGTGTGTCAGACAGAGAGACAGAGACAGACAGAGACAGAAAGAGAAGGGTGGGGTGGGGGAGCGGAGAAGATTCCTAAGCTCTTTGCTGGCTCTATATTCTATGATCTGCTACCTAAGTGTGGCTGACTGAGGTTACAGGGAAAAATGGTTCCCACCCCTTTACTTTGCCCAACTTTGTCTCTTCCCTCCCCGATTCTTTTTTGGGGGAGGGGCAACTCCATTCCCGGTTGCAGAAGGCTGAGGAACCCTGAGAGTTAGAAGAAAAGCTATCTGACATCCATGGGCAGCTAATCTTGCCCATTTCTTTATCCTGCCTACCTTACACAAGAGGCCCAGAGCCAGGGAGGCCAGAAAATTATGAGAACTAGACTTCAATTACAAATCAATCTCTTGGCCTGAAACATGAATATCTTTGTTTTCAAGCAAGGTGGCTTTTTGAGACGTTGCCTTTTGTAATGCTTTTAAAAGTCCACTTAAAACCCATATTAAAAACAAGCATTTGCTAGCATCTTTCCTTTCTCCCCACCCCTTTTCCTTTCCCCTACCAAGATCTTCATTATGCTGAATAAATAATGGGGCCGATAAGTACAGGGCACTTCAGGGCCCTGCCCAATTCTCGAACTCCTCAGTGTCCTGGTGACTTTTATTAATCCTTTTCTGTTGATGTAATGTAAAACTGAACTTTGTTCTAAGTATACCCTAGACTTTAAATGAGGGGTAGAGCTGAGCCTTTCCATGTGTTCGCATAATTATGTCTTAAGTCCTAAACTGTTGCCTTTTGCACATGGGGCTTTGAATGCTTGTCTCCTCGGTGTCTAAATGAGCAGCAGTCAACCCCCAGCCACACTAATGACAACCTTGTTAAATATGAACTAGCATGCAATTACTCTAGTTGCAAACATAGGAAACCCCCAAGTTTGAGGAGGCTTGAAAAAAACCAACAAAACAGAAATAGAACTCTATGCAGAGTTGGGGGGGTGCAAGGAGGTGAGGGGTTTTAGAAAGGATTTTGTTAGAGCACCACTGTATACAGAACCAATTGATCAGTAAACATTTATTGTATGCCAGGCACAGTACTAAGCCAATGACTTCTGAATCCCAGAACCAAAGAGGTTTGAAATAAACAAGAGGGGTCAGTGATAGAATGAACAGAGGGTGTCACTGTGGTAAATAAGGACCTAACAGGGAGAAAAAGGGGAAGGAAGATTATTGGAAGTTCCCTTTCTAAATCCCAAACTCTTTTTTCAGATCTATGCCAATGTATAATAATAATATCCAGTATATATTTTACAATTCACAAAGTACTTTGCATGTTTTATCTCATAACAACCCTATGAGGCAGGTACTATTATTATGGCCATTTTATAGATGAGGAAACGGAGGCCAAGATAAGTTAAGGAACTTGCCCAAGGCCACACAGCTATTCAACAAAGTTTGAGGAAGGATTCAACCTCAGGTTTTCCTGACTCCCAAGTTCAATGCTAAATCTATTGTCACCTAATTGTCACCATGCTTGTGACAGGTTAAGAGTTAACCAAAAGATCTGGTGAGCCTCAAGTCTCCACAGCTCAGGAAGGGGACCCCAGAAGGTACCTTCTAGACCTAAAGTTCTATGATTGATGAACCAGCAGTCCCCAGGTCTCACTTGGACATCTGGAAGGCAAACAAGAAGTTTAAACAATTAAATCTTTTGGTTATGTCTGACTGGACATGGCTGGCAGAGTTTGAGGAGAGAAACCCTCCGGCTCCCAAGCTTGCCTAGGAAGGATGCTGTGCCAGGAGGAATCTCTGCCGGCTTCCCACCTAGAGGGCTGCAGATTAACTGGGCAAATCACAAAATGCAAGCCTGTCCCTGATGCAGCGGGAAAAACCACACATATGAAAGAGGCAAAGCGAGAAGCTGGAGCAAAATCCAGGCTCTCCTATGGCTACCTCTAAACGTCCCTTCCCGGCTCTAAATTGATGATTCTATAGGGATCCCAGACCCATACTATACACCTAATACACAAAGCACTTAACATGTATAAGGCATAGTGACCAGGGCTGAGTATAGAAAAGCAAAATGAAAACAGGTTCATGCCCTCAAGGAATTTACATTTTAAACAAATCATAACACAATATTCATCAAAACAGACCTGTAGGCCAGGGGCAGCTGGGTGGTGCAGTGGATAAAGTGCCAGGTCTGGAGTCAGGAAAAGCTAGGTTCAAATCCAGGCTCAGACACTTACTGGCTGTGTGACCTTGGGCAAATCACTTAACCCTGTTTGCCTCAGTTTCCTCATTGGGAAAACAAGCTGGAGAAGGAAATGGTAAACCACTCCAGTATCATTGCCAAGAAAACCCCTAAGAGGGGTCATAAAGAATGGGCACATCTCAACAACAACAAGCATGCAACCCAGCTGAGCCTCCCAGACAATGCAGGCTGGCCTAGAGGAAATGAGTCAGAGAATCTGCTCCTTACTACCTGTGTGAACTTAGACAAGCTATGTCCTATCTCAGAGCCTCAGTTTCCTTATCTGTAACATTGGAGGGTCGCCCCGAGTCCAGACTAGCAGACTGCCAACTTCTGTTCTTTAATCCTGTGAGCAGCAATATCTTTTATAAACCTGGGGCAGCCCCATCCAAGCTGCCTCCTGTGGCCAAAGTGCGGCCCGCCTGCTCTTTGTACAGCTTTCAGAGCCAGCTACACTGATATTGCAGGGCAGATCCCAGGGCCTGACATTCTTGGAATGAGTTTTACTCCCAACAACTGTGAAGAGGGGAGGGTGAGGTCCTTGAGCCAGCCTGGGAGAGCAAATAAAGGAGTTGGCTAGCTAACCCACAAGGGAGGGCTGATTTTATCTGATTAACCCATAATTACCTACTCTCACCAAGCACAGAGCAGGGTCCTCAGGGAGAAGCAGGGAGCTGGCAACAGGCCCTCAGCTAGGCAAGTTCCGGAATAATGGGGGAGAAAATTGTGTGTGTGTGTGTGTGTGTGTGTGTGTGTGTGTGTGTGTGTGTGTGTGTGTGTGTGTGTGCGCGCGCGCGCGCGTGTGGCTGTTGTGGGCTAACAGAGGGGAGACACTTCCATGTCAGGAAGCAGCTCCCAAAGGATCAGTGGGACACTTCCCACTATAGATGGAGATCAATCAGGGGATATCCCTATCCTTATCCCTTAATCTATCCCCATTTTTATTTACTGCAAAGACATCACAATAGCTAATATTTATATAGTGCTTTAAGGTTTGCAAATCACTGTATATGTGTAACCCAGGGCTCAAGTGTGATTTTTTTTTTTTTACATAAAATTCTAGCATTTGCATGGCACTTCAAAGTTTCCAATGTGCTTTACAAATATTATCTCCTTTGATCCTTGTAACAACCTGTGAGAGAGGTACTAGTAGTATCCCCATTTTACAGATGAGGAAACTGAGTCAGGCAGTGGCTAAATGACCTGCCCAGGGTCACACAGCTAGTGTATAAAGCTGGATCCAAACTCAGGTCTTCCTGACTCTAGGTCCAACATTCTAGGCATAGGGCGTAAATATATTCTCATTTGAGTACAATAAATTGAACTTAAAAGTAATAAATACTTATTGGGTACCTACTAGGAAATGCAAGGTATAAGAAGTTGAATAAAATAATCCCTACATAATTGGGAAGACAAGACCTACACTTATAACAGCAGAGTGTTAAGGGCCACATTGAGTGTGGCAGGGGTACAAAGGTGGGCCAAAGTGGTCAATCTTCTGTATCTGTAACTGTACCATCTCCGTCCTCACCAGTCTACCCCCTGGCTTGGTCATGAGCCCCTGAGGAGCCAGGTAGATAGCTTCCTTATGAGACAGGGCACTCTACCCAGTCCAACAAGCTACACAGCCTATATGAAAAGGAGACATGCCAGCTTGAAGAAGAATGACTCCCATTTATACAGCCCTGGAAACTGGGGGGCCACAGAGGTTCAAGAGGCTTGCTCAGTGTCACTCAGTGGGGCAGGTAGTGATGGAGCCGGCCCTATGTCTCAGATGCCATAATTTCCAGTTCAGGGTTCTCCCACCAAAACTAACTGGAAAGGCACATAAAATGATCTGACCTACCAGTCTGTTCTGATGGCCTTCTACTCTGGAGCCCTCTCTTAACATAATAGTTTTCTGAGGGAGTGGAAAAGGGGTATCATTTATGGAATAAACATTCCTCCTTCAGGAATTGTGATGGTACCTTCAGAAGAAACATGGGCAATAAGAAATCAGCACAGCCGGCCCCCTCTTCCCCAGGCAGAAGGGGACAAAAGGTCACACCTGAACTGGCAGTCACTGGGCATTAGCCAGTAATATCTAAGCTTCTGATGTATTTTCCCTGGGGCTCCCTTATGAGATTGGGGCCCCACGAGGACTCTGTGAATGAAAGGGTAAAATGGTAAATATGAAGCTGAAATATGTATGTGGAAGAGGGAGGACAACTGGTTACAGAATACCCTGAAAAGGTTTTCTTTTGTTTTTACTCGGCTCTTTGAAAGCAGAATTCCTACTCTGGTTCCTCCAGTTCAAAGTGACTTAAGTGGCTAAACAAGAGATTGTGTTTACTTTATGTCTGAGGAGCTCAAAGTCCCTTAAGGGCCTCCTCATATCCTTTAGAGATCTGGGGTAGGTAGAATGAGAGGTAGAACTCAGAAGCCAGGAAAGCCTGGGTCCGGTTCCTGCCTCCATGTGACCAGGCCCAAATTATTTTACTTTCTCTGGGCCTCAGTTTCCTCACATGCAAAATTGAGATAACATCAGTAGTACCAACTTGGCAGGTTTGTTTTTCGAATCATTGGTGTAGAACCTCGAGCTGGAAGGGACCTAAAATGACACAAAGTCCAATGCCCTCATTTTATGGCTAAGGAAGCTGTGAGCCAGAGAAACGCTGACTGACCCAGTATCACATCACACGCAGGAGCTGAACTCACACCCTCTGACTCCAGAGACAGCCCCCTTTCCACCATCCTTGAAGATTAAGTGCTACCCTATGAGTCAACTGTTTATATTTATAACAGATACCCAGAGAGTTTTGGCTTCTTAGTCACTGTCAAACAGTTAAGGAAATAGCAAAGTTAAAAAAGAAAGCCAGTCCTTCCAACTAATTTTCTTTCATAAATTCTGCCCCACCTACAAGCCACAATTTAATATACTGTAAAGACACAACAAAATCCACCTATATGACGCCCCCAGTATTTCCACCTAGGGAATCCAAAATGAAAAATACCAAATTCTAGAGATAGAAGGGGTTTTAGGAAGTGTGTGACACAACCCCCTCACTTTATAGATGAGTAAGTTAAGATTCAAGAGAATTTAGTGAACCAGGGGTGGGGAACCTACAGCCTTGGGGCCACTTGTGGCCCTTTAGGTCTTTGGGTTCAGCTTTTTGACTGAGTGCAAGTTTTACAGAACAAATCCTTTTATTAAGGGGATTTGTTCTGTGATGTTTGGATTCAGTCAAAGGGCCACACTTGAGGACCTAGAGAGCCACATGTGGCCTCAAGGTTGCAGGTTCCCCATTCCTGGTTTAGTTCATCTGCCCAAGGTCACACAGCAAATCCAGGATGAGAATATATGTCTTCTGATTCCTAATCCAATGTCCCTTCATTATAACAGGCTGACACCCATCTAATTGACGTTCAACTGAAGAATGAACTAGGGCAAAACTAGCTGAAACAGTAAAGAGCATTTTTATATTTTAAAGCATTGGGAACATTTCCAAAAATGTGTCTTTGCATTGTCTTTCCCAGCATAGTAGCAGTCCTCTAGAACTGAATGTAGACTCTGCCCTATTCCGGCCCAGCAATATGACAGAAGGTGATCTGTACTGAACTGCATTGGCTGGAACAGAGGTAGTAGACCCAGCAAAAGCTGTAGGTGCTGGAGTGACCAAGAGCAATCACCAGTCATTGCTTTGTCCTTTATTTATTTCACTCATGCCCCATTCTTTGAAACCAGCGCTTAGGATTTTCTTGGTAGAGATACCAAGTGGTTTGCCATTTTCTTCTCCAGCTCATTTTGTAGATGAGGAAACTGAAGCAAACAGGGTTAAGTGACTTGCCCAGGGTTACATAGCTAATAAGTGTCTGAGGCTAGATTTGAATTCAGGGCTACAGACCCAGTGCTGTACCCATTGTACCACCATTGGATGCCCCAGCATTTATACAACACTTTTGGGAAACTGAGGCAAGCAGAGGTTAAGTGACTTCTTAACCAGGGTCACACAGCTAATAAGTGTCTGAGGCTAGATTTGAACTCAGGTCTTCCTGACTCTAGGTCTGGTGCCCTATCCACTGAGCCACCTAGCTTTCCATCAGCTATTGCTAATAACCATATTTCAAACACAAATGCACATACCCTCCTCCCACAACACCTCTGAAAACCTCCTGATCAATTTACTCTCTCACTGTCTCCTAACAATTCTCCAAATATGATAGGCATGTTTGCACATCCCAGTTATCCCAGGTCAGAAGAAGGCATATGCGTTGGCTTTCTACCTCAGGTGTTCTAGTCTACAAAGGGAATCACAAAATCTAAGCCTTCCCAGTCCTTAAAACCCAGTCAATGCCAGGCTTTTGGATCACCCCAATTCTAACTCTGGATACCACGGAGACTTGCAAAGAAGCTAGTGGAGAAAGGCAAAGGGGAGTGACAATGGAGAAGCTGCTAAATGCCCTGTCCCTCTCCCTCCAAGCCCCTTCCTCCCCATGCATGAATGTAAAAAATTCAACAGGAATTAAAAAACTGGAATTAAAAAAAACAGGAATTAAAAAATGGAGTTTTTTTTAAAGGGCCTCTGAAAACAGAGGTTTAAAAAATAGAACATCGTAAAGGAATAGAGAAGGGAGAATTGTAACTGCATCAGCATGGTAGACAGCTGATCTTAACACAGACAGAATGATGAAGAAATATTTACCAACAATCAAAAAATATTTATTGAGCATGTCTGGTGTCTGAGACATGGGGCTAGTTCCATGGCCTTGCCAAGGAAAGGGGCCTTTCTTTTAGGAAAGGATGTGTATAAAATGGTGCTTGGGACACTGACTCTGAGCATGGACCAGTGTTAAATACAGGTGCAATGGTGCTTTCACAGGTGTCAAACACATGGCTAGCAAATGGATGAAAATATAGTTGGGAAACATTTAACATAATACATAAAAATATAACAGAATACAGGTAATGTTAATATTTGGTTTTCTAAGTCATTATGAGGCTGCAAGAATCAAAGTGTAAGATTTAGTGGCCCCATTTCTATTCTCTGACAGCACTGATTTAATTGAACAGAATTATCTGAGTTGAGCAGAAAAAAAAAATAAGCCTTGCTTGCACAAGGTGAGACAATAAATCTTCACAGGAAAATAGAAAGGTGAAATCATCATCCCAAAGGCGGGAAATGCTTTCCTTTAGATTTCCTAATTATATCAAAGATAAAGAGATATACTACGGGCATCAAAAATTACTATAATTGCCCAAATTCCTGATTTTAGTTTTTACGTGGGAGAAAATTTTGAAAAGATTCTTGCAAGGTCATTAGGAAGAAATTATTTTCCCAACTGGTCATCTGCTTGGCTTTGCTGCTCTAAAGGTTCACCTGAAAAACAGAGGGAAGGATGCCAATGTACCATGTCTAGCATGGGCCTTCTGCTATCTATCCCATTTCCCCATGACATATCCCAGTATAGTAAGTCTAACAATGATTATGATGGGTATTAGAAGATCAAGAAATGCCCTTCAGCAAAAGTATAGATATATAACCTGCAAAATCCATCTGCCTTCAGAGACCTCCTCATCCTGGAACATCCACCCACCCTACTGACCTCCTTCTCCCATGGTCGAGTTCCTCCTGGCACTTTCATTTGGGGGAAGGGCCAGGCTAGCCAACCTTCCTTCTTCTCTTGGCTCTGCTTCTGACTTTCTGGACTTCAATACAATGACCCTGTAAGGGTGCCTCTCCTTCCCACCCCCTTCAGCTCTCTCTGCCATGCCATCTTCCCCTATTAGACTAGATAGAATACCTTGAGGGCAGGGGCTTTCTTTCTTGTTTGGTTGTAATTGTATCCCCAGTGAATAGCATGCACTCAGTAAATGCTTTCCCCCCTGCCTTAATAGCATGTTCTCTCAGTCTTTAAAAACATGATTACAGTTCTTTTTAAAAAATTTATTAAAAAACACTTTTCAAAATTATAACTATTAAGTAGAACAAAGTATATGGTTTTCTTAAAACGCGATACCCTGGGGGGATGAAAAGATCAATATTTTAAAAATCTGACAGATTACCAGTCTTGGAATCTGGGGCAAGTGGATTTACCTTTCCTTCCTTTATTTATTCAAGCAGATGACAAGGGTTATCAATATGCAGTTCATAAGAGACAAAAGTCAACAAAGTTCTATGTCACGTGTGTTCCTCTATTGGTGCCAGACTCCCCATACTCTGCCCAAGAGACCCAAGTAAACCTCCTGGGGCAATTCAAGTTTATTAGGTTCTACAACTTGAGGTCAAGGAACTCTGCTAATCTAGTTCCTTAAAAAAACAAACAAAAACAACCAACAAAACAAAAACCCAACAACCTTGAACCACAGAATTTTATCCAATAAAAGTGCCCTGCCCCATTCAATTCAGTTGAATTCTGCCAAAGACAGACAGACAGGGTAGCACAGTGGATTGACAAACTATCCCTAACTTACTAACACTCTCTCCAGCAAAGTGAATTAACTTCCTAGTATTCTAGGCATCTGTCTCTAAGATTGTAAGAAGAGGAAATGCTCAGGTGTGACTGCCACGGAAGTTTATCACCAGTGAGTTTCCCACACCAAGGAAAATTAACCGTGCTATCTCTACCTGGGTCCTCAGTTATTAGGATGAGATTTTAGAACAATATGCTAGATACGGATTGGGTAAAAGCCTAAGAAGGCAGCTTCATGTGTCTTCTGAGATAAGCAAGTCACCTCATGTTCATTCATTCATTAACTCAACAAATGTGGGAGAAAAACCAATAAATGAATATGCACACACACACATTTATCCATACACATACATATATCCACATTCACATATTCATATATATCCTTATCCATACATACACCCATATGTATATACCCATATAGACCCATACATACATAAAAAATATAAGACCAGTGACTTGGTTCTAGGGAAACCTTACTTTTGACTACAAGGATAAAAATGCAGAAAGATCATTATTACTTCCAGACTAAAATTTGCAAGAGTGAAAATACAAGGCAAACAATTTCTTCTAAGAACTGTGACTTCTTGCTTTTTCTCTGTAGCTTTAAGCACTTGAAATTCATCTGCTTCTAGCGGGAGAAACAGGATAACCTCTCTAGCCTGACACAGTAGTCTGGGACAGCAGGGTCTTTAGAACGCCTGTCATTACCCTATCGCCTCACAGAGTTTGCAGCCATTATCAGGGCAAGTGGTGACGTCTGAGCTGCCAAGAAACCGCTGAGTGAGCACTTCTCTCCCATAAATGAACATGTTCAACTCAGATTGCCCTCATCCAGCTAATGGGGAGGTTCATGCTCTAAGAACGGATTTCTAAGAGGGATCTTTCCCTCACTAATTCATCATTGCATCAGCAAGGCTGCCTGGTTTTACTTTTTAGTTTTTAGGTAAAATAGACACTTCAATTACACACTGAGTTCTCTCTGAGCTCAAATACCCAGCATTATAGTATTAGAATGATCCTTCTCAAATGACTGATTCCATCCATCTGAAATAAACCATAATATGAAAAAAAATTTCTGTACAAGCTCTGTTCTTTTCCCATTTTGCAGGCTGAGACAGACGGGTTAATTTTTTTGTTAGGCTGCCTTCCTACCTGGGTCAGAATGATACTGCCAAAAAAGTGGTTTTCAGGCCCCCTTTTGGGTAGCTGGGACAAAAGGCTGTGTTGTGTGTGTGTCCATTCAACTCAAGCAGAGTTTCAGCAAAGTAGCACCTCTTCCTCCCATGGTTTGGGATTCTATGAGTGGCAATGGTTAGTACAGAACACCCATTACTCTACAGAAATGGGTTAGATGAGCATTCAGATGACTGGCAGCCCAGCCAACTCCTTGATCATAAAAGGTGCAGCTGCTTCCAGATCCTTGTCTTCTATCAGTACTCCCTTCCCATCTCATCTCCTCACTTCCACCACCATGTGCCAAAAAACAAGATGCACAAGGCTCTACATGCCTCTGACATGCTTCAGCTGTTACCTAGGTAATAAACAAAGGCATTGCCATACCCAACACTTTATATGTTCACTGTAAATCCTAATGGGCTTCTAGGAATAGCTTTCCACATGAACTTGCCCAACTACTATAGCAAAACTTCTAGGTAAAGCCCTGGAGGGTTTTCCCACTTACCCAGGGACCACAAAAGTATACTTACCAAGACCAATTGAGAAAAAGCAAAAACAAATATGGCAAATAGTTGGGAGAGACCTAAGGGTTTGAACGTGACATGTGAAAGCTTCATAAGGAGGGACCTCTTGGGAGAATTTCAAAGTATTTTTGCAACAAGTTTTAAATTTCCTCATACACATGCACAAAGCCAGGAGGGCGGGGGTGAAGGCAGGGAGGTTTTAGGAAGCCAACTTTTGTCTGTTCCATTTCCAGCCCTGCCAAGTCTGAGAAAGTTGGGAGGGTGCCTCACATTCTGGATGGGATTTCAGGAAGTTAGTGATCTCCCTCTTGTGATGGAAGATTTTGGTGTAAACTTTTTTTTTTTTTAATGAGATCATCCAACCACTCCATCCATGTTGCATGAGTGCTCATGTTCTATGTATTGGTTCTCCTGTTATATGCATGTTTTATGCACACCCTACCCTCCCCCCCCCCCGCCTTGTTTTTCCACGTGCACGTCGGCCAAATGAAACAAAAAAGCAAGGATCCCACAGGGAATAGAGAAGAGACCCAGTACTCCAGGCCAGAGAGTCGGCGTGGGCTCTGTTCTCTAGGTGCAGGAGAGAGCAGGATGTTAAAATGTGCAAGGATCCCAAAGGGAATGCGGAGTAGACCCAGGGCTCCAGCCCAGAGAGTGGCCAGGGGATGGAAGAGGACACAAAGTGGGTGACGCCCCCCAGGTACTCACCGGGACCTCTGAAGCTGCTCGAAGGCGCCCACCTGCCCCGACTGCTCGAGACAGCAATAGTTCTGCGAGGTCTGTCTGGAGAAGGAGATGGGCAGGATTCCCTGAGTGAAGGAGTTGAGGCGGCTCCGGCTGCCGCTTCCACTCCCCGGTGTCCCGGAGCCCAAGAAGGTGGCCGCCGGCACCTGCACCGGGGCAAAGGCATCGTCTTCCTCCAACTCCTCCTCCCCTCCCTCCCCCGGCCCGTCACGCTGCTGCTGCAGCTGTGGCTGCAGGAGCGGAGGGGGAGGTGGCTGCCGGCTAGCCTGGGACTGCTCCCCCGATGCCCGGTCTGCACTCAGGGGACTCATGAGCCCCCGGGCACCCCCGCAGTGGGGCGCTGCTGCCGTGGGATAGCAGCCCAGCTGCTGCTGCAGCAGCGCACAGCCAGCCCCTCCAGCTGCCGCCGCGGCCGCGGGCGGGGAGAAGCTGCCCTTGTCGGCCGGCGAGAGCAGGCTGAGCCGAGCCCGCACTCCGCCGCCCGCCCCGCTCTCCTCGCCGCTGCCCCAGTCCTCGCTCTGCAGCGGGGGCCGCCCGTCCAGAGAGATGTTGGTGAGGAAGGAGAGGGCAGCCTGCCGGCGCCGCGGGTCCATGCGCTGCTTCCTGGGGGGCTCGGGCTGCTGCTGCCGCCGCTGCCCCGTGCCTGTGCCCGTGCCGCTGCCCCGGGGGCTGGCGTCGGCGGGAGCGCCGCCGCCGCTGCTGCTACTGCTGGTGGTGGGGGTGGCGGTGGTGGCCGCTGCAGCCGCCGCCGCCGCCGCCATTGTCTCCGTTTTCAGCGATGCCCCGATATAACGAGGAGGCGCGGAAGGGCTAAGCTAGGGAGGGACGAGCGGGGCCGGCGGCAGCAGCGGCGGCGGCGGTGGCAGCAGCAGCAGCAGCAGCAGCGTGCGCGGCCGCAGCTACCGCGCTCCGGCCCCCCGCGTGGCATGGCATGCGAGCCTGCCTCTGCCCCGCTCTGGCCCTGGGTGCACCGAGGGGCGGGTGGGGGGCCCTCCTCCAGGGGACTTGCGGGTGCGCTTTTTCCCTTTCCCTTAACCCTCCTTGTCCCCTCCTCTGCTCTCTCTCTCCTCTTTCTGCCGCCTCGCCTCGCTCCCTCTCTTCTCTCCTTGGCCGATGTTATTAGTATTTATAGGTGCACTCGCCCTGCGCTAACGCTACGAAGCGCTCTTTGCAATAACACTGTATCACGTGTGGGAAATGAAACCTGGGAAGAAAACAAAGCTGCAGCCAGCGACCGGCTTGGGGGGGGGGGGGAGAAGGGAGGAGGAAGGGGGGGAGGAGGAGAAAGGGGGGGGGGGGGCTTGTCTGCGCAGGGGGCGGGAAGTTTGGACAGGCTCCTCTCTCCTCCCTCTGCCCTCTCTCTCTCTCTCTCTCTCTCTCTCTCTCTCCCTCTCTCCCTCTCTCCCTCTCTCCCTCTCTCCCTCTCTCCCTCTCTCCCTCTCCCTCTCTCCTTCTCCCTGGCCCTCCTCTCTCTCCATCTCTCCCCCTCTTCTTCTCTGCTCTCTGTACCGTTCTCCCCATGGTGAGAAAGAGCATCAGAGCTCTGCACAGAATGATCCAGGTGGGTTTGTCTAAGCATATATCTTAATTAGAGTTATGTGGAGAAGTAGAGAGAGGTAAAAATCGCTCTCGGTGGCATGAGAGGATTGTTGGGTTAAGAGAATTGGTAAATGATAGAATTAATTGTCAAAGATTCATTTATGCTCCACTTTGCTACAGTTCTCCAAGGGGGAGAAACACGAACATTTTTAACAGTTACATCTCTCGACTTTGACAGATAATGGTGGAAAGAGAACTGAATTTGGAGTCAGAGTCCAAATCCTGCCTGTGCTGTTCTGTCTATCTCTGTGGCCTGGGAAAGTAATTTCCCCAAATCCTTAGTCTTCTTCATCTATAAAACGAAGAGGTTGGTCTCAAGTCTCTTCCAGCTCCAAAACTTGTGAGTGTAATTGACATGTGGCAACTAAGCATCTTTGACCCCCATTTTAGGCAATTGAATCACACTGCCCCCACCACTTTTTATCTTATGATCTGTTTTCCTTGTTTATGAAAGGTTGGATAATAGACTGATCAAGGCCTTGGTGGATCGAGCTCTTAGATAAGTGCATATCTTAGAGATGCATAATACTCAAACCAATGACAGAGTTCATTTGCAAATTCCCACTGAATGAAAAATGAGTATTTTTCACATCTCTGGAGCCAAGGCTCTGGGACGGAATAATCCTTGGGGCCTCTTTACTGCCTGCTAATGTTCTTTTCTCCCTTCTTTAAGGATTGACATAAAATACTTTATGATCCTTTCTGGAAACTCACCTCCCTCAAGTTAAGTGACTATGGTTATGGAAATATATACCAGAGCTGGGGTTTGAATCTGTGTCTCCTAGCACCAAATCTAGATTCCCTCATCACCAAACCCTGCTGTCTCTATTCCCCTTTCTTTTACGTAGTTGCTTTTCTGATAGAATGGTAGCTTAAGTAAATTATCATCCCCAATTTACAGAAAAAGAAACTGATTCAAAGATGAAGTGAGTGGTGGATCAGGCGTCACAGTGTTGGTGTCCGACGCAAAAGCAGTAAGGCTCCTTTTTGCCCTTGAAATTCATCCATTCATTCAGCTCATTATTTTGCATTTCTTGATTGTAATGTCCTTTACTAGTCATAAACACCAGGGGAAGAATCCAAGTACCGTAACATAGAATCCAGTTCATGGCCTCTTGGAGTTTTCTTATCGAATCTTGAGTGATCTGTCTAAAGGCAACAAACTGCACCTGCCAGGGCCATCATTCAGAAGTTAGTCACCTGAAGATGGATACTCATGCTTTGGTATGATATGGATGACTTACAAAAAGGCCATCAGCTGACAAGTTTCTCAGGCTCACTGTGTTGAACTTTGTGACAGTCAAGAAACCTCACTATACTTTTCTTAGAAACAAAATGTTTTGAGATCCGGGATTAAATTTAATGAAAGGTTTAAATTGAGCCCTGCAGCTAATCGGTCACTTTACATTGAAATTCCACTCCATTTCAAGTTCAGGAAAGTAAACTGAGTAATGGAGAAGGAATACACCACCAGTCCTGAAACTGGCAGCCAGTGAGAAGTGTGGCTTCAAGTTACATTTGCCAAAGACAAACAGTACGTTACACATGGCCCATCCAGGGTCATAGGTTGTAGGCAAATAAAAGGCACTTTTTAAAAATGAATTTTGCCAACTTTTTTATGCTTAAAAAAAAAGCAACAAACCAAAACAATATGGAAAGTGGAGTCTTTTTCCCTTGCATAAGCAGACTAATTATTCAGCAGCCTGATCCCATGCACTGGTGACCATGATCTATGCAGTTTAGTTAGGAATTCAATTAGTCTGCTTAAGTAACTGCCTTGAAAATTTCAAGGTGCTTATTACAGCTAACTTAATTTACATGACCACTGGCCATCAAATGCAAGGTCACAGAATTACTAAGTGAATGAGTTTAACTTTTTTGCTTATTAGCCTCAAGCTTGCCAGTTTCCATTTTTGTTTAAACATCTGTCTCACTTTTCCCTGTTGATAGATTCTGAAGAATGTTTCTGGGGCTAACAGGATAGAGGGGAAAGGCTCTTTTAGTTAAAAAAAATGGTTGGGGGAAATTTTAAATACACCACTGTATTTGTCCTAAATTAAATTATTCATTTGTATCTCAATTTGACTTATTTAAAATTTCAGTTTGGTTCCATATTGATTCAGTCAACAAATGACTAATTGAATCTTTTATATGGCATGTAATAGATCTGCCATACCTCTGTCCAAGGCTGTAGGGTCATTTTTTAAATTTATAAGAGGGTGGACACTGGAATCTTAAGCAATATCTGATTAGGGGCCCAAATGGTTGACATAGATGATAATAAGTATGAGTTCATAAAAAAGAGACTTTCGGTAGTAGCTAAAACATTAGGAAAAACATAGGTATAGTGGGGCTTGTGTTCAGAAGTATGATTTGGATTTGAATATGTATAGACCGGGGACTCTTAACCTTTTTTGGGGGTCATGGATCCTTTAGGCAGTTCAGTGAAGTCTATGAACCCTTCTCAGAATAATATTCTGAAATGCATAAAATACAAAAGATTATAAAGGGAATTAATTATATTGAAATACAGTTATCAAAATATTTCAGAAAACAGGTTATTCCTGTTAATATTCCAGGTTAAGAACTTCTGGTTCAAAGGACAGGAAAAGACAGTTTAGAAAGACAGAATTGCATAGTCCTGGTGGGTCATTTGCAAAGAGAAATATAACTTATATAAACCTTTCAGGCTGCCTTTTTTTTCCCCTACAAACTTGTTTTCTGTTCTGTGCTATCCCTTGTGTGCATCCAAAGAAAACATTTTGATGATTTTGACTCACTTGACTGGCAGAATGGGGGAAGTGGAGTACAAAATTGATCAACTTTCTTTTTTGACTAATAACTGACCTGACAGACAAAAAAATCAAGGGATAAAACTCAGAAAACCTAAGGAAACTTTTGGAGGCAAGAGGCTAACACACATCCAAAGTCAGCTTTAAAAAAAAACAACAGAGAATTGCACTTTAGATGGACAGAAGTCAGTCAGTTATAACGCATTAGAGTGCTGGGCCTGGAGTCAGGAAGACCTGAGTTCAAATGTAACTTCAGACACTTACTAGCTGTGTGACCCTCGGCAAGTCACTTAACCTTGTTTGCCTCAGTTTCCTCATTTGTAAAATGAACTGGAGAAGGCAGTGGTAAACCACTCCAGTATCTCTGCCAAGAAAACCCCAAGTGGGGTCATGAAGACTCAGAAAAGACTGAAAATGACTGAAGACAATAAATATTAATAACACCTACTACATTCCAGGTACTGTGTTTATCACTGGGTGTAGAAAGAAGGGCAAAAGAAAGTCCCTGATCTCCAGTAACTCACAGTCTAATGGGGGAGACAATATGCAAAGAGCTATATACATACAAGATATTTTGTTGTTCGTTTCAGTAGCATCCAACTTCATGGCCCCATATGGGTTTTCTTGGCAAAAATACTGGAGTGATTTGCCATTTCCTTCTCCAGTACCAGATATAAATAGGCTAAATTGGAAGTAATCAGAAGAAAAAAAGCACTAGCATTGAGGGGCATCGGGAAATCCTTCTTTTAGAGGCACTAAGAATATGAACTGTCAGTGTTGGTCCAGAAAGTTGAGTTACACTAAACAGGTTCTTTGGGTGCTGTTGGTATACCAGAAGCATTCATATCAATTCAGAGAAGTAGGGAGTGGAAAGGTTAGCCCAGATCAACCTAGTCATGAAATGGTGAAACTAAAAGACATCTGGTCCATTCCCTCATTTTACAGATGTGTTGATGTGAAGTCACAAGACTGATGAGTAGAAAAAACCAGGACTAGAGACTGCCTCTCCTGACTGCCACTCAGTCTGCTTCCACTGTCTCCTGTCACTCACCTCATCTAAGTAGTCCCAATTCCTTCAGGTTTCTAAGTTCCATTGAAAAAAGGAAGCAAGCTTTCTCGCTTCCTGGCCATCTTGGCAGCAGGTCTTTGGCTGAGGGTCTTCCCACGCCACAGGCAGGAAGATGGTGGCTGAAAAGAAGAGGAAAAAGTTGCTAGAGTCCATCAACTGGAAGTTCCAGCTAGTCGTGAAAAGCTGCAAATACGTGCTAGGCTACAAACAGACCCTGAAAAAGCTCAGACAAAGCAAAGCCAAATGGGTCATCTTAGCCAACAGCCTTGAGGAAATCAGAGATCAAATATTACGCTATGTTGGCCAGAACTGGTGTGATCACCACAGTGGCAATAACATTGAATTGGGTACAGCATGTGGGAAGTACTAGGAAGTACTACAGAGTATGTACACTGGCTATCATTGATCCTGGTGATTCTGATATCATTAGAAGCATGCTAGAACAGACCAGTGAAAAGTAAACTGTATAAAAGTATTTTTTAATAAACCAGGCCAAAATTGTTTAAAAAAAAAAAAAGGAACCAAGAGATGGCACATTTTGGTGACGAAGCAGTTCTTCAATTGAGTATCACAAAATAAAAGAGGAAGTTAGCTGTCCAATCCTAAAATGCCTCAAGCTAAATAAGGAGACACTTGATACAATTATCCCTTCCACAGGTTAGGGGCATCTGGAAAGTTCTTGCAAAATTTTTTGGCCATACCTTTGTACCAGAGAAGTCTATTATTATGGTGTGTGTGTGTG